>NC_086449.1:129381137-129707208 GCF_028390025.1 Pseudophryne corroboree | reverse complement strand
TGAGTAAGCTAAGCGACCCTAGTGGCCGACACAAACACCTGGCCCATCTAGGAGTGGCACTGCAGTGTCACGCAGGATGGCCCTTCCAAAAAACACTCCCCAAACAGCACATGACGCAAAGAAAAAAAGAGGCGCAATGAGGTAGCTGTGTGAGTAAGCTAAGCGACCCTAGTGGCCGACACAAACACCTGGCCCTTCTAGGAGTGGCACTGCAGTGTCACGCAGGATGGCCCTTCCAAAAAACACTCCCCAAACAGCACATGACGCAAAGAAAAAAAGAGGCGCAATGAGGTAGCTGTGTGAGTAAGCTAAGCGACCCTAGTGGCCGACACAAACACCTGGCCCATCTAGGAGTGGCACTGCAGTGTCACGCAGGATGGCCCTTCCAAAAAAAACACTCCCCAAACAGCACATGACGCAAAGAAAAAAAGAGGCGCAATGAGGTAGCTGTGTGAGTAAGCTAAGCGACCCTAGTGGCCGACACAAACACCTGGCCCATCTAGGAGTGGCACTGCAGTGTCACGCAGGATGGCCCTTCCAAAAAACACTCCCCAAACAGCACATGACGCAAAGAAAAAAAGAGGCGCAATGAGGTAGCTGTGTGAGTAAGCTAAGCGACCCTAGTGGCCGACACAAACACCTGGCCCATCTAGGAGTGGCACTGCAGTGTCACGCAGGATGGCCCTTCCAAAAAACACTCCCCAAACAGCACATGACGCAAAGAAAAATTAAAGAAAAAAGAGGTGCAAGATGGAATTGTCCTTGGGCCCTCCCACCCACCCTTATGTTGTATAAACAGGACATGCACACTTTAACCAACCCATCATTTCAGTGACAGGGTCTGCCACACGACTGTGACTGAAATGACGGGTTGGTTTGGACCCCCCACCAAAAAAGAAGCAATTAATCTCTCCTTGCACAAACTGGCTCTACAGAGGCAAGATGTCCACCTCATCATCATCATCCTCCGATATATCACCGTGTACATCCCCCTCCTCACAGATTATCAATTCGTCCCCACTGGAATCCACCATCTCAGCTCCCTGTGTACTTTGTGGAGGCAATTGCTGCTGGTCAATGTCTCCACGGAGGAATTGATTATAATTCATTTTAATGAACATCATCTTCTCCACATTTTCTGGAAGTAACCTCGTACGCCGATTGCTGACAAGGTGAGCGGCGGCACTAAACACTCTTTCGGAGTACACACTTGTGGGAGGGCAACTTAGGTAGAATAAAGCCAGTTTGTGCAAGGGCCTCCAAATTGCCTCTTTTTCCTGCCAGTATAAGTACGGACTGTCTGACGTGCCTACTTGGATGCGGTCACTCATATAATCCTCCACCATTCTTTCAATGGGGAGAGAATCATATGCAGTGACAATAGACGACATGTCCGTAATCGTTGGCAGGTCCTTCAGTCCGGACCAGATGTCAGCATCAGCAGTCGCTCCAGACTGCCCTGCATCACCGCCAGCGGGTGGGCTCGGAATTCTGAGCCTTTTCCTCGCACCCCCAGTTGCGGGAGATTGTGAAGGAGGAGATGTTGACAGGTCGCGTTCCGCTTGACTTGACAATTTTGTCACCAGCAGGTCTTTGAACCCCAGCAGACTTGTGTCTGCCGGAAAGAGAGATCCAAGGTAGGTTTTAAATCTAGGATCGAGCACGGTGGCCAAAATGTAGTGATCTGATTTCAACAGATTGACCACCCGTGAATCCTTGTTAAGCGAATTAAGGGCTCCATCCACAAGTCCCACATGCCTAGCGGAATCGCTCCGTGTTAGCTCCTCCTTCAATGTCTCCAGCTTCTTCTGCAAAAGCCTGATGAGGGGAATGACCTGACTCAGGCTGGCAGTGTCTGAACTGACTTCACGTGTGGCAAGTTCAAAGGGCAGCAGAACCTTGCACAACGTTGAAATCATTCTCCACTGCGCTTGAGACAGGTGCATTCCACCTCCTATATCGTGCTCAATTGTATAGGCTTGAATGGCCTTTTGCTGCTCCTCCAACCTCTGAAGCATATATAGGGTTGAATTCCACCTCGTTACCACTTCTTGCTTCAGATGATGGCAGGGCAGGTTCAGGCGTTTTTGGTGGTGCTCTAGTTTTCTGTACGTGGTGCCTGTACGCCGAAAGTGTCCCGCAATTCTTCTGGCCACCGACAGCATCTCTTGCACGCCCCTCTCGTTTTTTAAAAAATTCTGCACCACCAAATTCAAGGTATGTGCAAAACATGGGACGTGCTGGAATTTGCCCATATTTAATGCACACACAATATTGCTGGCGTTGTCCGATGCCACAAATCCACAGGAGAGTCCAATTGGGGTAAGCCATTCCGCAATGATCTTCCTCAGTTGCCGTAAGAGGTTTTCAGCTGTGTGCGTATTCTGGAAAGCGGTGATACAAAGCGTAGCCTGCCTAGGAAAGAGTTGGCGTTTGCGAGATGCTGCTACTGGTGCCGCCGCTGCTGTTCTTGCGGCGGGAGTCCATACATCTACCCAGTGGGCTGTCACAGTCATATAGTCCTGACCCTGCCCTGCTCCACTTGTCCACATGTCCGTGGTTAAGTGGACATTGGGTACAACTGCATTTTTTAGGACACTGGTGAGTCTTTTTCTGACGTCCGTGTACATTCTCGGTATCGCCTGCCTAGAGAAGTGGAACCTAGATGGTATTTGGTAACGGGGGCACACTACCTCAAGAAATTGTCTAGTTCCCTGTGAACTAACGGCGGATACCGGACGCACGTCTAACACCAACATAGTTGTCAAGGCCTCAGTTATCCGCTTTGCAACAGGATGACTGCTGTAATATTTCATCTTCCTCGCAAAGGACTGTTGGACAGTCAATTGCTTACTGGAAGTAGTACAAGTGGGCTTCCGACTTCCCCTCTGGGATGACCATCGACTCCCAGCAGCAACAACAGCAGCGCCAGCAGCAGGAGGCGTTACGCGCAAGGATGCATCGGAGGAATCACAGGCAGGAGAGGACTCGTCAGAATTGCCAGTGACATGGCCTGCAGGACTATTGGCATTCCTGGGGAAGGAGGAAATTGACACTGAGGGAGTTGGTGGGGTGGTTTGCGTGAGCTTGGTTACAAGAGGAAGGGATTTACTGGTCAGTGGGCTGCTTCCGCTGTCGCCCAAAGTTTTTGAACTTGTCACTGACTTATTATGAATGCGCTGCAGGTGACGTATAAGGGAGGATGTTCCGAGGTGGTTAACGTCCTTACCCCTACTTCTTACAGCTTGACAAAGGCAACACACGGCTTGACAAATGTTGTCCGCATTTCTGTTGAAATACTTCCACACCGAAGAGCTGATTTTTTTAGTATTTTGACCAGGCATGTCAATGGCCATATTCCTCCCACGGACAACAGGTGTCTCCCCGGGTGCCTGACTTAAACAAACCACCTCACCATCAGAATCCTCCTTGTCAATTTCCTCCCCAGCGCCAGCAACACCCATATCCTCCTCATCCTGGTGTACTTCAACACTGACATCTTCAATCTGACTATCAGGAACTGGACTGCAGGTGCTCCTTCCAGCACTTGCAGGGGGCGTGCAAATGGTGGAAGGCGCATGCTCTTCACGTCCAGTGTTGGGAAGGTCAGGCATCGCAACCGACACAATTGGACTCTCCTTGTGGATTTGGGATTTCGAAGAACGCACAGTTCTTTGCTGTGCTTTTGCCAGCTTGAGTCTTTTCATTTTTCTAGCGAGAGGCTGAGTGCTTCCATCCTCATGTGAACCTGAACCACTAGCCATGAACATAGGCCAGGGCCTCAGCCGTTCCTTGCCACTCCGTGTGGTAAATGGCATATTGGCAAGTTTACGCTTCTCCTCCGACGATTTTATTTTAGATTTTTGAGTCCTTTTTTACTGATATTTGGTGTTTTGGATTTTACATGCTCTGTACTATGACATTGGGCATCGGCCTTGGCAGACGACGTTGCTGGCATTTCATCGTCTCGGCCATGACTAGTGGCAGCAGCTTCAGCACGAGGTGGAAGTGGATCTTGATCTTTCCCTATTTTTGGAACCTCAACATTTTTGTTCTCCATATTTTAATAGGCACAACTAAAAGGCACCTCAGGTTAACAATGGAGATGGATGGATACTTGTATACTTATGGATGGACGAGCGACTGCCGACACAGAGGTAGCTACAGCCGTGGACTACCGTACTGTGTCTGCTGCTAATATAGACTGGATGATAATGAGATAAAATTAAAATATATATATATATATATCACACTAGTACTGCAGCCGGACAGGTATATATTATGTAATGACGGACCTGCTGGACACTGTCTGTCAGCACTGCAGACTCCTAAAGTAAGCTACTAGTATCAAGAAGATAGAAAAAAAAAAAACCACGGGTAGGTGGTATACAATTATGGATGGACGAGCGACTGCCGACACAGAGGTAGCTACAGCCGTGGACTTCCGTACTGTGTCTGCTGCTAATATAGACTGGATGATAATGAGATAAAATTAAAATATATATATATATCACACTAGTACTGGAGCCGGACAGGTATATGTTATGTAATGACGGACCTGCTGGACACTGTCTGTCAGCACTGCAGACTCCTAAAGTAAGCTACTAGTATCAAGAAGATAGAAAAAAAAAAAAAACACGGGTAGGTGGTATACAATTATGGATGGACGAGCGACTGCCGACACAGAGGTAGCTACAGCCGTGGACTACCGTACTGTGTCTGCTGCTAATATAGACTGGATGATAATGAGATAAAATTAAAATATATATATATATATCACACTAGTACTGCAGCCGGACAGGTATATATTATGTAATGACGGACCTGCTGGACACTGTCTGCAGAATGCGTTTATAAAAACACCACACGACGAGTGTTTAACTTTTTCAGGCAGACAATCACAATATACTGGTGATCAGCAGACAATCACAATACTGGTGGTCAGTGGTCACTGGTCAGTCACACTGGCAGTGGCACTCTGGCAGCAAAAGTGTGCACTGTACTTAAATGTACTCCTGCTATAACTGCTCCCCAGTCTCCCCCACAATTAAGCTGTGTGAGCAGTGAGCACTCAGCAGTCAGATAATGATATACAGTATATGATGCAGCACACTGGGCTGAGCACAGATATGGTATGTGTGACTGTGTCACACTGTGTATCGTTTTTTTTCAGGCAGAGAACGGATTAATTAAACTGGTGGCACTGGTCACTGGTCACACTATCAGCAGCAAGTAGTACTCCTCCTATATGCTCCCCAAAATTTGTGTCTCTCTCTAGTACTCTAGTCACTCTAAACGGAGAGGACGCCAGCCACGTCCTCTCCCTATCAATCTCAATGCACGTGTGAAAATGGCGGCGACGCGCGGCTCCTTATATAGAATCCGAGTCTCGCGATAGAATCCGAGCCTCGTGAGAATCCGACAGCGGGATGATGACGTTCGGGCGCGCTCGGGTTAACCGAGCAAGGCGGGAAGATCCGAGTCGCTCGGACCCGTGTAAAAAAACCTGAAGTTCGGGCGGGTTCGGATTCCGAGGAACCGAACCCGCTCATCTCTACCATGTACAGACCCTTAATACGGGATGAGAAGGATTGAATAAATACTTTGCATGACCTAGAAGCTAGTTGTTGTTTTTTTTCTTTTGCAGTACTAGAAATTCTCTGTCTAGAAAAGATCACTGGTAAACACTAATTCAGCAAATTCCTAGCAGCATTGGCCCCTGACTAACTTAATCGACAGAGATTTTGTTAAAATGTGAAATACATATATTGTACTCCCGCTCAGGAAGTACAAGGTATGTTAGATACTCCTCAAAGACTAATGTTGCATTCCACTGTTCTAGATTCATGTCCATTGCAGGTAGAGGAAATTATCTCACAGATACTGGGTTCCCTATGAACTTAGGATGGACAGGACACTGCATTGATGGCTGAGGTAGTCCCAGTAGTGACACAGCAAGCACAAGCTTTAAGGGGGGTAGACCAAGTAGTTAATCAATTCCCCGTAGTGCCCAATACAGTTGTCATTTTAATAAAATCTCATCCACCTCTACAAACTTATCTGTCACCAATCTCTATTCTGTTTCTCCACAGTTTCCTCTTCATCTTTTGCGTTCACACAGGGTGGTACAATACATGGACCTGATTCTCCCAAGATTTCGAGTGACAGTCTGAGTATTGTCTCCCAAGCCCTGCATGACTGTTTACAGTCCTTTCAGCCTGAGAAAGGGTCAGTGCTGATACAATATGTTGATGACTTGTTGTTGTGCACTGATTCATTTGAGTCGTCCCTGGCACATACAAAATAGTTTCTGTTTCGTCTCTTCCAAACAGGACAAGAGGTCTCAAGGGATAAACTACAGTTGTGTAGGACAAGGGTCAAATACCTGGGACGAAGTACTGGTACATGATTTGACAGTTCATACACCACATGCCGTATTGGTCCTTCAAAGTTCTGCCCGAACCCAGTATGTCTCATCAGCATGATGGCACCAGTATATTACTGCAGTGTGCCTTGTCATGCACAAAGGGTGGAGGATGAGAATACTGGTGAAGGGAAATTTTGTATAGACACTGATATGAAGATGGCATGGAATATTTGAATCAGACCTTTACTACGAGACCATACATAAATGACAGCCCGTTGGTGAACGCAGACCTGATATTTTCTTCTTCTTTTTCTCCTCTAGAGATGTTTTTTTCTTTTTCTTTTTAGTTATGCTCATGGTACTCTACATTTGCAAACACACAACAATTACATTGAGATGCAAATTTGTGTTCCCTACAGGAAAAGGAGGACTGGAAGGCAAAGGGGTATGGTCAGGAGTCCTCAGGACTCTGGAGAGATGGACAAGGTAAGCCAGTGGCCCCCAGGACGTATCTCCCAGGCCTAGCTGAGGCGGCACATGGTCTGACTCACCTAGGGTAAGGAAGGTATGTGCAAATTGGTCAAAGCTTACTGGTGTGCACCAGGGTTCTCTTCTCAGGCAAGCAGGAAAGCAAGGACCTGTCTTACTTGCATGAGGAAGAACATTTGGTAAGGTAGCACCAACAGAGCCATCCCATATCCCTCCTGAAGACGGACCTTTTCAGGTAATACAAATCGACTTTGTACAGTTAACACCCTGTAGGAATTTGAATTATGTATTGGTGTGCACTGATGTTTTCTCAAACTGGGTAGAGGCATTTCCTGCCACCACGGATGCTGCTGTGTTTACCGCAAAGAAAATTGTGCAGAAGTTTGTGTGTAGATATGGTATCCTTAGGAGTAGGAGCAAAGTGATAGCTTGAAACTGGACTATTGTGGTCATAGACACTGCCACTAGTGTTATGTAGCATCGGAATCACTCCCAGATCCCAACTTAATGAATCACCCTCTTTGAATTTTTTTTTTTTTTAAGACAACCTCATGTCATGATTGATCCGCACAATGGAGGTCATTCCGAGTTGTTCGCTTGCAAGGCGATTTTAGCAGAGTTGCTCACGCTAAGCCGCCGCCTACTGGGAGTGAATCTTAGCATCTTAAAATTGCGAACGAAGTATTCGCAATATTGCGATTACACACCTCGTAGCAGTTTCTGAGTAGCTTCAGACTTACTCGGCATCTGCAATCAGTTCAGTGCTTGTCGTTCCTGGTTTGACGTCACAAACACTCCCAGCGTTCGCCCAGACACTCCTCCGTTTCTCCGGCCACTCCTGCGTTTTTTCCGGAAACGGTAGCGTTTTTTCCCACACGCCCATAAAACGGCCTATTTCCGCCCAGTAACACCCATTTCCTGTCAATCACATTACGATCGCCAGACCGATGAAAAAGCCGTGAGTAAAATTACTAAGTGCATAGCAAATTTACTTGGCGCAGTCGCAGTGCGGACATTGCGCATGCGCATTAAGCGGAAAATCGCTGCGATGCGAAGATTTTTACCGAGCGAACAACTCGGAATGAGGGCCAATGATCAGAAATACACCAATGAGGTGACAGTACAGTACCTTATGGAGATGAGCCAGCATTTGAGAACTTGACGAAAGAACTTGAAGATGTTTATTCCTGATATGCCAACTACTAATTGTCTTGATTGTGAACCAAGAGACTGTGTGATTGTTCTTATGCTCAGGTTGCCTAAGAGACAGGTGGGAAGGACCATACCAAGTTTTGTTGACAGCACGATCCCAGTGAAAGTAGCCGAGAGAGAGACTTGGGTCCACGATTCCCATCGTAGAAAAGTCGGTAGTCCGGAAGGAACTCGTAAATGGAGTGAGATCGCAGAAGTATCACCAGAGAGTCTGTTTTGTGAAGACTGAGAGGCGGCACTGTTGAACACTACCTGAGCATACTAAAGGATTACAGAAAGACCAGTCGTTGTATTTGATTTGCTATGGACAAGATTTGTTTTGTTCTTTCTTTCTTTTTTTCCTGTTGACAAAATTTTTTTTCAGGACATTCAATTTTTGTGAGGATTTTCATGAGGAGTCGAGTGTGAGACTGGAACTGGTTCAGAAGGAAGGTGTGATGTCTTTATAGGATCCCAGGATCAGCCTATAACTTTGTTAAAGCCAGAGAAAATCAAAAGTCTAGTAGTTACGGAGATCAGAGGTAACGTGATAGGCTATTGTCTGAGGAATACTGTATTTTGTAGTTATTGTGACCCCATAATTGAAGATGAGTGCATCCAGAGATGTCAGTCTAGCAATAAGGAAGCATTTGACAGATATCCATTGAGTGATTACCTCTCACTAGTGGGTAAGGTCTTAAACCAAACAGAATGTTGGATGTGCTCACAGGTACCTCTAAGATGAAATGATTCAGGATTAATGTCATATTTATTTAAGAGTTAGCTGAGGTACTTGAATTACACGGAGGAAGGCGGACCGGTGGACAAGGAATATAATATAACTAGACCCCCTAGTCTTAAGATCCACCAGTACCATAGATAAATCCCTGGTATGTTTAAATCTCACCAATTTCAGGAAATCAGGAAATTGGGAGGCAATCAGGAATAATCAGACAATGGATATTCACACATAGCAGAAAAAGAGCTAATTAATATATGTGGAAGAAAGGTTTATGTGTGGCTCTCCCCGAACTCCAAGGGATTATGTTATCTAGGAAGGACACTACTAATAACCTTTGTTCAATGATGAAACAGACCTAGCATACGTTCCAGAAATGAAAACAATGTTCAGAGAGTGATAGGAATATATACCATGAAAATTTTATGTCTCTTTCACGATTTGTTTGTGTTTTCTCCCTCTACCCAGCAGAACCTCTATCGAATCTGAACATCAGTGTACAAAGACGTAGGTACATGTATGTGTGAAATGTTCAATCAAATCAGACATTATAGGCCATAGCACTGTCCCAGCATACTTTATAGGTTGAATGTTGTCCCACACCCAACCAGTGGTTCCATGACCGCCGAGTGCATATAGAGGATGTCTCGTCCTCCTCCCTGTCTTCCCCAAATATGATCAATGTCTGATTTGCGAAATGAATACATACGTGTGTCTAGGTCACCGATTATGTGTTTGAAATATTTTTCTTCTGTAAATAATTTATGGCAGTTATTGTTTACTGCCAAAGGGTGGACCGTCGAAGTCAAAAATATTACATACAAACTCCACACGGAGGAGTCGCTGTGCGTGTGAATACGTGCAGCGAGCACAGCAATATATGGTAGCATACGTATTCACACAGACAAGCCACAAGGAAATTTTAAACACATATTTCATACCACACATAAATTAAATATGTCAAGCACTAGACATTATAAGGTTTTAAATTATATAATGGAGTATAACATCATGAATGTGTATTGTTGGAGCGGAGCAAGATGGACATGTCGTGCTTGGTGACAAAATGATCGGAGGAATGTGTGGATTGGTTTGGTGCCTGTGGTTGGAGTGTAGCACATTGCAATGAGTAGTTATGATTAAATGTAGGAATATGAAGTCATTCTTATTTGAACAAAGAACATTTCATTTGAAGCATGTGTGGGCGGAAACCAGAGGCCAACCCTTCTGATGTCTTCTTCAAGTCTTGCATATGAACTGACCAATGACACATCATGAATGAGAAAGTTCCCTCCCCTGGACCAATAACAGAAGACATGTACTCCCCCAACATACACAGGGTATAGCTGATTGCAGACTCACAAGAAGTTCTGTTTTGCTGTTTTTCTGCTACTGTGAGCATTGAGAACGAGGGAGAGATGTAGGAAATGGAGTGGAGGGTGCATTGAGCAAATAGGGTAATTGTATGCTGTGGCTGTAACTGTATGGATTCTTGCTTCCTATGTAATTTGTAAATCTGTAACCATAGATATATATACTGTACATGTGTTATATTGTATGCATATCCTTTTAAATATCAAATATACATATCAATGAGCGTTGGAACTCATACAATGGGGTATATTTACTAAGGTCCCGATTTTGACCGAGATGCCGTTTTTTCTTCAAAGTGTCATCTCGGTAATTTACTAAGCAAAAATCACGGCAGTGATGAGGGCATTCGTAATATTTTGGAAGTCCTAGGAAAAAATCACGCATCAATACACCATCGGTCAAATACGCCTGCAATTTGCTAGAAATCGGGAATTTACTAAAAAGTGCAAAACACAAACACTGCCGACAATAGCCAAACACTGCCGTGATAAAATACAAATCGTGAAAAAGTGCTAAAAAAAAACAGACCTGCTTTTTTATCCCGTGTTTGTATAGGCATGCACGGATCCATGAGATCTGTGCATGTTTTTCAGTGGGAAGGGGGGGGGAATGTTCTAAATTTTCTGGAAAAAAATTGCGTGGGGTCCCCCCTCCTAAGGCAAACCAGCCTCGGGCTCTTTGAGCCGATCCTGGTTGCAGAAATATGGGGAAAAAATGGACAGGGGTTCCCCCATATTTAAGCAACCAGCAACGGGCTCTGCGCCTGGTCCTGGTTCCAAAAATATGGGGGACAAAAAGAGTAGGGGTCCCCGTGATAGCCTTTGTGAAAAGTGATTGATATTGTTTTTAGTAGCAGTACTACAAGGCCCAGCAAGCCTCCCCCGCATGCTGGTACTTGGAGAACCACAAGTACCAGCATGCGGCGGAAAAACGGGCCCGCTGGTACCTGTAGTACTACTACTAAAAGAATACCCCAATAAAGACAACACACACACACCTTGAAAGTATAACTTTAATACATCCATCCACACCTCCATATACACTAGAGATGAGCGGGTTCGGTTTCTCTGAATCCGAACCCGCCAGAACTTCATGTTTTTTTTCACGGGTCCGAGCGACTCGGATCTTCCCGCCTTGCTCGGTTAACCCGAGCGCGCCCGAACGTCATCATGACGCTGTCGGATTCTCGCGAGGCTCGGATTCTATCGCGAGACTCGGATTCTATATAAGGAGCCGCGCGTCGCCGCCATTTTCACACGTGCACTGAGATTGATAGGGAGAGGACGTGGCTGGCGTCCTCTCCGTTTAGACAGTGACACTTGATTTACTAATTTTGGGGAGCATTAGGAGTACTCAGTAGTGTACAGTGCAGAGTTTTGCTGATAGTGACCAGTGACTGACCACCACTTTTATTTATAATCCGTTCTCTGCCTGAAAAAAGCGATACACAGCACACAGTGACTCAGTCACATACCATATCTGTGTGCACTGCTCAGGCTCAGGCCAGTGTGCTGCATCATCTATTATCATAATATAATATTATATATATCTGTCTGACTGCTCAGCTCACACAGCTTATAATTGTGGGGGAGACTGGGGAGCACTACTGCAGTGCCAGTTATAGGTTATAGCAGGAGCCAGGAGTACATAATATATTATATAGTGAGTGACCACCAGACACACAGTGCAGTTTATTTAATATATCCGTTCTCTGCCTGAAAAAAGCGATACACACAGTGACTCAGTCAGTCACATACCATATCTGTGTGCACTGCTCAGGCTCAGGCCAGTGTGCTGCATCATCTATATATATTATATATCTGTCTGACTGCTCAGCTCACACAGCTTATAATTGTGGGGGAGACTGGGGAGCACTACTGCAGTGCCAGTTATAGGTTATAGCAGGAGCCAGGAGTACATAATATTATATTAAAATTAAACAGTGCACACTTTTGCTGCAGGAGTGCCACTGCCAGTGTGACTAGTGACCAGTGACCTGACCACCAGTATATAATATTAGTAGTATACTATCTCTTTATCAACCAGTCTATATTAGCAGCAGACACAGTACAGTGCGGTAGTTCACGGCTGTGGCTACCTCTGTGTCGGCACTCGGCAGCCCGTCCATAATTGTATATACCACCTAACCGTGGTTTTTTTTTCTTTCTTTATACATACATACTAGTTACGAGTATACTATCTCTTTATCAACCAGTCTATATATTAGCAGCAGACACAGTACAGTGCGGTAGTTCACGGCTGTGGCTACCTCTGTGTCGGCACTCGGCAGCCCGTCCATAATTGTATATACCACCTAACCGTGGTTTTTTTTTCTTTCTTTATACATACATACTAGTTACGAGTATACTATCTCTTTATCAACCAGTCTATATATTAGCAGCAGACACAGTACAGTGCGGTAGTTCACGGCTGTGGCTACCTCTGTGTCGGCACTCGGCAGCCCGTCCATAATTGTATACTAGTATCCAATCCATCCATCTCCATTGTTTACCTGAGGTGCCTTTTAGTTGTGCCTATTAAAATATGGAGAACAAAAATGTTGAGGTTCCAAAATTAGGGAAAGATCAAGATCCACTTCCACCTCGTGCTGAAGCTGCTGCCACTAGTCATGGCCGAGACGATGAAATGCCAGCAACGTCGTCTGCCAAGGCCGATGCCCAATGTCATAGTACAGAGCATGTCAAATCCAAAACACCAAATATCAGTAAAAAAAGGACTCCAAAACCTAAAATAAAATTGTCGGAGGAGAAACGTAAACTTGCCAATATGCCATTTACCACACGGAGTGGCAAGGAACGGCTGAGGCCCTGGCCTATGTTCATGGCTAGTGGTTCAGCTTCACATGAGGATGGAAGCACTCAGCCTCTCGCTAGAAAAATGAAAAGACTCAAGCTGGCAAAAGCAGCACAGCAAAGAACTGTGCATTCTTCGAAATCCCAAATCCACAAGGAGAGTCCAATTGTGTCGGTTGCGATGCCTGACCTTCCCAACACTGGATGTGAAGAGCATGCGCCTTCCACCATTTGCACGCCCCCTGCAAGTGCTGGAAGGAGCACCCGCAGTCCAGTTCCTGATAGTCAGATTGAAGATGTCAGTGTTGAAGTACACCAGGATGAGGAGGATATGGGTGTTGCTGGCGCTGGGGAGGAAATTGACCAGGAGGATTCTGATGGTGAGGTGGTTTGTTTAAGTCAGGCACCCGGGGAGACACCTGTTGTCCGTGGGAGGAATATGGCCGTTGACATGCCAGGTGAAAATACCAAAAAAATCAGCTCTTCGGTCAGTTCGGTGTGGAGGTATTTCACCAGAAATGCGGACAACAGGTGTCAAGCCGTGTGTTCCCTTTGTCAAGCTGTAATAAGTAGGGGTAAGGACGTTAACCACCTCGGAACATCCTCCCTTATACGTCACCTGCAGCTAGGGTGGCCAATCCCGGGATCGGGATCGGCGGGATCCCGGGATTTGAGGCCAAAAATGCCGGGATTTGAATCCCGGGATTGGAGCCTTCAATCCCGGGATTCACGTGCGCATGCGCACTACTGATTCTTGACCGGGCAGCGCCGCTGAGCACTAGCGCTCGGCTCAGCCTCAGACGCTGCCCGGCCCCGGCTGCCCTCCTGTGTGCGGCGTGACGTCAGCGAGGTCACGCTGCACAGCCCCTTCAGCCATGGCCGCTCCTTCCGCCCTCCAATGCGCGTGCCTGCCAGCCAGCCAGCCAGCCCTCCTGCCCGCCACAATTTTTAAAGTAAAGAGGAGGACTCTAAAGCAGGTGCACTGTGCCTGTGAGTGATACTCACGCTGCGCTGCCCTGCTGCCTGCCTCTCGAGTCTGGACCTCAGTGACCCCCTATAATAGTGAGTATTATATATATCTTATATATATATATTATATATATATAGAATTAATTAATGCTGCAGCACTCTGAGTCTTTTAAACATCAAAGGTGTATTGGAAAAATTACATCATGATTTTTTCAGTACACCTGTGATGTTTAAACGACTCAGAGTGCTGCAGCATTAATTTATCCCATTGCTTCCATCACTTTATTCCCTGAAGCAGAGTGCCAGGCTGTATGTACCATAATATATATATATATATATATATATATATATATATTTATTTATTTATTTATTATACATACACAGTACAATCCCGGGATCCCGGGAATCCCGGGATTGAGCATTTTTCAATCCCGATCCCCGGGATTGGAAAAACGGCCCGGGATTGGCCTCCCTACCTGCAGCGCATTCATAATAAGTCAGTGACAAGTTCAAAAACTTTGGGTGACAGCGGAAGCAGTCCACTGACCAGTAAATCCCTTCCTCTTGTAACCAAGCTCACGCAAACCACCCCACCAACTCCCTCAGTGTCAATTTCCTCCTTCCCCAGGAATGCCAATAGTCCTGCAGGCCATGTCACTGGCAATTCTGACGAGTCCTCTCCTGCCTGGGATTCCTCCGATGCATCCTTGCGTGTAACGCCTACTGCTGCTGGCGCTGCTGTTGTTGCCGCTGGGAGTCGATGGTCATCCCAGAGGGGAAGTCGTAAGCCCACTTGTACTACTTCCAGTAAGCAATTGACTGTTCAACAGTCCTTTGCGAGGAAGATGAAATATCACAGCAGTCATCCTACTGCAAAGCGGATAACTGAGGCCTTGGCATCCTGGGTGGTGAGAAACGTGGTTCCGGTATCCATCATTACTGCAGAGCCAACTAGAGACTTGTTGGAGGTACTGTGTCCCCGGTACCAAATACCATCTAGGTTCCATTTCTCTAGGCAGGCGATACCGAAAATGTACACAGACCTCAGAAAAAGAGTCACCAGTGTCCTAAAAAATGCAGCTGTACCCAATGTCCACTTAACCACGGACATGTGGACAAGTGGAGCAGGGCAGTGTCAGTACTATATGACTGTGACAGCCCACTGGGTAGATGTATGGACTCCCGCCGCAAGAACAGCAGCGGCGGCACCAGTAGCAGCATCTCGCAAACGCCAACTCTTTCCTAGGCAGGCTACGCTTTGTATCACCGCTTTCCAGAATACGCACACAGCTGAAAACCTCTTACGGCAACTGAGGAAGATCATCGCGGAATGGCTTACCCCAATTGGACTCTCCTGTGGATTTGTGGCATCGGACAACGCCAGCAATATTGTGTGTGCATTAAATATGGGCCAATTCCAGCACGTCCCATGTTTTGCACATACCTTGAATTTGGTGGTGCAGAATTTTTTAAAAAACGACAGGGGCGTGCAAGAGATGCTGTCGGTGGCCAGAAGAATTGCGGGACACTTTCGGCGTACAGGCACCACGTACAGAAAACTGGAGCACCACCAAAAACTACTGAACCTGCCCTGCCATCATCTGAAGCAAAAGTGGTAACGAGGTGGAATTCAACCCTCTATATGCTTCAGAGGTTGGAGGAGCAGCAAAAGGCCATTCAAGCCTATACAATTGAGCACGATATAGTAGGTGGAATGCACCTGTCTCAAGTGCAGTGGAGAATGATTTCAACGTTGTGCAAGGTTCTGATGCCCTTTGAACTTGCCACACGTGAAGTCAGTTCAGACACTGCCAGCCTGAGTCAGGTCATTCCCCTCATCAGGCTTTTGCAGAAGAAGCTGGAGGCATTGAAGGAGGAGCTAACACGGAGCGATTCCGCTAGGCATGTGGGACTTGTGGATGCAGCCCTTAATTCGCTTAACAAGGATTCACGGGTGGTCAATCTGTTGAAATCAGAGCACTACATTTTGGCCACCGTGCTCGATCCTAGATTTAAAGCCTACCTTGGATCTCTCTTTCCGGCAGACACAGGTCTGCTGGGGTTGAAAGACCTGCTGGTGACAAAATTGTCAAGTCAAGCGGCACGCGACCTGTCAACATCTCCTCCTTCACATTCTCCCGCAACTGGGGGTGCGAGGAAAAGGCTCAGAATTCCGAGCCCACCCGCTGGCGGTGATGCAGGGCAGTCTGGAGCGACTGCTGATGCTGACATCTGGTCCGGACTGAAGGACCTGACAACGATTACGGACATGTCGTCTACTGTCACTGCATATGATTCTCTCAACATTGATAGAATGGTGGAGGATTATATGAGTGACCGCATCCAAGTAGGCACGTCACACAGTCCGTACTTAAACTGGCAGGAAAAAGAGGCAATTTGGAGGCCCTTGCACAAACTGGCTTTATTCTACCTAAGTTGCCCTCCCACAAGTGTGTACTCCGAAAGAGTGTTTAGTGCCGCCGCTCACCTTGTCAGCAATCGGCGTACGAGGTTACATCCAGAAAATGTGGAGAAGATGATGTTCATTAAAATGAATTATAATCAATTCCTCCGCGGAGACATTGACCAGCAGCAATTGCCTCCACAAAGTACACAGGGAGCTGAGATGGTGGATTCCAGTGGGGACGAATTGATAATCTGTGAGGAGGGGGATGTACACGGTGATATATCGGAGGGTGAAGATGAGGTGGACATCTTGCCTCTGTAGAGCCAGTTTGTGCAAGGAGAGATTAATTGCTTCTTTTTTGGGGGGGGTCCAAACCAACCCGTCATATCAGTCACAGTCGTGTGGCAGACCCTGTCACTGAAATGATGGGTTGGTTAAAGTGTGCATGTCCTGTTTTGTTTATACAACATAAGGGTGGGTGGGAGGGCCCAAGGACAATTCCATCTTGCACCTCTTTTTTCTTTTCTTTTTCTTTGCATCATGTGCTGATTGGGGAGGGTTTTTTGGAAGGGACATCCTGCGTGACACTGCAGTGCCACTCCTAGATGGGCCCGGTGTTTGTGTCGGCCACTAGGGTCGCTAATCTTACTCACACAGTCAGCTACCTCATTGCGCCTCTTTTTTTCTTTGCGTCATGTGCTGTTTGGGGAGGGTTTTTTGGAAGGGACATCCTGCGTGACACTGCAGTGCCACTCCTAGATGGGCCCGGTGTTTGTGTCGGCCACTAGGGTCGCTAATCTTACTCACACAGTCAGCTACCTCATTGCGCCTCTTTTTTTCTTTGCGTCATGTGCTGTTTGGGGAGGGTTTTTTGGAAGGGACATCCTGCGTGACACTGCAGTGCCACTCCTAGATGGGCCCGGTGTTTGTGTCGGCCACTAGGGTCGCTAATCTTACTCACACAGTCAGCTACCTCATTGCGCCTCTTTTTTTCTTTGCGTCATGTGCTGTTTGGGGAGGGTTTTTTGGAAGGGCCATCCTGCGTGACACTGCAGTGCCACTCCTAGATGGGCCCGGTGTTTGTGTCGGCCACTAGGGTCGCTAATCTTACTCACACAGCTACCTCATTGCGCCTCTTTTTTTCTTTGCGTCATGTGCTGTTTGGGGAGGGTTTTTTGGAAGGGCCATCCTGCGTGACACTGCAGTGCCACTCCTAGATGGGCCCGGTGTTTGTGTCGGCCACTAGGGTCGCTAATCTTACTCACACAGTCAGCTACCTCATTGCGCCTCTTTTTTTCTTTGCGTCATGTGCTGTTTGGGGAGGGTTTTTTGGAAGGGCCATCCTGCGTGACACTGCAGTGCCACTCCTAGATGGGCCCGGTGTTTGTGTCGGCCACTAGGGTCGCTAATCTTACTCACACAGCTACCTCTTTGCGCCTCTTTTTTTTCTTTGCGTCATGTGCTGTTTGGGGAGGGTTTTTTGGAAGGGCCATCCTGCGTGACACTGCAGTGCCACTCCTAGATGGGCCCGGTGTTTGTGTCGGCCACTTGGGTCGCTAATCTTACTCACACAGCTACCTCATTGCGCCTCTTTTTTTCTTTGCGTCATGTGCTGTTTGGGGAGGGTTTTTTGGAAGGGACATCCTGCGTGACACTGCAGTGCCACTCCTAGATGGGCCCGGTGTTTGTGTCGGCCACTAGGGTCGCTTATCTTACTCACACAGCGACCTCGGTGCAAATTTTAGGACTAAAAATAATATTGTGAGGTGTGAGGTATTCAGAATAGACTGAAAATGAGTGTAAATTATGGTTTTTGAGGTTAATAATACTTTGGGATCAAAATGACCCCCAAATTCTATGATTTAAGCTGTTTTTTAGTGTTTTTGGAAAAAAACACCCGAATCCAAAACACACCCGAATCCGACAAAAAAAATTCGGTGAGGTTTTGCCAAAACGCGGTCGAACCCAAAACACGGCCGCGGAACCGAACCCAAAACCAAAACACAAAACCCGAAAAATTTCAGGCGCTCATCTCTAATATACACATACTTACCTTATGTTCCCACGCAGGTCGGTCCTCTTCTCCAGTAGAATCCATGGTGTACCTGTAGAAAAAAATTATACTCACATAATCAAGTGTTTTCGGCTCCTCAGTAAATCCTTTTGTAATCCACGTACTTGAAAAAAAATAAAAACGGATACCCGACCACGAACTGAAAGGGGACCCATGTTTTCACGTGGGCCCCCTTTCCCCGAATGCCAGAAACCCACTCTGGCTGAAGAAACCCACTTAGACATCAGTCAATCAGGGAGCGCTACGTTGTGACACCCTCCTAATCGGCTGTGTGCTCCTGTACTGTATGACAGGCGGCACACGGCAGTGTTACAATGTAGCGCCTATGCGCTCCATTGTAACCAATAGTGGGAACTTTCAGGTCAGCGGTTGACCGAAAGTGACCTCACCGCTGACCTGAAAGTTCCCACCATTGGTTACAATTGAGCGCATAGGCGCTACATTGTAACACTGCCGTGTGCCGCCTGTCATACAGTACAGGAGCACACAGCCGATCAGGAGGGTGTCACAACGTAGCGCTCCCTGATTGGCTGAAGAAACCCACTTAGACATCAGTCAGAGTGGGTTTCTGGCATTCGGGGAAAGGGGGCCCATGTGAAAACATGGGTCCCCTTTCAGTTCGTGGTCGGGTATCCGTTTTTTTATTTTTTCAAGTACGTGGATTACAAAAGGATTTACAGAGGAGCCGAAAACACTGGATTATGTGAGTATAATTTTTTCTACAGGTACACCATGGATTCTACTGGAGAAGAGGACCGACCTGCGTGGGAACATAAGGTAAGTATGTGTATATGGAGGTGTGGATGGATGTATTAAAGTTATACTTTCAAGGTGTGTGTTGTCTTTATTGGGGTATTTTTTTAGTAGTAGTACTACAGGTACCAGCGGGCCCGTTTTTCCGCCGCATGCTGGTACTTGTGGTTCTCCAAGTACCAGCTTGCGGGGGAGGCTTGCTGGGCCTTGTAGTACTGCTACTAAAAACAATATCAATCACTTTTCACAAAGGCTATCAGCCCCCCATCCGCAGCCTATTGGATGGGGGGGACAGCCTCGGGCTTCACCCCTGGCCCTTGGGTGGCTGGGGGGGGACCCCTTGATTGAAGGGGTCCCCACTCCCCCAGGGTACCCCGGCCAGGGGTGACTAGTTGGATATTTGATGCAACGGCCGCAAGGCACTGTATAAAAGTGACCCCCGGCTGTGGCATTATCTGTCCAGCTAGTGGAGCCCGGTGCTGGTTTCAAAAATACGGGGGACCCCTACTCTTTTTGTCCCCCGTATTTTTGGAACCAGGACCAGGCGCAGAGCCCGATGCTGGTTGCTTAAATATGGGGGAACCCCTGTCCATTTTTTCCCATATTTCTGCAACCAGGATCGGCTCAAAGAGCCCGAGGCTGGTTTGCCTTAGGAGGGGGGACCCCACGCAATTTTTTTTTAACATTTAAACTTTTTTTTTTTTTAACAAAGTGCATAATGAAGCCCAGCACGGATCTCTCAGATCCGGCCGAGATTCATTGTATTAAAGTCGGCAGTGTTTTACAAGTCACTCACGTAAAACACTGCCAAAAAAAACGAATGACATCGACATCGGAAAACCCGAAAATGCAGAATACGGCAGCTTAGTAAATTAGTCGTAATAAATTCAAAAAGTTGCAGTTTTACACTTTCAATGTAATTCGTGATTATTCTCCCACCAAATCGGGAGAATTACGAATGTTAGCAAATATACCCCAATGTGTGCTTGTTTTCTCTTAAGGGATGTAGTGTTTGCGATGTACAGAGCACTTTTATCATATATGGTAATAAGATGCGCCTTGCGTCCGCAATATATATTAACGCTGGCATTTTAAATAATTATTAGAAATATATCTGACTCTTACACCCACTTGGACTCTCCCCGGGATTTGTGAGATCTGACAACACCACCAATATTGTGAGAGTTTACATCTGGGCGAATTCCAACACGTCCCATGTATTTCTCACACAATTTATTTGGTGGTGCAGAGTTTAAAAAAAAATTACAGGGGTGTGCAGTGTACTGAAATTATTGTGTCCATTTTCTACATTTAGTGACTGCGTTTCGAAGACTGGAGTGCCAGCAAACACTTTTGAACTTGTCCTGCCACCACCTGAAGCAAAAGGTAGTAATGAGGTGGAATTCTACTCTGTATATGCTTCAGAGGATGGAGGAGCAGCAAAAGGCCATTCAAGCCAACACGTCCACCTACGACATAGAGAAAGGAGTGGGAATGCACCTGACTCATGTGCAGTGCAGAATTACTTCCGGGTTGTGCAAGATTCCCAAACCCTTTGAACTTGCCACACGTGAAGTTAGTTCAGACACTGCCAGCTTGAGTCAGGTCATTCCCCTCATCAGGCTTTTGCAAAAGCAGCTGCAGAAATTGAAGGTGGAGCTGAAACAGAGCGATTCCGCTAAATACCGTATTTTTCGGACCATAAGACGCACTTTTTCTCCCCAAAAATGTGGGGGGAAAAGTATGTGCGTCTTATGGAGCGAATAAGACGTTTGCGGGTAGCGGGTAGTGGCGGCGGCCGGCGGGTAGCAGAGGCTGGCGGGTAGCGGCGGGTACTGGATGCTACTGCTGTGCCGTCATCAGCAGAGCGTCATGTAACTCCCCCGCTCCCTCATACCTCCTCCCTCCTGTCGGGTAGCGGCGGCCGGCGGGTAGCGGCGGGTCCTGGATGCTGCTGCTGCTTCTGTGCCGTCATAAGCAGAGCGGCCACATCTCAGCAGCAGAGCCAGCGTCAGGTGACTCCCCCACTCGCCCCCACCTCCTCCCTACCTCCTCCCTTCTCAGGAGACGCAGGGAACCACTGGTACTGTCAGTGTGTGTGTGTATGCTGGCTCTGATGTGTGTGTGTCTGTGTGTTCTGGCTCTGACAGAAGGCTGCACTGTGTTGAGTCTGAGAAATCACAGAAATATCTCTTAGAAGTCAGAATATTTTTTTTCCCAGTTTTCCTACTCTAAAAACTAGGTGCGTCTTATGGTCCGGTGCGTCTAATGGTCCGAAAAATACGGTATGTTGGATTTGTGGATGAAGCCCTTCATTTGCTTTGCTAGGATTCAGGGGTGGTCAATCTGTTGAAATAAGAGCTCCGAGTCAGGCTCCGGTTTTCCCGCCTGACTCGGAAACCCAAATGAAGCAAAACGTCATCATCCTGCTGTCGGATTCTCACGGAATTTGGATTCCATATAAGGAGACATGCGTCGCAGCCATTTTCACTCCAGTCTCGGAGAGTGTAGTGAAAGGACGTGTCTCCATCCTCAGTGTCTGTGTGGGGGCGGGAAAGTGGGGTGGCGAATCTTGTGCTGTGTTGTGCTGCTCAGTCCAGTCCAGTGTAGTCAGTGTATTGTGCTGCATTAATACAGCCAGTCACAGTGTTGGTGTCCTCTGCTGCTATACTGTATGTCCCCAGTGCTGATGGCTGCTGTATAAGTCCGTTGCAGTTTTGCTGTGTTGTCCTGCATCAGACCAGGGGTAGTGTCTCTCTTGTGCAGCATCAGTCCAGTGACCAGTCACAGAGGTTGGTGTCTTCTGCTGCCATATATCCAGTGTAGCTGTATAAGTCCCTTTCAGTGGTGATGTCTTGTCCTGCATTAGACCAGGGGAAGTCCAGGGGAAGTCTCTTGTGCAGCATCAGTCCAGTGACCAGTCACAGTGGTGGTGTCCTCTGCTGCCATATATCCATTGTTACTAGCATATAATTCCTGTGACATTGGCGTATAATTCTTGGAATACTGGCGTATAATTCCTGTGTCATTGCTAAGCGACACAAGTGTGCCACACAAACACCTGGCCCATCTAGGAGTGACACTACACTGGCAGACAGGATAGCACTTAAAAAAACTAGGCCCAAAACAGCATATCATGCAAAGAAAAAGAGGTACAATGAGTTAGCTGCATGACTAAGCTAAGCGACACAAGTGTGCAGCACAAACAACATGGGACATGCTGGAATTTGCCCAGCTGTAATACACACACAATATTGGTGGCACAGTAGAGCCTACCCCTAAACCACACACACGGCAAAGCCTGTAAAATTAATTTGGATAATAATAACCCTTTTATTTGGAGCTATTATAATAATATGCAGCACAGGTGAGCGTACCCCTACACCACACAGGGCAAACCCTGTAAAAATTATTTGGATAATAATATAAGTAATGTACAGTACATAACCCTTTTATTTGGAGTAAATAATATACAGCACAGGACACCACCACTGGACTTATGGCAGCACAAGACACCACCACTGGACTGATGCAGCACAAGACAGCACCACTGGACTGGACTTATACAGCAGTACCCCTGGACTTATACGGTAGTACCCCTGGACTTGTACGGCCATGTCAGACAGGATGGCACTTTAAAAAACTAGTCCCCAAACAGCACATGATGCAAAGAAGAAAAAGAGGTGCAAGATGAAATTGTACTTGGGCCCTCCCACCCACCCTTATGTTGTATAAACAGGACATGCACACTTTAACAAACCAATAATTTCAGTGACAGGGTCTGCCTCATGACTGTGGCTGAAATTACTGGTTTGTTTGGGCTCCCACCAAAGAAGAAGCAATCAATCTCTCCCTGCATAAACTGGCTCTACAGAGGCAAGATGTCAACATCATCCTCATCCTCCAATTCCTCACCCCTTTCAGTGTGTACATCATCCTCCTCACAGAGTAGTAATTCATCCAAACTGGAATACACATCACAGGTCCCTGTGTACATTCATTAGGCAATTGCTCGTCAAGGTCTTACTGGAGGAATTTATAATTAATTTTGATGAAAATCATTTTTATTTTCTCCATTTTGTGAAAGTAACCTCCTACACCGATCGCTGACAAGGTTACCGGCTGCACTAAACATTGTTTCAGAGTACACACTGGAGGGGGATCAACTTAGGTAAAATAAAGCCAGTTTGTGCAAGGGCATCCAAATTGCCTCTTTTTCCTGCCAGTATACGTACGGACTGTCTGACATGCCTACTTGGATGCTGTCACTCATATAATCCTCCACCATTCTTTCAATGGTGACAGAGTCATATGCAGTGACAGTACACATGTCAGTAATCATTGACAGCTCCTTCAGTCTGGACCAGATGTCAGCACTCACTCCTGACTGCCCTGCTTCACCGCCAGCAGGTGGGCTAGGAAATCTTATCCTTTTCCTCGCAGCCCCAGTTGTGGGAGAACATGAAGGAGGAGCTGTTGATGATTCACGTTCCTCTTGAGTTGACAATTTTCTCACCAGCAGGTCTTTGAACCTCTGCAGGCTTTAAACCAAGGATCGAGCATGGTGGCCAAAATGTAGTGCTATGATTTCAACAGATTGGCCACCCTTGAATACTGGCAAAGTGAATGAAGGGCTCCATCTACAAGTCCCACATACTTAGCGGAATCGCTCCATCTTATTTCTCCTTAAATTTCTCCAGCGGCTTCTGTAAAAGCCTGATGAGGGGAATTACCTGACTCAAGCTGCCAGTGTCTGAATTGACTTCATGTGTGGCAAGTTCGAAGGGTTGGAGAACCTTGCACAGCCTGGAAGTCATTCTCCACTGTGCTTGAGTCAGGTGCATTCCCCCTCCTTTGCCTATATCATAGGTGGATGTATAGGCTTGAATGGCTTTTTGCTGCTCCTCCATCCTCTGAAGCATATAGAGTGTTGAATTCCCCCTTGTTACCACCTGTTGCTTCAGGTGATGGCAGGGAAGGTTCAGGAGTGTTTGCTGGTGCTCCAGTCTTCGGCACGCATTGGCTGAATGCGGAAAGTGGCCTGCAATTTTTCGAGCCACCGACAGCATCTCCTTCACGGCCCTTTCATTTTTAAAAAAATTCTGCACCACCAAATTAATTGTATGCGCAAAACATGGGAAGTGCTGGAATTTAGCCAGATGTAATGCATGCACAATATTGGTGGCGCTGTCTGGTATCACAAATCCCCAGGAGAGTCTAAGTGGGGTAAGCCATTGTGCGATGATGTCCCTCCATAAGTTTCCATAAGAGGATGGCAGTGGTGTGCCTCTTATGGAAAGCAGTGATACACAGCATAGCCTGCCTAGGAATGAGTTGGCGTTTGCGGGATGCTGCTACTGGTGCCACTGCTGTTGTTGCTTCGGGAGGCAATACATCTACCCAGTGAGCTGTCACAGTCATATAGTCCTTAGTCTGCCCTGTTCCACTTGTCCACATGTCTGTGGTTAAATGGACAGTGAGTACAACTGCATTTTTTTAGGACACTGAGGACACTTTTTCTGACGTCTCTGTACATTCTCGGTATCGCCTACCTAGTGAAGTGGAATCTAGATGGGATTTGGTACCGGGGACACATTACCTCCATTAATTTTCTAAGTCCCATTGAACTAATGGCGGATACCATCCGCACGTCTAACACCAACATAGCCGTCAAGGCCTCAGTTATCCACTTTGCAACAGGATGACTGCTGTCATATTTCATCTTCCTCGCAAATGACTTTTGGACAGTCAATTGCTTACTTGAAGCAGTACAAGTGGTCATCCAACTTCCACTCTGGGTTGACGATCAACTCCCAGCAGCAACAACAGCAGCGGCAGCAGCAGCAGTAAACGTACAACTCAAGGATCCTCTGGAGGAATCCCGGTTAGGAGAGGACTCCTCAGTCTTGCCAGCTACATGGTCTGCAGGACTACTGACGTTTCTGACTGAGGAGGAAGTTGACGTTGAGGGAGTTGGTGGTGTGGCTTGCAGGAGCTTGGGTACTAGAGGCAGAAAGGATTTAGGTGTTAATGGACTGCTTACGCTCTTACCCAAAGTTTCTGAACTTGACAATGACTTCTGATGAATGCACAGCAAGTGACGTATAAGGGAGGATGTTTCTAGGTGGTTAACGTCCTTATCCCTACTTATTATGGATTGACAAAGGCAACACTTGGCTTGACACCTGTTGTCCAGATTTGTGGAGAAATAATTCCGCACTGAACAGGTGGCTTTTTGGTATTTTGCCCAGGCATGATAATGGGCTTATTCATCCCACAGACAAAAACTGTCTCCCCCAGTGCCTGATTTAAAAAAAACACATCACCATCAGAATCCTCATCATCAACTTCCTCCTCAGCACCAGCAACACCCATATTCTCATCCTGGTGTACTTCAACAGTGACATCTTCAATTTGAATATCAGAAACTGGACTGTGGGTGCTCCTTCCAGCACTTGCAGAGGGTGTGCAAATGGTGGAAGGAGTCACCTCTTCTCATCACGTCTTCCCGTCAGGCATCGCAACCGCCGACACACTTGGACTCTCCTTGGGGATTTGTGATACCATCTTAGAATGCACAGTTCATTGCTGTGCTTTTGCCAGCTTAACTCTTCTAATTTTTCTAGCGGGAGGATGAGTGCTTCCATCGTCATTTGAAGCGGAACCGCTAGTCATGAACATAGGCCACGACCTTAGCTGTTCCTTGCCACTCCGTGTCATAAATGGCATATAGGCAAGTTTACATTTCTCCTCGACCATTTAAATTATTTTTTGGGGTCCTTTTACTGAACTTTGGCTTTTTGGATTTTACATGCCCTCTACTATCACATTGGATTTGGCAGACGACATTGATGGCAATTCATTGTCTATGTCATGACTAGTGGTAGCAGCTTCAGCACTAGGAGGAAGTTCTTGATCTTTCCCTATTTTATCCTTGAAATTTTTGTTCTCCATTATTTTTCTGGAGTTATATAACAAAATGTGCGGCACAGGAAAGCGTATCCCTACGCTACACAGGGCAAAACCTGTATAAAGTATTTGGATTAAATATTAATAACCCCTTTATATGGAGTAGATAATATACAGCACAGGACAGTACCACTAGAATTATATGGCAGTACCACTGGACTGTATTTATACGGCAGTATCACTGGAATTATATGGCAGAACCACTGGATTTATCCAGCAGTACGAATGAACTTATACGGCAGTACCACTGGACTTATATGTCAGTATCACTGGAATTATATGTCAGTATCACTGGAATTATACATCAGTACCATTGGACTTATACAGCAGTACCACCGGACTTATACAGCAGTATCACTGGAATTATATGTCAGTATCACTGGAATTATACGTCAGTATCACAGAAATTATACAGCAGTATCACTGGACTGTATTTATACAGCAGTACCACTGGACATATATGACAGTATCACTGGATTTATACAGCAGTACCACTGGACATATAAGGCAGTATCACTGAACTTATACGGCAGTATCACTGGACTGGTTTTATATGCCAGTACCAATGGATTTATACGACAGTATCACTGGACTTATATGGCAGTATCACTGTATATATACGGCAGTATTTCTGGAGTTATATGGCAGTACCACTGGACATATACGACAGTATCATGGGACTAGATTTATAAGGCAGTACCACTGGACATATACGGCAGTATCACTGGATTTATACGGCAGTACCACTGGACGTATATGGCAATATCGCTGGAATTATTTGACAGTACCACTGGACATATACAGCAGTATCACTGGACTTGATTTATACAGCACTATCAATGGACTTATACAGCAGTATCACTGGGCATATACGGCAGAATCACTGTACATATATGGCAGTATCACTGGACTTATACGGCAGTACCACTGGACTTATACAGCAGCACAGGGACACCACCATTGGACTGATGCAGTACAACACAGCACCACTGCAATGGACTGGACTTATAAAGCAGCACTGGACATATGGCACCAGAGGACACCACCATTGTGACTGGACTGATGCAGCACAACACACCACCACTGGACTTATGCAGCATAACACAGCACCACTGGACTGGACTTATACAGCAGCACTGGACATATGGCAGCAGAGGACACCACCACTGTGACTGGACTGATGCAGCACAAGACACTACCACTGTACTGATGCACGACAACACAGCACCACTGCACTGGACTTATACAGCTACACTGGACATATGGCAGCAGAGGACACCACCACTGTGACTGGACTGAGGCAGCACAAAACACTACCACTGTACTGATGCAGGACAACACAGCACCACTGCACTGGACTTATACAGCTACACTGGACATATGGCAGCAGAGAACACCACCACTGTGACTGGACTGAGGCAACATAAGACACTACACTGGACTGAGCCGCGCAAGACAACACTGGAATCGCCACCCTACTTTCCCTCCTGCACAGACACTGAGGACGGAGACACGTCCTCTCACTACACTCTCCATTGCCGGAGTGAAAATGGCGGCGACGCACAGCTCCTTATATGGAATCCAAACCTTGCAAGAATCTGACAGCGGGATGATGACGTTTTGCTTCGTTCTGGTTTCCAAGTCAGAATGAGGCACAATACGTGTATGAGTAGGAAATAATATACTGCGGTCTGTCCGGCAGTGTTACAGTACTTATGAAAATAAAATAAAAATTGTATAGTACACTGGGGTACAGCACACACACACAAAAATATATTTTTTTAATAACTATAATTTTAGGCTTTCTGTTATAGCTTTTATTATTTTAAGTTTACACTGGGGTGGAGCTCCTGGATGGACGGACATATCACCCCTTTCAAATATAGCAGACTGAGCACCCCTTTTTAAGATACAGCAGGCAAAGAGAGCACCCCTTTTTCAGAAACAGCAGACAGAGCACCCCTTTAAGATACAGCAGACAGAGAGAGCACCCCTTTTCAGATACAGCAGAGAGAACAGCCCTTTTTCAGAAACAGCAGGCAGAGAGAGCACCCCTTTCAGATACAGCAGAGTACCCCTTTCAGATACAGCAGACAGAGTACCTTGCGAGAGTCCGAAAGCGAGAAGATGACATTCGGCATTGCTTTGGGATCCGAGTAAGATGGGAAGTCCCGAGCTGGAATCGGATCCTGGCTTGGGTTGCAATGTTCGGGTTGCTCAGACATCTAGCTACATCGGTGCAACTTTTTGGCCTAAACTGGATGAAACCAATATTGTGAGCTGTGAGGTGGTATAAATTGACTGGAAATTTGTGGAAATTAAGGGTATTAAGTTTATTAATACTGTAGGAACAAATACTGGAAAAATTCAATAATTTTAGCTGTTTTAATGATTTTTGTAAAAAAATACAGATTTAAAACCAAAACCTGAGTAGACGGTTATTGCAAAAACCAAAATCAGATCCAAAATACAAAGGAGATACACATCCAAAACCTAAACCCATGATTTGGGCCTCATGATAAAAGCTCAAACAAAATTACATCCAGGCTGAGGCCATTTTACTGAAAAGCCACCCCTAAGATCTCCTATTAGCACTACAAGGACCAGCATGCTTTCCAAATGCTGCTCCCACTCAATGCCTTCTCACACATGCAAATAAACAGTGGTAGCAGCTCCATGACTCTGGAGATAATTACCAGGTACTATAAAAGGAAAGGGGTCACAGCAAAGAGCAAACAGAGAGGGGTTGCTTTTTACTCCCTGTTTTCCCCAGCACACTGACTAATACCCGCAAAAATACCTGAACCTATCTGGTAATAGAATTTCAAAGATATTTGTTACATTAATTTGCAAATACGTGGAAAAACTGCTGAGACACATCAAGGCTTCTCTGTTATCAGCAGTCCTACACTACCTAATAGCAGTGCCCACATAGGGCCATGTGATTTGTCTAGAGTAAGACCTCATGATAAAGGCTCATACAAAATTACATTTAGATTGGAGGCTAGCTTATCGAAGATCCACCCCTAAGATCTCCCATTAGCACTACATGGACCAGAAAAAGTGGACAGAGATAAAGTACCAGCCAATCAGCTATTAGCTACCATGTTACAGGCTGTGTTTGAAAAATGTGCAGAGCTGCTTGGTTGGTACTTTATCTCTGTCCACTTTATCTCTGTCCAAGGCTTAGTACATTGACCCCTTAGACTCTGTGGCTTATGCTGGCCATACATCAGGATGACCCGCATCCGATGTGAGTCAAATCACGATTTCCCTTCCACCTCCTGACAGTCCCGGATAACATGAGTGACACACATGTGCTAATGACCCGTCATTAAATGATCAATTGTGTGCCTCACGAAAAAAAAAGGCCAGGGAAAAGCCATTCAAAATCGTACAATGCATCGTATGTGCATAAAACATGGGGGGTAATTCAGAGTTGATCGCAGCAGCAAATTTGTTAGCAGTTGTGCAAAACTATGTGCACTGCAGGTGTGGCAGATATAACATTTGCAGAGAGAATTAGATTTGGGTGGGTTATTTTGTTTCTGTGCAGGGTGAATACTGGCTGCTTTATTTTTACACTGCAATTTAGATTTCAATTTGAACACACCCCACCCAAATCTTACTCTCTCTGCATGTGTTATATCTGCCACCCCCTTCAGCAGTGCACATGGTTTTGCCCAACTGCTAACAAATTTGCTGCTGCGATCAACTCTGAATTACCCCCATGGTACAATGGGGGCCATTCCGACCCGATCACTCGCTGCAGTTTGTCGCAGCGCAGTGATTGGGTCGGAACTGCGCATGCACCGGTGTTGCAGTGCACCGGCGCATGGCAGTCGTCGTTGCCTAGCGATCACCTTTGAGATAGAGGCGGTCGCTGGGCGGGAGGGGGATGAATGGCGACATTAAGCTGCCGTTCAGGGGGCGCGGTCCGGCCAATGCAGGGGGGGCGCGGCAGCTGTATGACGTCTCATGCAGCTCCTGCGGCCAGCAGCAGCGACAAACAACTCCCGGCCAGCCGCAGGAGCTGCGCTGGCCGGGAGTTACTCCAGAAATACAAAAGCATCGCCGCTGTGTGATGCTTTTGTATTTGTGCAGGGGGGGGGGGGGGGCGCGGCACTGACATGCGGGGCGGACTAGCCCTGTGCTGGGCGTCCCCCCGCTTGTCAGGGAAGATGATCGTAGCTGTGCTAAATTTAGCACAGCTACAATCAACTCGGAATGACCCATGTGCATATGATTACAACAGATAATATGGGCTGCACATTTGATCTGAGGATGTGACGTTTTACCCACAGGGCCACGCATCGCATCTTAATCATACCCAAAACATGCACAATGTACACATGAGGCGTTAAAATCATGTATTCATACATGGTATCGACCTAGCGTATGGCCTGCATAAGATTCCTTGGCTTAGATGCTGTAGCTTTGATGACTTACTGTTTGGGTATGTGTGTGGCTGGGACCAGCTATACTTCATAAATCTGTACATACTCCTGCTCACACAGGGCTCCCAATAGTAGAGCTCAGCAGACTGTAGCAGGTGGATTTTTGAATCAACTCCTGACACCGCTCAATTACTTCTTCACTTAGCAATCAGAGAATCCCAGAGAATCTACTCTCCTCCCTATACACCGCTTCCTTTAGTGATTTCAGAAGATTTTGGGTTTCAATATCAGCTGTACGCTGTAGACACCCAAGTGTATCACTTACCCACTGGTTTACAGTGATTATTGAGCCTGCATACTGTATGTCTGAAGTACTGTATTACCTACAGTAAACTGCACTGTGTTTGGGGCAGACTATAGCTTGTTACATGCTAATTATGCACATAAACAGGGATTTGATAAAGTAAGTATTTTGCAATAAACAAATATTGCTGAGTCAATTCATACAGGCTTAGAACAACAGAAGAACCAGGAACCAGGGACCAGATCTGGGAGCGCAGGATACTGTATCTTGCATGGACTGGCCTGTGAATCAGACTAGTTGTTCTGGCACCAGAAGATCTGTGGAGCAGAAAAGACATGGCAGCTAATTTAGGGTTGAGTATTGAAAAAAATAAAAATCTGGTACACACTGGGGGGAAGGGGAGAGGGGTGACCAATTATAGGGGTGTGGCTAAATCTGGGATGTGATCAAGCCACCTCTCAAAAATGTTTTATAAATACTATTTTCAATGTGTCCTTCTACCTCTTCCACATATCTGTTTTATTTCACCTTTCCCATAATGCTTCACATCATCCCTGCTACTCTTACTTCCTCCCTCCTGTACCTCTCCTAACCTCTATCCTTCTATAACTGTGCACTTTAAATTCTCTCCTTCCTTCCATCTATCAACCATACAATTATTCTTCCCTCCATCTCTTTCTCAGCACCTCCTTCCATCTCTCACCCCTGCACCTCTCCCTCCCTCTTATTCTCAGCTAGAAAATTATCCTTCCCTCCCTAAGTACCTCCTCCCAACTCTCAACCCTGCACCTTTCACTATTTATAGGCAGGTGATACATCGCTCATGGTTAGAATGTAAACACTGTTTACACAATAGTCAGTACCTGACTTCCTGCAGCGTGCCTGGAACATCGGGACAAAGAGAAATCTCCTGGGCTGTACATCGTGCAGAGCCAACAGCACAGCATTATAATATACAGTACAAACCAGGTCGGCAGTGCCACTATGCTCATGACTGGACAATTCTAATTTCCCTCGGCCGCTGCCGAGTACACACTTACTTCCAACACACAGCCAATAGGCATGTGACTCATAGCAGACACCCAGAATGCTCCCTCCGCTGTGCCGGCAAGTTGTGGGAGTTGTAGTCCCAGAATAGTTGCTACCTGTAGCTGCTCCCCTTTCTGATTGGTCCCTGCCATTACCCACCACAACCTTCCCAATTCAAAACCAGGAAACTATGGTATCCCGAACACAATGTTCTGGATGCCTGGATGCACACTCATTTCTTGGACGTTCCCAGTAAATGGGACATATAGCACCCCTTACTGCTGAATCAGGCAATTTGTAGTGGCAGACAGACAAGCTGAAATTAAAACACAAGGAAGAGCAATTCCAGAAGTAAAAGAGTGGTACTGCCGTGGATCGTGACGCTCCCTCATTAACTCTTTCCCTGATAAATGTAACCTTTCCGGCCTTCCCATGTCCCATATTGCCACTCTTTAATCTACTGTATACTTCACTGCCCACCATATATTCCTCCTTTGTCTGTCCATTGTATAATACTGTTCTGCTTGTTCTTTGTTCAGTCCTATGTATGATGCTGCAGACCATTTGTAGCAACTTATAAATAAAAGCAAATTATAATAATAATAATAATAATCTATATTTACTGCTAAAAATCTTCTTTATCATTGGATGGTGTGTTAACTGGTTCAAGTAATACCAGGCCATTTCACAGGTAATAACGCATTATCACTTCATGGTGTAGTTGGGGATCTCTGAATAGCATAGTTTTGGGCAACACACACTTTTTAAGTTGTTCAAAAGAAAACAGTTGACTAACAAAATGTATTCAAGATATTTAATACTATAGACCACTTTTATAATAGTTTCAGAATCCCCTATAAGGACAATAGTTTCAGAATCTCCCATAAGGGAATAAAACAAGAGTGTTTTATTAATTTCTTGCATCTGTGAGCAAGATTTGTGCTCCACTCAGATTTCACATTTGGACATTGGGGATCATTCTGTCCCGTTCGCTCGCTGCGTTTAAATGCAGCAATGCGAACGGGTCCCTGCTGCGTATGCCCCGCGCCGTAGTGTGCCTGGGCATGCGGGACGGCCGAAGGCTGTAGCAGGGCAGCGATCACCTCTGCCTGATTGACAGGCAGAGGCAATCGATAGACGGGAGGGGGCAAAACGAGGACATTTGGCCGCTGTTTCGTAGGTGCGGTCTGGCCAATACATGCGTGGCCGGACCGAATGGGGGGCGGGCCACAGCGGCTGTGTGACATCATACGCAGCCGCTGCGGGCCAGGGAGCGAGGAGTAGCTCCCGGCCAGCATGCTAAAGCTGCGCTGGTAGTGAGCTACTCCTGAAGTGCAAAGGCATCACCGCTGTGCAATGCCTTTGCACTTCTGTGAGGGGGGCCGGACTGACATGTGGGGCAGACTAGCCCCGTGCTGGTCGTCCCCCCGCATGTCAGGAAAGATGATCGTAGCTGTGTTAAATTTAGCACAGCTATGATCAACTCGGAATGACCCCCACTGGCAGGGCAATTAATGTGAAATATGCATTTCCTTCCCTCTCCTTGTTACTTCAGTGCCCCCACTATTTTATCCATATCACATACTTGTTGTGGTGTTAAATGGAAGAGAGCTGCAGGGATAAATGTGATAGACTGTGAGTTGTAGGAAACCACTTGATTTTTGTTATTTAGGGCCTGATCCTGTGGTGGACACAGACATTGATGCATCTGCATTTGACAGTCACCTGTCTGCGACTTTATGCAAATACCGCTAGAAAGCACTTGCCTGGCCTACATCCTGATGTATGAATGTACAAGGACGGAGATGCCTACTATGAGTGTCTATAGATGCTTTAATACCGCCTGTGGGTATATTTACTAAAATTAGATTTTGGAATCCTCTTTATGAATCTCATTTACTAAAATTTGATTTTGCATCAATTTTCAAATCAAATTCCATGTGCATTCATGTTTGGAAGGGATTTTGAGTTGAATTTATGAAATCCCTTCTTAAATTGAACCTCAAATCCACATTAAAATCCCCAGCAAACCAAATGCAAAATCGGACAGTACTCCCTCATTGCTTCCTATTGGTCCTAATGTATCACATACACACTAACTTAAGGGGAAGCTCTCTCTTTACACTGTTTTATACATGAAAACTAAACTGATGATTACTTTTTGTTTCAACTACTTACAGCTGAAATAGTTGGCAATAAGCGTAGCTCTTTTCTGCCTTTATGGCTGCCTTCCACTTTTTACAGTATGTACACATAGTCAGTTGTTGGAAAAAAAACTCTCTGCCTCTTCCCTGTTAATTGCATAATTTGGGAGGAGTGGTTGATTTAGTGTACAATTATGCAAAAGACAGCAGCAGAACACAATTTTGAACACTTTTGCCAAATTATATAATAATATGTCTTCCGAATATTATTTTGGGAAATAAACCAAAGATGCATTCTGTCATGGGTTTGGTGGCTATACAGTATGTGGCCCTTTATAGTTATGCTCAGCAGGTGTTTGTGGATTTGACAATGGAGTCTGAAAACAGGAGCAACAGCCATAGCCAGAATAGCCGTTTTTGGTGGAAGGGGAACACATTAGAACAATATAATAAAAATTACTATTAGCTGCTTTATTAGCACATACAGTACTGGTATAGATGTATCCACATAAGCCTTTGTTATACACTGCCATGTTTGGCATGGCTTGGCATGCTATAGACTCAGAGATTTAGCCATGCTGTGTAACTTTTCTTAATTTGCTTCTTAAATATGCTACTTCATACATATTCTATTATGGCAAACAACAATTTTAAAATTCATCCACTCACTACTCATAGAAAAAAGCTTAGCCATGATATGCATGGCGTGCCAAATTGAGCAAAATGGAAAAAGTGTATGTATCTTACACAACAACCATCCTTCTGGCATTTGTCCCACAATAATTTCTGCATACCAGGATGAATTGCTGAGAATGTAGGCATCATGGGATGAACCAGGCTAGCCAGTTACAACAATCATGATTTTCAAATGAATTATATCATCCAGCCAAATCCTCTAGGGTTATTTTAGGTGGTGATTTGTATTGTGCAGGTAGGTGCACAACATACCATAACCTTGGACATCCATTATTACTACTTCCACACTGCCCTAAATGCATTTTGGTACTTAAAAAATCATCACTATCAATTTCCTATCATTAGAATGGTGTTTAGAAGCCAAAATCGAATGTCTAACATTATTCTAAACATTTGGGGATTTGAGGTTCGATTTTGAGTTCGATTTCAAACCGATTTGCAAATTGAATTTTAGTAAATGAGAGGATTTTATGATAGGCTATGGGAAAACTTTGATGTTTTTCTGAAATTTGATTTCTATTGGGATGTGAGTTAAATTTGGAGATAGAAACGATTTGACATTCGATTTGGCGTTTAGCAAATCTGTTTAATACAAATCAAATGGAAATCGAATGGTAACAGAATGCCAAAATCTCTACTAAATCAAAATCGAATAATAGTAAATTTTGCCCCTGGTGTGTTTTTAGGCACCACCCTTTGTTGCACCAATCTCTTCCATCTGAGTATGGTTGCTAAATTAAATAATTGAGGTCCTGTATGTGCAAACACCTAGAAGATAGATCCTCTCAGTGCATTTGAATAGCCACCTCCCAGTCAACACCCAGAAGCTCCTAGGACTTGTCTAGCACATTTCTGTTACCACACTTATCAATTGCTTGTACACCAAATGTACCATATGAGTTTTTAAGAATTTTGGTTCATAAGCAGTAGTAAAAATTAGCTCCACCCTGTGAAAATTGGCATTGCATGTGACTCGAAATAAGGTCATTAGACTCTAAATATTAAGTGACAATAATTTTAAAGTCAAAACGCAGTTGGTTTTGCCATTTACATTAGGGGCTAACTTTACTTCAAATCTCAGGCTATTAATTTTAACTAGGGGTGAACACCAGGCCATTTTTGGGGTTTTGTTTTGTGGTTTTCGATCTATATCTTGGTTTTGGTTTTGGATCTGTATTTTTTTTTAATTATAAAAACAGCTAAAATAACAAAATTTAGGGGTGTTTTTGTTCCTACAGTATTATTAACCTCAATACCATTAATTTCCACTCATTTTAAGTCTATTTTGTACACCTCACAGCTCCTAATATTGTTTTCAACCAGTTTAGGCTAACAGGTTGCCCCAAGGTAGCTGGATGACTAAGCTAAGCAACAAAAGTGGGCTGCACAAACACGTCGCTCATCTAAGAGTGGCACTGCAGTGGCAGGCAGGATATCAGTTTTACAAACTATGCCAAAAAAATGCTCCAAAGAGCATATAATGCTAAGAAAAGAGGTGCAAGATGGAATTGTCCTTGGGTCCTCCCAACGACCCTTATGTTGAATATATTAAACAGGACATGTACAGTTTATCAAACCAATAATTTAAATGTCAGGGACCATTAATTGTGGCCAAAATGATTGGTTTGTTTGGGCAATCACAAAAAAATGTTTTAGAAATACTACTTCCGTTAAATAATTACTCTGAAGATGTTGATGATGAGGTGTTAATTATATTTTAATCTTGTACCAAAAATTTAATTCACCACAAAATTAATTCACCGCAAATTATGTAACATAGATGAGGTGCCTAGATGGCTAACATTGACAAGATTGGGGTAAAAATAATCCCACACCCAAGAGGTGTCTTTTTTAGTCTTATTCCCAGGCATCGCAATGGCTTTCTTTTTATCACAGTCAACAACTGCAGCCACTGGTGGCTGACTTACATTAAAAACATTATCATTAACATCCTCACTGTCAGATAGTACACACATATCCCCCTCATCCTGTCCCACTTCCACATATGAATCCTCAATTTGTAATATGTCATCCTCATTATATTCATCACCATCTTTACTTGTACTGCTCTCCACATGTGCAGATTGTTCAGAAATGGTGGAAGGAGGTGAAAGTGGCTTCTCTATGAGAACAGTGTGAGAAATGTCAGACTCACACATAGCTGACATGGACACCCCTAAATGTTCCTCAAGAATGTCTGATGGTTCTGATTCTGAATGTGCTGCTTGTCTTACTAACTCTGCAGCTAACTTTCCTTTTGTTTTGTTTTTATCTACCACTCTAAAATTAAATGATTTTACATGCCCTGACATAAGCCATCTATGCCCCTGGGCATCTGCCTTACCAGATGACGTTGACAGACTTGCATTGTCAATGTCATAATTTGTGGAAGCAGATCCAGCATTAGTAGTAGCCTCAATTTCTTTCTAACAACACAAAGAGGGGTTGACCTTCACTGAAAGCATCGCACAAATGAGACAGAAATATATATAATAATTACACACTGTGGTTGACTTCACCAACAGCGTCACACAAATGAGTCAGAAATATGTAGAAGTATTTTTCATATCACACACCAGCTGTAACATTATCGCACAAATGAGTCAGAAATATATATAATTACACGCTGCAGTTGACTTCACCGACAGCATCGCACACATGATTCAGAAATATGTAGAAGTGTTTTTTATATCACACACCGTTGGTTACAGTGTCGCACAAATAAGTAAAAAATAATAGGATTTTAGTACTTACCAGGTAAATCATTTTCTTTGAATCCATAGGGGGCACTGGAGTACTCTTGGGATATGGACAGTTCCACAGGAACTAGGCACTGAATAAATTAAAATTTGAGACTACTACTCCCCTCCATATCCCAGAGTACCTCAGTGTTTTTTTACTGAGCCGAACAGGAGCTATAGAGGTTGACAATGGAGAAATACATATAACAAAAATGGACAACAATAAAGTTGACACATAACGTTACAGACAACTAACAGTTGACACGAACCCGATAAACTTGCTAATTTGAACCAGTCGGTGAGAGTGTGTTACCATAAGATCCCCTGAACTTACCACAAGCCAGGTAAAACTGCTCTGGGTGGGCGTCCAGTGCCCCCTATGGATTCAAAGAAAAGAATTTACCTGGTAAGTACCAAAATCCTATTTTCTTTTTCATCCACTAGGGGTCACTGGAGTACTCTTGGGATGTACCAAAGTTTCCCCCGTGGGCGGGAGAGCTGTTTGGCACCTGTAACACTAGACGACCAAAGCTAGATGCTGATGCCGCAAAAGTATCAAACTTGTAAAAGTGCACAAACGTGTGCACTGAAGACCATGTAGCCGCACGGCAAAGCTGTGTATTAGAAGCTCCATGACCAGCTGCCCATGACGTTCCTACAGAACGTGTGGAATGAGCTGTTACTGATGTAGGCGGCTGTAACCTAGCATGAAGGTAAGCCTGACGTATGGTCAGTTTTATCCATCTGGATAAGGTCTGCTTAGAAGCTGGCCAACCCATCTTGGCAGCATTATAGAGAACAAACAACGTATCCATCTTACGAACTGTAGACGTTCGGGATACAGAAATGCGTAGTGCGCGTACCACATCCAAGGTTCCAGAATCTCCTGTTAACACAGGAACTACTATTGGTTGATTGATGTGAAAAGAGGACACTACTTTTGGTAGGAAAGCGGGATTTGTCCGTAGTTCCGCTCTATCATCATGAAACACTAAATACGGTGGCTTGCATGACAAGGCACCCAAATCTGAAACACGCCTTGCCGAAGCTAAGGCTAGGAGAAAAAATGTTTTCCATGTGAGAAACTTAATATCCACTTGTTGTAAGGGTTCAAAATAAAAAGACTGTAAGAAATCTAAAACCAGATTCAAGTCTCATAGCGCAGTAGGTGGAGTGAATGGAGGCTGTACTCTGAGAACACACTGCATAAAGGTGTGTACCGATGGCAATAGAGCCAATCTTCTTTGAAAATAAATTGACAACGCAGATATCTGCACTTTTAGTGTGGATAAACGCAGACCTCCATCTAGCCCCATCTGTAGAAATAACAAAAGACGGGATAACTTGAAAGACGATGTCGGAAACTTCCGAGCTTCACACCAACCTATATAGGCACGCCAAATTCTGTAATAATGAGCTGCCGTAACCGGCTTCCTAGCTCGCAACATGGTTGGTATAACGGATTCTGGAATGCCCTCTCTTCTTAAGAGGGCTGTCTCAACAGCCACCCCGTCAAACGCAGACGCGCTAAATCGGGGTAAAGGAACGGACCCTGTTGTAACAGGTCCGGACGTAGTGGGAGTGGCCAAGGATCGTCTGCGAGTAGACCGCGGAGATCCGAAAACCAAGCTCTGCGAGGCCAATGAGGCGCCACTAGTATGACTGTGACGGACTCTCTTTTGATCCGTTTTAGCAATAGAGGGAGCAGCGGAAACAGTGGAAACAGATACACGAGACTGTATGGCCACGTGATTGTGAGAGCATCCACCGCCACTGCCTTTGGATCTCTCATTCTGGACACGTACTGGGGCATTTGATGATTGTGGCGAGATGCCATCAGGTCCACCTGCGGGTAACCCCACTTCTGGACCAGCATGTGAAACACTTCTGGATTTAATGCCCTTTTTCCTGGATGAAAATCCTGCCGACTGAGATAATCTGCCTCCCAGTTGTCCACTCCCGGAATACTGACGACAATATCACTTGGTGAAACTCGGCCCAAATGAGGATTCGAGCTACTTCCCGCATTGCCATGCGGCTTTTCGTTCCTCCTTGTTTGTTGATGTATGCGACCGCCGTCGCATTGTCTGATTGCACCTGAACATCCTGAGCCTGCAGCATGTGCACTGCTTGTCATAGCGCATTGTAAATTGCCCGGAGTTCCAGGACATTTATAGACCGCAATCTTTCGTGATCCGCCCAGAGACCCTGAAGCTGATAATTTTGAACTACTGCTCCCCAACCTCTGAGACTCGCGTCCGGCGTAAGAATTATCCAATTCCAGGCGCCGAACCATTTCCCTGCGGTTAGATTCTGTACTTTAAGCCACCAGAGTAGAGACACTCTGGCCCTTGGAGACAACCTCACCCTGTGGTGAATCTGCAGATGCGAGCCCGACCACTGTGTGAGCACATTCAGCTGAAAAGGACGTGAGTGAAGTCTTCCGAACTGAAGCGCTTCGAAAGCCGCCACCATTGTGCCTAAGAGGCGAATGCACAAATGAACCGAGACTGTGCGTGGCTTGAGCACTAATTGTACCAGATGACGAATGACCTGTACTTTCTGTTCTGGTAGGTAAATTCTTTGATTTACCGTATCGAGAATCATACCTAGGAATTGAAGTCGTTGAGATGGAATTAGATGTGATTTCTTGAAGTTGACAATCCAACCGTGGTGAACAAGTACATTGTATGTCAGCAATGCCTGTTGAAGGAGGATTCGTTGAGACGGAGCCTTGATGAGTAAATCATCCAAGTATGGAACTATTATCACTCCCAGGGATCTGAGATGAGCTATCATCACAGACATCACTTTGGTGAATACCCGAGGCGCTGACGAGAGGCCAAACGGTAGAGCCTGAAACTGGTAATGGTTCTGTCGTATTGCAAACCGCAAGAACCTTTGATGAGGTGGCCAAATTGGAATGTGTAAGTACGCATCCTTGAGATCCACCGCAATCATGAATTCCTGTGGCTCTAGGCCTGCAATTACTGACCGCAGAGATTCCATCTTGAATCTTTAGTAAGTGACGTACTGATTGAGGCCCTTTAAGTTCAATATTGGCCTGACTGAGCCATCCGGCTTTGGTACCACAAACAGACTGGAATAATAACCCTGACCCTGTTGGTGTACAGGGACCGGAATCAAAACTGCTGCATCCAGCAGAGACTGAATGGCAATCTGCAGAATCGCCTTCTTGTCGTCCCGCACAGGCAGTCCTGTCCTGAAAAACTGCATTGGCGGGAGACAGTCGAACTCTATTTTGTAACCTCTTAAAACTAAACTGCGGATCCACCCATCTGTGTACGTCTGAAGCCACGCCAACTGGAATGACTGAAGGCATGCTCCCACAATAGGAGATCCGAGAGGGGCTGGGAGCCCGTCATGCCACTGGCTTGCCGGCGACTTTAGTATCCTGACGAGTGGTATTAGTTTGTTGGAAACCACGTCCCCAACCTCTTCTACCAGGTGTGGCCGTTCCCCTGCCACGCCCGCGAAAGGACTGAGGTCTAAAGGATTTGAACACCGGTCCAGAATACCTCCTTCTAGGTACTGTTGGAGGTAATGGTAAGAAAACGGACTTTCCTCCCATGGCCTCAGAAATCCATTTGTCCAATTCAGGACCAAATAACTTCTCGCCCTCATAAGGTAATGCTTCTATACCTTTTTTGACCTCTGCCTCCGCTTGCCAAGAACGTAGCCAGAGCGCTCGTCATGCTGTAACTAGCGATGATGAAAGGCGAGAAGTGAGCTGACAGACGTCAGTAGAAGCTGTACATACATAGTCAGCAGCTTCCCAGATTTGGTCAGCAAGAAGTATAAGTGATCATCAGTTAAGGCAGACTTGAGTTCAGTTATCCATACCATTAGCGCCTTAGTTACCCAAATGCCACCTAACCCAGGTCTAAGCAGCACTCCTGCTGCTGTATACATGGACTTTAGCATAGCTTCTATTTTACGGTCCGAAGGGTCTTTAAGTGTAGTAGCAGCTGGTACTGGTATGGTTAATTTCTTTGTAAGTTTAGACACAGATGAATCCACCAACGGCGGATTCTCCCATGTAGCTGTTACTGAGTCTGGAAACGGATAACTAGACCTAAATCTACGAGGTATAGAAAATTGTTTATCCGGATTCTTCCTTGTTTCTAGTAACATTTTATTAAGAGATTCCGAAACAGGAAAACATATTGGAGTTCTCTGTCGTTTAGTAAAGACGACCTCATCATTTGTCAGAGGCTCCTTAGTTTCTGTAAACTTCAGAGACTGACGCACCGCTCTGATGAGATTATCAATGCCCGGGCTGTCAAAATTGTCACCATCTGACTGCTGGTCTACTTCGCCCTCCTCAACCTCATCTTGTACAGTGAGGTCTGGCGTAGTATCGTCAGAAAGTAACATAGCAGAAACCGGTAATTTATAAGAGAAATGAAACTTATCCCTCTTATCCAAAGAGGATTTGGATTTTTGGAAAGGCTGAGACCCCTCCGGTAGTTCTAGCGGCCTCACCCTAGACTCAGATCTTGCCTCCTCTCGCTCTTGCCGAGAGGCAGCCAATTCTGATTGCAATCCAGCTAGGACATCTGCTAACATAGCCCATGGGGAGTCCGGGGTTGAAATTGGAATTGGAACCGGAGCAGAAATTGTATTTGTTTCTGAATTTACAAAACATACTTTACATGTGGTAGATCCATCCGGTAATACACCCTTACAGACATTGCAGTGAAACTGCTTTTTGGACTTTGCTGGTGTCTTACTCATTATGCAGACAGACAATACAAATTACAAAGACAGACAACTTGCGCGACTCAGTAAATAGCACTAAGGTGTCTCTTTAAATATATATCTGGCCAAGTGCAGTGCACGCCAGCAATATGCCCGATCCCAAATTTCCCCTAACACCCCTGCGCCTTCAATGGTGGAGAGATGTAATACAGGAAATTCTGGAAATACAACAGGAAAAACAGGAAGCATGGTTAATATGTCCCCATGCTCACAGTATAACACAAAGTGCAGTCTTATAATTATGTAAGCAGATTAAACCTCTTATACATCAACCTGCACATATAACCTCCTTTTTAACAAAGGCTTAATAGCATGTTTATGCAGCGCTGCCTGAACCTGAGTTTTTTTTTATCTCTCCCCCCCCCCCCCCCCCCCGGGCTCCGTGTACCGCCTCACTACACACGGAGAGAGGGAGCCGGAAGCGGCATCGGAGCCGGGGAGCGTGCTGCACAGAGCCGCTGAGCGGCCTGTGCATAAATCAACTAGCCGGCGTGGCTCAGAGTGGCGGGGAAGGCAGCATATCAGCGGCGCTGGAAGCGGCGGCGGGTGGCTGAAGGCAGCGGCGGGCGGGCCAGACACACACACAGTATCCAACACAGCGGGGCGGCAGCGTGAGCTGACCGCCCCATTCAACATACCTGTACCCTGTGGTGAGGGCTTTGACAGGGCTTCTTCTGTAAGTTCCGTCCAGCCTTTTCTGCAGGAGTCCTGGACGTGGTGGTGAGGGAGCTCTTTCCGAGAGGCCTGACACCCACAGCTGCTTCAGCAGCTTCCACTATCCCGGACCCTCGCCTTTCTGGAAGGGGGGAAGGGATGTGGAACATTGAAAAAAAAAATCAAAAGAAATCCAATAATTGTGGACAAATTCCACAGGCCTTGTTGCTCAGTGAGCACCGAAAAAAACACTGAGGTACTCTGGGATATGGAGGCGAGGAGTAGTCTCAAATTTTAATTTATTCAGTGCCTAGTTCCTGTGGAACCGTCCATATCCCAGTGACCCCTAGTGGATGAAAAAGAAATATATAAATAATTACACACTGCAGTTGACTTCACATAATGCGTTTATGAGTAGGAAATAATATACTGCAGTCTGGTAGTTTGTGAGAGTGTGGCCTGGGCACTCACTCTAGGTAGTGGTTATGTTGTAAAGGAGAGTTCAAATGGCAGTGCTCTCCGATGGTATATGAATGAATAATACGATTAATTAAAAAATCATAATTTAATAAGCATGAAAGTGTTAGCTCTATTGACATATGGCATAACACAGACATTTAACATATACAACATATAATGATAAATGCATTCCAGTGAAAAAAGCTAAGGAGCCACAGGTGGAATAATTATAGGGTGCTCCAACTTCACCCTGCTCTGACTGCTAAGCTTAAGAATGGCAAGGTCCAGCATGGATTGTTCACAATTTACATATTAAAACATATATTGATAAAACATACCAATAAAAAGCAAAAGGAGCTGCAGGTGGAATAACAACAGGGTGCTCCAACTTTACCCTGCTCTAGCTCCTAAGCATAAAGATAATGAGGTACAACACAGAGTTGTCCTCTGTGATTCTGGAAAAGTGGATTACCAATTCATTTCGAGACACTAGGTCTCTTCCTCAGGGCTTCATGGTCCTTCCTGGTGCCAGACAGGGGTTAAAGCGAGCCGGAACGGGGCAGAACTGCGTTCCGTCAGTTCCACTTGGAGAAGGAATGCAGTTCCACCTCCTCTGGCTCACCTCACTCGATGTGTGCCTGCACTGCAGGGAGATGCCGGGCACCTGCTGTTACCAGCGGCGCCCAGCTCTCCCTGCACAGTGGAAGCCCGGTGGTAGGAGCTCACTACTGAGCTCCTGCTTCCAGCTCAAGGCTCCAGTGTGCGCTATGAGAAAGACATCATGACATCTCTCTCATAGTGCAGGGAGCCAGACGCCAGGAGATCACAGTGGTCAGACTCGGGAGCGGGGCTTGGTAAGTATGGTGTTTTTTTTTAAGGCACATCTACTGGGGGCAAGCTACAGGGGGCAAGCTACAAGGGGTAAACTACTGGGGGAAACTACAGGGGTGCATTACTACTGGGGGCATTACTACCTGGGGCAGACCACTGGGGGCATAACTACAGGGGCTATGCTACAGGGGGCATTACTATTTGGGGACTAAACTACAGGGGGTCTAAACTACATGGAGCATTACTACAGGGGGCTAAACTACAAGGGGGCAAACTACAGAGGTCATTACTACTTGGGGCATTACTGCTTGGGGCAAGCTACATGGGGCTAACTACTGGGGTCAAGCTACTGGGGGCAAACTACAGCGGTGCATTACTACTGGGGGCATAACTACAGGGGCACATTACTACTGGGGGCATAACTACAGGGGTGCATTACTACTGGGGCATAACTACAGGGGCATTACTACTGGGGCAAACTATAGGTGCATTACTACAGCAAGGCTAAACTACAAGGGGGCATTACTACAGCAGGGCTAAACTACAAGGGGGCATTACTACTGGAGGCTAAACTGCTGGGGGCATTACTACTTGGGGCAAGCTACAGGGGGTTAACTACTAGGGGCAAGCTACATAGGGCTAACTACTGGGGGCAAACTACAAGGGGGAAAATTACTGGGGCAGGGGTGCATTACTACTGGGGGCATAACTACAGGGCACATTACTACTGGGGGCATAACTAGAGGGGGGATAAACTACAAGGGGGCAAACTACAGGGGGCATAACTACAGAGGCTAAACTACTGGGGGCATTCCTACTTGGGGCAAACTACATGGGGCTAAACTACTGGAGGCATTACTACTGGGAGGATAAACTGCTGGGGGCATAACTGCAGGGGCTAAACAACAGGGGGAATTACCACTGGGGGCTAAATTACTGAGGGAATTACCACTGGGAGGCTAAACTAAAGTGGAGGTAAACTACTGGAGTCATTACTGCAGGGGCATTACTAGTGGGGCCATAACTACTGGTGCTAAATTATAGGGGGCTAAATGACTGGGGGCATTACTATAGGCAACATTACTACTGGGGGCAATACTACACAGGGGCATTACCATTAAGTGCATTAGTAATGGGGGCACTACTAATGAGGGCATTGTAAAGGGGGCACTTCATAAGGGGCATCACTCCGGGGGACAAAAGGGGCTTTACTACTGGGGGCATTGCATAAGGGGCACCACTACTATGGTCTCTATATAAGGGGCATTACCAGTACAGTGGACATTGCATAAGGAGCACTACTACTGTGGTCATTGTAAAAGGGGCACTACTGCTGTGGGCATTGTGTATTACGGGGTGCTACTACTGTGGGCATTATGTGTATTGGGGTGTTACTACTGTGGGCATTACTACTATTACGCCTCTTTCATTTTGAGACCATGCCCCTTTTTTGGGGGGCACGCCTATGGCACATGCAATACATTTATTGCTTGGGTGCCAGGGGGAGGGGGGGTGAGTTCCACCACCTCTCTAGGACCACTTTAAGCACTGGTGCCAGACAAGATATTATGGGCTTTGGGCAATTGGTGGGATGGTACTTCTGGTCCGGAGTTTACAGGAAGCGGAAGTACTAATCCGTGACATTTAAAGGTCAAATACCATGAATTTATATGGATATACATAAAACATCCTATTGTATAAGGTGAGGTAATCAATCTAAAATAATATATGTGGTTAAAAAGGTAATTCTTAACTATTGTGCTTGCCACGACATCCGGAAATTCCAGCTCCCGGAAGTGACAAAACCGGAAGTGGGGCATCCGCAATTGTGATCCTGGAAGTGTGGCATCCGTGGCTATAGTCCTAGTCTCTTAATGCCGGAAGTGGGGCAGATTCATTGAACTATATTGTCGGCTGAGAGTGAGGCAAAAAATTTAATTTTAAAGTCCACAAACGAAAAGATTTAAAATGAAAACATAAATTATATGCAGGTTATATTTGTAATTTATTTTCCATGACAAGGTTTCATCTAAAGTCATTTGGATCTTTTTCCCTGTTACATGTGTGTCCATAATAATTCCTAATATGTCGGTCAGAACAGATGATCTGGTAGATGTTCCCAAAGAGAGCATGCTCAGTAGGTAAAAAGAAGAAAAGAAAAAATAATGATGCATTTGGAGGTAAAAACTATAAAAATGTATACATTTGGCTCAAATTGGACTTAAATACATAAAGGTAAATGGTGAGGATCAATTAAATTTTAAACATTCACAGTAACCATTTTAACTCAAAGTCTTTATTAAGTCCTTTTTGGGATAAAGACTGGAGTTTATAGGTTAATTTAATTTCTGCTTTGGCGAGCTTTTTTTTTCGTGTTTTTGTCTCACCAAGTCAACTTAATGTGTTTAAGGCCCACTAATCTTCTGATGTGTTTGTAGGACAAGTTGTGTTCTGATTTAAAATGTTCAGATAAATTGTTTGTTAGGAGTCCATTTTTTATATTTCGCAAATGCTCTCCTAGTCGAGTTTTTAAAGATCTTGATGTTCTGCCGATGTAATTTTTCCCACATGTACACTCAACAAGATAAATTACATTGCTCGTGTGGCACATGACAAAGTCCTTGATCTTATAATTTATTCCATTTGCTGTGATTTCGGTGTATTTAGATGTCTCCATTACAACTTGTCTACACGGCAGGTAGGTGCCGCATCTGCTAAAGCCACTTGTTTTAATGGGGTTTGTAGTTTTTTGAGGTAGGGAACTGCGTACCAGTTTATCTTTTAGATTGGATGCTTTTCGATAGATAAAAGTAGATTTTTGGGGGGATAATCTCTCCTAAGGTGCTGTCCTTACATAATAGAGGCCAGTGTTTCTTGACTATTGATTCGATTCTCTTGTGTTGAGAGTCATATCATGTGATGAAAGACCATTGGGAATGTTTTTTTTCTTTTTTATCCTCATGTTGATTTCTGTGTATAAGTGACATTTTGTCCATTTTCAGACTCTCCTCCTACATTACATCTTGCCATCGATGTTACATATGCTACAGCATTGCCTCAGTTCCTATGCCTAAGTTACTGCATTTTCTGTGATACCGATTATCTGAGTCTATTACCAACTGCCGCTAACTATACCATCTTGCATGCTGAATAAAAGACTTATTTTATTTTACAATCGCTGTTGTTTGGGTCACGCCTTCGAGTCTATGCTCTAGTACACCACATCCGGGTTAATGTACAAGAACTTAATTAAAGCTCCCAGGTTCACATACCATTCTGCCCCTATGCCTGAGATCTCTACTGTCCAGAGTCAGACCTCAGGTGTGACAATGTCAATAGAGCTAAAACTTTCATGCTTATTAAATTATTAATTTTTAATTAATCGTATTATTCATTCATATACCATCAGAGAGCACTGCCATTTGAACTCTTCTTTCCAACATAACAACTATCCAGAGTGAGCGCCCTGGCCACACTCTCACAAACTACCAAACTTCAATTAAGGGGTACACAAGGGAACTCAATAGAGTGTGTCCACGGCTGCCAAATACTCTAATCTGCACCCAATTAGTTTCTCGGCCATTGTTTTTCCAATATACTGCGGTCTAACCAGCAGTGTCACAGTACACTGGGGTACAGCACAAAAAAAAAAATCTATATATTTTTTATAATTATAACTTTAGGCTTTTTGTTTTTAGCTTTTAATATTATAATTTTACACTGGGGCAGTGAGAGAGAGCACCCCTTTTTCAGATACAGCTGACAGAGAGAGAGCACCCCTTTCAAATACAGGAGACAGAGAGCACCCCTTTTTCAGATAAAGCCGACAGTGAGAGCACCCTTTTTTCAGATACAGCAGAAAGAGAGAGCACCCCTTTTTTATACACAGCAGAGAGAGCACCTCTTTTTCTGATACAGCAGACAGTGAGCACCCCTTTTTTAGATACAGCAGACAGAAGGAGCAATCCTTTTTCAGATACAGCAGAGAAAGCACACCTTATTCAGTTACAGCAAAGAGAGCACCCCTTTTTCAGATACAGCATACAGAGAGAGCACCCCTTTTCCTGATACAGCAGGGAGAGCACCCCTTATTCAGTTACAGCAAAGAGAGCACCCCTTTTCAGATACAGCAGAGAGCACCCCTTATTCAGAAACTGCAGACAGAGAGAGCACCCCTTTCTCTAATACAGCAGACAGTGAGCACCTCTTTGTTTATATACAGCAGACAGAAAGAGCATCCCTTTTTCATATAAAGCAGAAAGAGCACCCCTTATTCAGATACAGTAAAGAGAGCACCCCTTTTTCAGATACCACAGACAGAGCACCCCTTTTTCAGACACAGCGGACAGAGCACCCCTTTTTCAGATATAGCAGAAAGAGAGCACCCCTTTTTCAGAAATTGCAGACAGAGAGAGCCCCCTTTTCAGATACAGCAGACAGGGCACCCTTTCAGATACAGCAGACAGCGAGAGCACCCCATTAATTTACAGGAGACAGAGCACCCCTTTCAGATACAGCAGAAAGCACCCGCCCGACGCCACACCAGATACAGTACTGGAGATCGACATGTCCATCCAGTACACTCTCCAATGCCGGAGTGAAGATGGCGCAGATCACTGGGGACTTATAGAGAATCCAGAATCTGCAAGAATCCGACAGCGCGATGATGATGTTTTGCCTCATTTTGTGATCCAAGTAAGGCGGGAAGTCCTGAGCCGTACTCGGATCCCAGCTTGGATCACAAAGTTCAGGAAGGATTCAGTTCCCCATCCTTACTTTTAACCTGTGATCTTCACAGCAGCTCTTAACACTGCTCAATGGGGGTCATTCCGAGTTGATCGTTAGCTGCTTTCATTCGCTGCGCAGTGATCAGGCAAAAAATCGACACTTCTGCGCATGCGTATGCTGCGCAATGCGCATGCGTGTCGTATTATTACAATGAACGATGTAGTTTCACACAAGGTCTAGCAAAGCTTTTCAGTTGCACTGCTGGCCGCAGAGTGATTGACAGGAAGTGGTCGTTTCTGGGTGTCAACTGACCATTTTCAGGGAGTGTTCGGAAAAACGCAGGCGTGGCAGGAAAAATGCAAGCGTGGCTGGGCGAACGCAGGGTGTGTACGTGACGTCAAAACAGGAACTGAATAGTCTGAAGTGATCGCAAGCGCTGAGTAGGTCTGAAGCTACTCTGAAACTTCTGCTAAGCTAAAATACACTCCCAGTGGGAGGCGACATAGCGTTTGCACGGCTGCTAAAAACTGCTAGCGTGCAAACTCGGAATAACCCCCATTGTACAGTCGATGAAAATCTATGTAGAACATAGTTTCCATTATCACTGGTAAATATCACATGTATATAGTAGCATGAAGCCCTTACAAATGGCAACACTATAAGCCACCTACCCACAAGCCAACTATCAATAACCAACATTTAATAAATAGGTATTCTTCTCCCCAACCAGCTTTATCATCAGTTTTTACTCTCCTCACATACATTAAACACATTACATTGTTTACCCCTATAATGCATCGATAAGCCCCTTAAACCCTACATTAAATTATTTTTCACCAGCACCCACATAACATAAATACAGCAGCCACACCAGCATTATCATTGCCCAAATACACTACAGTAATGCATTACATTAATTGCCCCCACCAAGTTACTCAATAAGTCCCTATACCACGTTTCATTAATATCAAATGTAGAACATGATTCATTTTTGTAAATAAAGCAAAAAAGCAATCAACTGGGCAAAGCCATGTTGCACTGCAAGTGGGGCAGAGGTAACATGTGCAGTGAGATTTAGATTTGGGTAGGGTGTTTTTACACTGAAATCTGAATTGAAGTGTAAAAATAAAGCTAACGTTTGTGGGCTATGGGGGTCATTCCGAGTTGATAGCTCATTATCAGTTTTTAGCAGCCGTGCAAACGCATTGTCGCTGCCCACCGGGGAGTGTATTTTCGATTTGCAGAAGTGCGAAGGCCTGTGCAGCAGAGCACCTGCAAAAACTTTTTGTGCAAAACAAGACCAGCCCTGGACTTACTCTTCGTGTGCGTTGATTTTAACATTGGAGGGATGGCTTTTGACGTCACACACCCGGCCAGCGTTCGCCCAGGCACGCCTGCGTTTTTCCTGACACGCCTGATTTTTCTAAGCACTCCCTGAAAATGGTCAGTTACCACCCAGAAACGCCCACTTCATGTCAATCATCCTGCGTTGTACCGTGCGACTGAAAGCGTCGCTAGAACCTGTGCAAAACCACAAAGGACTTTGCACCTGTACCTTGCGCGTGCGCATTGTGGTGCATACACATGCACAGAAATGGCAATTTTTAGCTTGATCGCTGTGCTGCGAACAACAGCAGCTAGCGATCAACTCGGAATGACCTCCCATATGCAGAAGCAGACAGTATTTACCATGAAGAGAAAAAAATATACATTAATTTGCTCTTCTTGCATGGCAGCATGGTTTGCTCCAGACACAAAGTAACATGCTTTTTTTTGGCTTTACTTACAAACATGAATCAGGACCATAGTACACTAATACTCTCAAATATATTACTTCAACAAACAATGTTTTAAGAACAAATCTGACCGTAGGCTCTTTTCTGAGTGCTAATGAGTGTACCCAGAAATTAGTAAAGACTCTAAACCAACCCCATGCTGCCTTACTCCATGATGTTAGAGGAGTATGTACTTCACAACTAAAGAAAAATCTTAATTAAAAAAAGCTCTAAGAAATAATTAGACACACTTTAAAAAAACAAAAAAAATGCAGACACAAAATGTGCCCCCCACCTCCACCCCTCCACCCACACACACACACACACACAAAAGCTTTTCACATAGAAGTCCAACAAATATCAAGATGTATAAGTAAGTATGCTATGTACAATCCATGAGATGGCTAAAAAAAAACATTTAAAGCATATCATTTGCAATAAGGGGATCAGTACCTAAAACGGCGTGATTCCGGCCATGGGTATGCAGGCAACGGGGCAACCACTAGCAAGCCCCTTGCTGGTTCACTGTGCTCACCACTCTGCACTTGCCACACTGTGGGCACGGTGGCTCCCTGTGCTCGCCACAAAATGTATTCTCCCTCTTTAAGTGACGTGAACACCCACAGAGGGAGGAAATATTGTGTGGCCGGGATCCCGGCATCAGTATTTCCCCACTAGTCAGTATTCCTGCATCGGCATTGTGACGTCCGGGATACCGACTTGCGGTATGGTGACCGCTTCCCGCAATAATTACTGTATATATTGTGCTTTAATGGTATCCCCAGTAAGCAAATAGAGATAACAAGTCATCATTATCAACTTGATGTTGATACATGGATTCAAGATTTCACATCTCTGGCAGTGGCACGGGGATTCAGGATTGCATACTGGTAGCAGAGACACACTGACTCAAGTTTTCATACTGGTAGCAGAGAAACATGAACTCAAGATTGCGTACTACTAATGCAACTGATTTTTGTATGTGTTGTATTTATGTAATGAAATACTGTAATGTATTTTGTTGTCTTATGACAAAAATAGAGGCGGGCACTTTTCATGTTTTGTGTTTTGGTTTGGGTTCTGGATCCCTGCTCGTGTTTTGGATCAGGGTTGGTTTTGCCAAAACCACCCTTTCATGTTTTGGTTTTGGATCTGGATGATTTTTGAAAAAAACATAAAAATAGCTAAATTCACAGAATTTAGGGGTAATTTTGATCCTACGGTATTATTAACCTCAATAACATTAATTTCCACTCATTTCCAGTCTATTCTGAACACCTTGTACCTCACAATATTGTTTTTAGGCCAAAAGGTTGCACCGAGGTGGCTGTATGACTAAGCTAAGCGACATAAGTGTGTGGCACAAACACATGGCCCATCTAGGAGTGGCATTACAGTGTCAGACAGGATGGCAGATTTAAAAAATAGGCCCCAAACAGCACATCATGCAAAGAAGAAAAAGAGGTGCAATGAGGTAGCTGGATGGCTAAGCTAAGCGACACAAGCGAGCGGCAGAAACACCTGGCCCATCTAGGAGTGACACTGCAGTGGCAGACAGGATAGCACTTAAAATATCTAGTTCCCAAACAGCACATGATGCAAAGAAAAAAAGAGGTGCACCAATGTCGCTGGATTACTAAGCTAAGTGACACAAGAGTGCGGCACAAACACCTGGCCCATCTAGGAGTGGCACTGCAGTGGCAGGCAGGATGGCAGATTTAAAAAATAGGCCACAAATAGCACATGGTGCAAAGATGAAAAAGAGGTGCACCAAGGTTGCTGTATGACTACCCTAAGCGACACAAGTGTGCGGCACAAACAACATGGGATGTGCTGGAATTTTCCCAGATGTAATACATGCACAATATTGGTGGCACAGGAGAGCGTACCCCCAAACTACACACACACAGTAAAGCCTGTAAAATTTATTTGGATAATAATAACCCTTTTATTTGGAGCTATTATAATAATATGCAGCACAGGTGAGCGTACCCCTAAACCACACAGGGCAAACCCTGTAAAAATTATTTGAATAATAATTTAAGTAATGTATTTAACCCTTTTATTTGGAATAAAAAATATACAGCACAGGACACCACCACTGGAATTATGGCAGCACAAGACACCACCAATGGACTGATGCAGCAAAAGATAGCACCACTGGACTTATACGACAGTACCCCTGGAATTATATGGTAGTACCCCTGGACTTGTACGGTAGAGTGAGACAGGATGGCACTTTAATAAACTAGTTCCCAAACAGCACATGATGCATAGAAGAAAAAGAGGTGCAAGATGGAATTGCCCTTGAGCTCTCCCACCCACCCTTATGTTGTATAAACAGGACATGCACACTTTAACAAACCAATCATTTCAGCGAAAGGGTCTGCCACACGACTGTGGGTGAATTGAGTGGTTTGTTTGGGCCCCCAGCAAAAAAGAAGCAATCAATCTCTCCTTGCACAAACTGGCTCTACAAAGGCAAGATGTCAACCTCATCCTCATCATCTGATTCCTTAACCCTTTCAGTGTGTATATCCTCCTTCAAACAGAGTATTCATTTGTCCCCACTGGAATCCACCATCACAGGTCCCTGTGTACTTTCTGGAGGCAATTGCTGGCAAAAGGGTTTTCCTGGAGAAATTTATAATTCATTTTGATGAACATCATCTTCTCCACATTTTGTGGAAGTAATCTCCTATGCCGATCGCTGACAAGGTTACCGGCTGCACTAAACACACTTTCGGAGTACACACTGAAGGGGGATCAACTTAGGTAAAATAAAGCCAGTTTGTGCAAGGGCATCCAAATTGCCTCTTTTTCCTACCAGTATACATACGGACTGTATGACATGCCTACTTGGATGCTGTCAGTCATATAATCCTCCACAGTTTTTTCAAACCTGACAGAATCATATGCAGTGACAGTAGACATGTCAGTAATCGTTGACAGGACCTTCAGTCTGGACCAGATATCAGCACTCGCTCCTGACTGCCCTGCATCACCACCAGTGGGTGGGTTAGAAAATCTTATCCTTTTCCTCGCAGCCCCAGTTGCGGTAGAAAATGAAGGAGGAACTGTTGACGGGTCATGTTCCGCTGGAGTTGACAATTTACTAACCAGCAGGTCTTTGAACCTCTGCAGACTTGTGTCTGCTGGAAAGAGAGATACAACATAGGCTTTAAACCTTGGATCGAGCACGGTGGCCAAAATGTAGTGCTCTGATTTCAACATACTGACCACCCTTGAATCCTGGCAAACCCAATGAAGGGCTCCATCCACAAGTCCCACACACATAGCGGAATCGATCCGTATTAGCTCCTCCTTCAATTTCTCCAAATGCTTATGCAAAAGCCTGATGATGGGATTTACCTGACTCAAGCTGGCCGTGTCTGAACTGACTTCACGCGTGGCAAGTTCGAAGGGTTGGAGAACCTCGCACAAAATGGAAATCCTTCTCCACTGCACTTGAGTCAGGTGCATTCCCCCTCCTTTGCCTATATCGTAGGTGGATGTATAGGCTTGACTGGTCTTTTGATGCTTCTCCATCCTCTGAAGTATATAAAGTGTTGAATTCCACCTTGTTCAGGTAATGGCAGGGCAGGTTTAGGAGTGCTTGCTGGGGCTCAAGTTTTTGGCACGAAGTGGCTAAATGCTGAAAGTGGCCCGCAATTTTTCATGCCAGCGACAGCATCTCCTGCACGCCCGTCATTTTTTTTAAAATTCTGCACCACCAAATTAATTGTATGTGAAAAACATGGGACGTGCTAGTATTTGCCTAGATGTAATGCACACAAATATTGGTGGCGTTGTCCAATATCACAAATCCCCAGGAGAGTCTAAGTGGGGTAAGCCATTGTGGGATGATGTCCCTCAGTTTCCGTAAGAGGTGGACAGTGGTGTGACTCTTACAGAAACCGGTGATACACAGAGAAGCCTGCCTAGGAACGAGTTGGCGTTTGTGAAGTACTGCTACTGGTGCCACTGCTGTTGTTGCTGCGGGATGCAATACATCTACCTAGTGGGCTGTCACAGTCATATAGTCCTTAGTCTACCCTGTTCCACTTGTCCAGATGTCTGTGGTTAAGTGGACAGTGGGCACAACTGCATTTTTTTGGGACACTGAGTACACTTTTTCCGACGTCTCTTTGTATCGCCTGCCTTGTGAAGTGGAATCTAGATGGGATTTCATACTTGGGACACACTACCTCCATCAATTCTCTAAGTCGCACTGAACTAATGGCGGATACCAGAAGCACGTCTAACACCAACATAGCTGTCAAAGCCTCAGTTATCTGCTTTGCAACAGGATGACTGCTGTCATATTTCATCTTCCTCGCAAAGAACTGTTGGACAGTCAATTGCTTAATTGAAGTAGTACAAGTGGTCATCCGACTTCCCCTCTGGGATGACGATCAACTCCCAGCAGCAACAACAGCAGTAGGCGTACCACTCAAGGATCATTTGGAGGAATTCTGGTTAGGAGAGGAATCCTCAGTCTTGCCAGTGACATGGCCTGCAAGACTACTGACATTCCTGACTGAGGAGGAAGTTGACATTGAGGGAGTTGGTGGCGTGGCTTGCAGGAGCTTGGGAACAAGATGAGGAAGGGATTTAGGTTTCATTGGACTGCTTATGCTTTTAACCAAAGTTTCTGAACTTGACAATGACTTCTGATGAATGTGCAGTAGGTGACGTATAAGGGAGGATGTTCCTAGGTGGTTAACGTCCTTACCCCTACTTATTACGGATTGACAAAGGCAACACACAGCTTGACACCTGTTTTCCAGATTTGTGGAGAAATAACTCCACACCGAAGAGGTGGCTTTTTTGGTATTTTGCCCAGGCATGACATTGGGCTTATTCATCCCACGGACAACAACTGTCTCCCCTGGTGCCTGATTTAAACAAACCACATTACCATCAGAATCCTCCTCATCAACTTCACCTCAGTGCCAGTAACACCCATATCTTCATCCTGGTGTACTTCAACAGTGACATTTTCAAACTGGACTGTGGGTGCTCCTTCCAGCACTTGCAGAGGGCATGCAAATGGTGGAAGGAGTCACCTCTTCATGTCCAATGCTGGGAAGGTCTGGCATAGCAACCGCCGACACACTTGGACTCTCCTTGGGGATTTTTGATACCATCTTAGAGTGCACAGTTCTTTGCTGTGCTTTTGCCAGCTTAACTTTTCTCATTTTTCTAGCAGGAGGATGAGAGCTTCCATAGTCATGTGACACTGAACCAATAGTCACGAACATAGGCCAGGGCCTTAGCCATTCCTTGCCACTACGTATCGTAAATGGCATATTGACAAGTTTATGTTTCTCCTCAGACCATTTAAATGTATTTTTTTGGGTCTTTTTACTGAACTTTGGCTTTTTTGATTTTACATGCCGTCTACTATCACATTGAGCATCGGACTTGGCAGACAACGTTGATGGCACTTCATTGTCTACATCATGTCTAGTGGCAGCAGCTTCAGCACTAGGAGGAAGTTGCTATTGATCTTTCCCTATTTTATCCTCCAAATTTTTGTTCTCCATTATTTTTCAGGAGTTATATAACAAAATGTGCGGCACAGGAAAGCGTATCCCTACGCCACACAGGGCAAACCCTGTAAAAAGTATTTGGATTAAATATTAATAACCCCTTTATATGGAGTAGATAATATACAGCACAGGACAGTACCACTAGAATTATATGGCAGTACCACTGGACTGTATTTATACGGCAGTATCACTGGAATTATATGGCAGAACCACTGGATTTATCCAGCAGTACGAATGAACTTATACGGCAGTACCACTGGACTTATATGGCAGTATCTCTGGAATTATATGTCAGTATCACTGGAATTATACATCAGTACCATTGGACTTATACAGCAGTACCACTGGACTTATAAGCAGTACCACTGGATTTATACAGCAGTATCACTGGAATTATATGTCAGTATCACTGGAATTATACGTCAGTATCACAGGAATTATACAGCAGTATCACTGGACTGTATTTATACAGCAGTACCACTGGACATATATGACAGTATCACTGGATTTATACAGCAGTACCACTGGACATATACGGCAGTATCACTGAACTTATACGGCAGTATCACTGGACTGGTTTTATATGCCAGTACCAATTAGTGATGAGCGGGTTCGGTTCCTTGGAATCTGAACCCCCTCGAACTTCACCCATTTTACACGGTTCGGAGGCAGCCTCGGATCTTCCCACCTTGCTCGGTTAACCCGAACACGCCCGAACGTCATCATCCCGCTGTTGGATTCTCCATTATTTTTCGGGAGTTATATTACACAATATGCGGCACAGGATAGCGTACCCCTACACCACACAGGGAAAACACTGTAACATTTATTTGGATTAAATATTAATAACTCCTTTATTTGGAGTAAATAATATACGCAGTCGCCTGTTGGAATCGGAAGATGTGTTTTTTCCGTTACCTACGGGCTTGGTCACTTCCTCCAGGTAGCTCTATTAGTGGTAATACCTTAGCTTTCACCAGTCCATTGTATTAACGGGTGAATATGTACATTTATCAAATTGGCACTTCCAAATACACTGAATTTCATACTCTCTTTCTGCCATTGGTATATTATTGTTTTCTTTTTTCTTTTCCTATGTGTATTTATTAATTGATTGATTTCTATGATTCACATAGGTGGAATGGGCCACCACTGTGAACCACATTTTTTTTTGATTATTGATAAGATCATGTTTCTCATTTTGAGTGGTGTGAGTCAATTTTTTCCAGCAAATCTAAGCTGCCATTATTATAGATAGGCTTGCTTTGTTACTGATCCATTCCCAAAGGTGGGCAATCAAGGCTATCACCATTTCTTGCACAGACCAATTCCTTTTGAACCATTGACAAAATACTTGTCTGTTAACCTGTTCTTAAGTCAGGTTTATTTCTCATTCTAACAATTATTATCTGACCTGTCTGTCACGTCTGAAAATAATATTACCTCTCTATAGAGTTCTTTTGAACAATCTGCTCATTCAGACACAAGACTGGTTTATGGATGGTTACTATGTTATTTAGTATACTACAAATGTAAATACAATTTTTTTCTAAAATCTGCTCTTTGCCAATACTACTTTGTAATACAATTATGCTTGATTGAAACTGTCAATATTTTGATACTGTACTCTTTAGTTAAGGGCAATAATTGATACCAATGGATCTTTTTAGCACTACAGACTGGTAAATATATTTAAATATTCAGCATTTATAAGTACAGGAGCGCCACTCTTTGAGCACACCTATCTTTCCGATTCAGTACTCTCATTGGTAATTTGGGGGACAACCTCCCACGGCGGTTTTTCAACTGGTGGGACATCCGGTCACCATCTAACACCAACAGCAGATCATCTTTTTCCCCACTCTTAATTACTTCCTTCTGAATTCTCATCAATGATTCAGGAGACGGATGCTTGTTAACATTCATAACCTACTATCATACCTCACTGCTTGTGCCCAATCTCATCCGATCTTGGAAGCTAAACAGCAAGGTCAGTACCTGGTGGGCGACTACCAGGGAAGACTCGGTGCAGTAAGTTGAAAATCTAGGAACAACTCCAGTCTAACATTGAAAGCAGAATCCTACTTTTTCTTTCATCTGTTCTCTATGACTCCCGCCATCGGTCCTACTAATTCCCAGTGGAGCAAATATACACCTTATATCTGGTCCCCATATCATTTACATTGTTTATGGGACCTCTTACCGCCAGGGATATCCCAATTACTAAGGAACAGATACTCTGTATGAATTACAGTCTTACTGCCAATCGCCTTTTTAATCACTGTTGTGTTATATGTATGTTATGTCTTTATGTAGTAGGAGATTTTTATTTTAAGCTACTTTATTAAAAGTGAAGTTTTAATTTCCACATCTTCATAAGGAAATGTACTATATTCAAATAAGAGTGCGCCCACAAAGAAGTCTTCTTTCTTCTCTCTGCTATAAGGTGTACAGTAATTTATTACGGACTTCTGGGTGCACCACCAGTTTAATTTAATGTGGTACTTTGTCAAGACATTTAAGATAAACTGGTAATAACATCGTATGTAATGATCTTAAACCTGTGCGGAATCAAATCCAGTCCTCTAGTAATATACAGCAGTATCACTGGACTTGTACGGCAATATCACTGGACTGAATTTATACGACAGTACCACTGGATTTATATGGCAGTACCACTGGCCATATAGGGCAGTATCACTGGACTTATATGCAGTATCACTGGACTCAATTTATACACCAGTACCACTGGATTTATATGGCAGTATCACTGGACTTATACGGCAGTATCACTGGACATATACGGCAGTATCACTGGACATATACGGCAGTATCACTGGACATATACGGCAGTATCACTGGACTTATATGGCAGTACCACTGGACTTATACGGCAGCACAGGGACACCACCACTGGACTGATGCTGGACAACACAGCACCACTGCAATGGACTGGACTTATACAGCAGCACTGGACATATGGCAGCAGAGGACACCACCACTGTGACTGGACTGATGCAGCAAAAGACACCACCACTGGACTGATGCAGCACTAGACAGCACCACTGGACTGGACTTATACAGCAGCACTGGACATATGGCAGCAGAGGACACAACCACTGTGACTGGACTGATGCAGCACAAGACACTACCACTGAACTGATGAAGGACCCTGAGGACGGAGACACGGCCTCTCTCTACGCTCTCCAATGCCGGAGTGAAAATGGCGGTGACGAGTGGCTCCTTATATGGAATCCAAACCTCACGAGAATCTGACAGCGATGATGACGTTTTGCCTCATTCTTGGAAAACCTGAGCCTGACTCGGATCCGGGCTTGGGTAATGAAGTTTGGGGGGGTTCGGTTCTCAGGGAACCGAACCTGGTCATCTCTTGTAGACATGAGGTTTTTTTTATGTTTTTTGGTGTCATTTTATCAGTAAAATGACCAGGAACCCCAATTAGTGCACGGCATCCCCATGCATGGCTGGCTTTGCTCACCATGCTTCAGACAAGATGCTTCACTCCGCTACCACAGAGCACGACACAAGTTACTGATCCCAATTGTAGTCCATGTGAATGGTAAAGTATGAAAAAAATAAAGAAAACTGTAAAGAACTAATGTCGACAAAATGCTGTGTCGACCACTGGCATGTTGACATTTTGACCATGCTGTACTTTTGAACATGTCGACCTAATGTATTTCAACAAGTAGTGGTCAACCTGTTGACTGTTAATATTATTACTGTTGACCTATCTTCCAGATACCTGTTATGTTTATGATCATTTCTTCTCTATATTTGTGAATTCATATTTAATTAAATTTATACTACATGCACAGAAGTGGCACTACATTTATACACTGTGGGTGAATCCAATTGATGACGGGAAATGTAAAAAAAACCCCATAAGGCAGGTTTTTGCCTGCAGCCGCAGGGTTTTGGTAGTCAGTTGTGGAACAGAAAATGGAATATAAAAATCACTGCATCATTTTTCTTGCACCTCCAAAGAAAGTCTATTTTTTCACTGAGACCTGCTCTGAGACCCCGACAGCACCCCCACCTGTGGACTAATTAAGCATTTGGAAGTTTCCAAATAGCGTAATTAGTCTGTAATTACTCACCAAACTAAGTAGGGTCTTCTGCAGCGTTGGGAGCTGGTCCTCTGCATCAGCTTTGAGTATACGATGTGTATGCGAATGTCCGAGTGAGTGTCTGTGTGTGTAAGTGCACTCGTATTCTTTTCCTTATGGGGACACAGACCAGACAGCACACCAATGCTGATGGGACTTTCAACATGGTGGGGATCTGAAATGAGTCAGATCCCAGGAGGTGATAGTAAGGGCATGTCCCAACTACCCAGCATCAAAATTGGGCATGTCCTTGAGAATCACATTTACCAGACCATACTGTGCTTATTAGTGCACAATGCAGATTGTGTGTTAAAGCAACTGACTGGTCTCCTAAAAAATATAGATTTATAAATTTTAGGGTCCCACTGCAGTTCCATCAGGTGACCACTGGGGGCACCATGCATGCCCCCTCTTGCTGCAAGATCAGCAGACAGGGTGCCTCCCTGTAATTTTAGAGACCCAGGTCCCCTTCCAATAACTTTGGGGGCCCGCTGCAGTTCCGCCCAGCAGCCACTGGGGGTGCTGCATGTGCCCCCTCCCTCTGACCCCTGCAGGAGCAGCAGACATGATGCCTCCCCATATTTTTGGTGACCCGGGACACCTTCTAATAATTTCAGGGGCCCACTGCAGTTCCACCTGGCATCCACCGGGTGCGCCATGCATGCCCCTCCCCCTGCTCCCTGCAAGAGAAGTAGACAGGGTGCCTCCCTGTAATTTTGATGGCCCACTGCAGTTCCACCCGGCGGCCACCGTGCGTGCCGTGTGTGGCCCCTGCCCCCTGCAAGAGCACCAGACAGGGTGCCTCCTTGTAATTTTGGGGACCTGGGACACTTCCCAATAATTTTGGGGGCCCGCTGCAGTTCTGCCTGGTGGCCACTGGGGGGTGCCGCATGTGCCCTCTCCCTCTGACCCCTCCAGGAACAGCAGACAGGATGCCTCCCCATATTTTGGGGGACCCGGGACGCTTTTTAATAATTTCAAGGGCCCGCTGCAGTTCCATTTGGCAGCCACCGGGGGTGCCAAGTATGCCCCATCCACCTTCACCCTGCAAGAGCAGTAGACAGGGTGCCTCCCTGTAATTTTGGGGACCCGTGGCACCTTCCAATAATTTCAGGGTCCTGCTGCAGTTCTGCCCAGGGGCCACCGGGGGGTGTCAAGCGTACCCTCTCCCCCTGCCCCCTGCAGGAGCAGCAGACAGGATGCATCCCAGTAATTTTGGGGACCTAGTGCACCTTCCAATAATTTTGCAGTTCTGCCCGGTAGCCACCGTGGGCGCTGCACGTGCCCCTGCCCCCTGCAAAAGCAGCTGACAGGGTGCCTCCCCACAATTTGAGGACCTGGCGCACCTTCCAATAATTTCAGGGGCACACTGCAGTTCCGCCAGACGGCCACCAGGGGTTCCGCGCGTGCCCCTTCCCCTGACCCCTGCAAGAGAAGCAGACAGGGTGCCTCCCCGCAATTTTGGGGACCCAGGGCACCATCCAATCATTTTGGAGGCCCGCTGCAGTTCTGCCCGGCAGCCACCGGTAGCCATTGCATGTGACCCCTGCCCCCTTTAGGTGCAGCAGGCACAGTGCCTCTGTCACAACTGAGGGCCTGAGCTGACGGGAGGCAGCCTCAGTTGTAGGGGCTGAGATGTACCGGAACCTGGGAGGTTGTATCAGACCCCTGGACATGTAAGTAACATGAATAATAACTGCCCGAAGGCGTGACCCCGACAACTTGGATAAAAGTCAATGATGTTTATTATGACAACTCCGCAACACAGCAGCAGTAAAAGAAAACGTAAAAGTCAGCAAAGAATAAATACAGTTCCTGGGTACTACAGGATGTCAGGAGCCACAGGGCACTGGTAGTGTGAGATAGTTCTTATAATCTTCTAGATGGAAAGTCCTTACCAGGCCCGACTGTAGCAATGGAGATAACCCAGGATTGTACCAGCTGGTGTTCCAGGAAAAGCTGGGTTGCTGAAGATAAAACGGCTGCTGTGGATACTGTCTGGAACCAGACTGTTGTTAGCACGGAGTGGATACTGGCTGGAACCAGTTAAATAATAAATGAACTTGGGAGCGATGAAATATGAGCTGAAATGTAGAACTTGAGAGCGGAGAAATAATAATACCGGTGGAGAGTGGTAAAGTGTAGAAAGGACACCGGCCCTTTAAGAGAAGCTGTACTCTGCTGGAAGCTGGGCTGGAAGCAGGTAATGTTGTAGCTGGAAACAGATGAATCCACAATGGATTGGAGAGTCAGGCTACACCGCAGGTGGAATGCTGGTGCGGGTCTCTATGGTGGAAGTCTTGAGACAGGAGCTGGAACCTGGAAGACAATCACAGGAGAGAGACAAACAGGAACTAGGTTTGACAACCAAAGCACTGACGCCTTCCTTGCTCAGGCACAGTGTATTTATACCTGCAGCAAGGAAGGGATTGGCTAGGCAATTATGCAGATTAACAATACTGACAACAGATTGGAGGAAATGATCAGCTGACAGAATCCAAGATGGCTGCGCCCATGCAGACACTTGGAGGGAAGTTTGGTTTGTAATCCATGTGGTAATGAAAACAGTAATGGCGGCGCCGGCCACTGGAGACAGGAGACGCCAGGCTGACAAGTGCACATCCAACCACGCGGACACAGCGGAGGCCGCGGCTGACGTAATCGCCACTCTGACACTCTGCATGCAGAAGCTCAGGGACGGCGGCGGAGGCCGCGGGAGACGCCATGCCAGATGTAATAAGGCGTTACTGTGACAGCGTCTCAGAGAGACAGGAGAGGATGCAGGAATGTGAACATTAGGATAACAGATGGGATCCGGTCCTGGAGCGCTGAGCCAGCCTTAGGAGGCACCTGATGGGTAAGAAATGGCGTCCAGATACCCGGATCGTGACAGCACCCCCCCCCTTTAGGAGTGGCCCCAGGACACTTCTTTGGCTTTTGAGGAAACTTGGAATGGAATCTCCGGACCAAGGCAGGAGCATGGACATCAGAAGCATTGGTCCATGAACGTTCCTCAGGGCCATAACCCTTCCAGTCAATAAGATATTGTAGTTGACCGTAACGGTGACGTGAGTCCAGGACCTTGGCTACTTCATACTCAACGCCTCGTTGAGTTTGGACTTTCGGAGTTGGAGGAAGTGAGGAATGAAACCGATTCAAGATCAGCGGTTTCAACAGGGAAACATGGAATGTCCTGGGTATTTTTAAGAAGGGAGGCAACTGAAGTCTGTAAGCAACAGGATTGATGACTTGTTCAATCTTGAAAGGACCGATATAGCGAGGTGCAAACTTCATACTGGGAACTCTTAACCTCAAATTCTTCGTGGATAACCATACCCGATCACCCACCTTGAGAGCAGGAACTTCTCGACGTTTCTTATCCGCAAACTTCTTGTACCTGAACGATGCCTTGAGCAGAGCTGATCGTACGCTCTTCCAGATATTGGCAAACTGATGCAAGGTGATATCCACTGCGGGAACAGAAGTTGCTGGAAGCGGTTGGAACTCAGGGACTTTAGGGTGGAATCCAAAGTTAGTGAAGAATGGTGTTGAAGCAGATGAAGAATGATACTGGTTGTTATGACAGAACTCGGCCCAGGGAAGTAATTGAACCCAGTCATCTTGAGAGGAGGGCACATAGATGCGGAGGAAGGCCTCCAAGTCCTGATTCACCCTCTCGGTTTGACCATTGGTCTGAGGATGGTAAGCCGTGGAAAACTTTAGCTTGACTTGAAGGACTTGACATAAACTTCGCCAGAATTTGGCTGTGAATTGAACTCCTCGATCTGAGATAATTTCTTCAGGAAGACCGTGGAGTCGGAAGATCTCTTGTATGAATACTTGAGCCAACTTGGAAGCTGACGGAAGACCGGTGAGAGGAATGAAGTGTGCCATCTTGGTGAACCGGTCAACTACCACCCAGATGGTATTGAACTTGTTGCACATGGGTAAATCTGTAATAAAATCCATCGACAAATGGGTCCAAGGTCGACGGGGAACAGATAGTGGAACCAGTTTCCCCGCAGGCGACTGGCGGGATACCTTATGTTGAGCACACTTTGGGCAAGATACAATAAACTCCAAGACGTCCTTTTTCAGAGTTGGCCACCAATAGGACCTAGAGATAAACTCCAGGGTTTTTTGGATACCTGTATGTCCGGCAAAACGGGAAGCATGGGCCCAATGCATGAGCTTCTTCCTTAGCATCGGTTTCACAAAACTTTTCCCTTATGGGGGCGTAGAGTCCATCCCTACCGTGGAGAATGCCAACGGATTTATAATAGGATGCTTGTCTGAAGACTCTGACTCATTTTCTTGCTCCCATGAGCGGGAAAGGGCATCGGCCTTGCGATTCTGAGAGCCCGGACAGAACTGGAGTTTAAAGTCGAACCTGGAAAAGAAAAGTGCCCATCTGGCCTGACGAGGGTTGAGACATTGTGCGCCTTTCAGATATAAAAGGTTCTTGTGGTCTGTAAGTATGGTGATTGAATGAGAAGCTCCCTCCAACAGATACCTCCACTCTTCTAGAGCGAGCTTGATGGCTAGCAACTCCTGGTCGCCAATGGCATAGTTGCGCTCAGCTGGGGAGAACTTCCGGGAGAAGAAACTACAAGGGTGTAAATGGCCATCTTTAGCCCTCTGAGATAACACCGCTCCTACTCCAACGGAGGAGGCATCCACCTCTAAGATGAAAGGAGAGTCGATGTCAGGCTGTTTCAGAACAGGCGCAGAGATGAACCTTTGTTTTAAAAGATGAAATGCTTGCATGGCTTCTTCAGACCATTTGGACGGGTTAGCACCCTTCTTAGTGAAAGCAGTAATAGGCGCCACAATGGTGGAAAAGTCTCGTATAAACTTTCGGTAATAGTTGGCGAACCCCAAGAACCTCTGGACCCCTTTGAGGGTTAAGGGTATCGGCCAATTTTGGATTGCTTGTAGTTTCTCAGGATCCATCTCTAGTCCGGAACCGGACACAATGTACCCTAGAAACGGAATGGACTTGACTTCAAAGACGCATTTCTCTAATTTGCAATAGAGATGATTGACACGGAGACGGGACAGAACGTCTTTAACCCAAAAATGATGTTCCTCTAAATCGTTGGCAAAAATGAGGATATCGTCTAGATAGACCACGACATGATGGTATAAAATGTCTCTGAAGATCTCATTGACAAAATGCTGGAAGACAGCTGGAGCATTGCTCAATCCGAAGGGCATGACGAGGTACTCATAATGTCCGTCACGGGTGTTAAAGGCGGTCTTCCACTCGTCACCCTCACGGATCCGGATGAGATTGTATGCACCTCTCAAGTCCAGCTTTGTAAAGATGGTAGCTCCGCTAACTCTGTCAAAGAGCTCAGTAATCAGGGGTAAAGGATAACGGTTCTTGATGGTAATGTCGTTCAAACCTCTGTAGTCGATGCACGGCCGCAGACCACCATCTTTCTTTTTTACAAAAAAGAAGCCTGCGCCGGCTGGAGAAGAAGAAGGTCGAATGAACCCCTTTGCTAGGTTCTCTTTAATGTATTCCTCCATAGAATGCGTCTCAGGCAGAGACAACGGGTAAGTTCGGCCTCGAGGTGGATCCTTCCCTGGAACGAGATCAATCGGGCAGTCCCATTCTCTATGAGGAGGAAGGATATCAGCAGAAGCTTTACTGAACACATCCGTGAAATCTTGATATGGAGGAGGTGGAACATCAGACGACCTGGGGGAGGAAGAACAGACAGGCAATACTTTAAACAAACATGTCTCAGCACAGGAGGAACCCCATGCCAGGATTTGCGTAGTCGTCCAATCAATTGTAGGATTGTGAAGAAGGAGCCATGGAAGGCCCAGGACCACAGGATGTGTGGCTCTTGGAATCACTAAAAAAGAAATAAGTTCGGAATGAAGAACTCCCACTCTCAGACGAACTGGTAGAGTCCTTAAAGAAATAACTGCATCAAAAAATTTGCTGCCATCCACGGCAGTTAAAGAAATGGACGAAGGAAGTCTCTCGTGGGTAGGGACCACCGTTTAACATAGGCTTTGGTAATAAAGTTCCCAGCTGCTCCGGAATCAAGGAGGGCAATGACGTTCCGATAACGTTGAGCAACTTGAAGCGAGACTGGGAGATTACAATCTTGAGGAGATGGAGAGGAGATCATTACTCCTAGCCGGCCCTCTCCTTGGCGAGCTAGGATTTGGAGTTTCCCGGACGTTTGGGACAGGCATTAATGGTGTGAGACGGAGCTGCACAATAAAGACAGAGAGACTCGGAGAGACGTCTTCGGCGCTCAGCAGGAGTTAAACGGGAACGGCCAATTTGCATGGGCTCATCTTTAGTTGGTGACAGTTGGCGAGGAGGAGGAGCAGAAGATTTTGGAGCAGATGATCTTCCACGCTCAGTTGCTCTCTCTCTGAAACGTAAATCAACTTTCGTGCAGAGTGAGATTAGCTCATCTAACTTAGAGGGTAAGTCTCTGGTAGCTAACTCATCTTTAATACGCTCAGATAAGCCATGCCAGAATGCAGCATACAGGGCCTCGTTGTTCCATGCCAGTTCGGATGCCAGGATCTGGAACTGTATCAGATATTGTCCTACAGTACGTGACCCCTGGCGTAAACGGAGAATCTCGGATGAAGCTGAGGTTACCCGGCCTGGCTCGTCGAAGATGCGCCTGAATGTTGACACGAATGCAGTGTAAGAAGATAGCAGGGTGTCGGACCTCTCCCATAACGGTGATGCCCAATCAAGGGCTGAGCCACTGAGAAGAGAAATAATGTAGGCAATTTTTGTACGGTCACTGGGAAAATTGCCAGGTTGTAGCTCAAACTGAATATCACACTGCACAAAAAAGAGATTTGGAGAGGAGTGTACAGCGCTGAAAAACCCTTAAAATCTGGATAGTGTCTATATATAAAACACAAAAAGGATTATTCTATCCTTTGTACATAAAAATGGGCAGTAATCCAAGCTCTAACAGATAGCTTAGTGGATAATTAGTGAAAAAGCATATGATATAGAGAGCATTAATTAGAGCAGTTGGTAATCGTTATGCAAACTTCTATCCTTTGTACATACAAATGGGCGTAATACAAGCTCTAATAAATAGCTTAGTGGATAATTAGTGAAAAAGCATATGATATAGAGTGCATTAATTAGAGCAGTTGGTAATCGTTATGCAAACTTGATATCCAGCTGATTGTCAGTAGTGAGATCGGTTTAAACAGAATCTCTGTTTTTTGCTGTGCTCACTATGAAACTGACACTCACTTTAAAAAAACCAATACCGTTCACTGAAAGGTATCTTTGTATTCCTTAATCCCATCTGGTGTCATCAGGATTCAGGACTCCAACAGACCAATCACAAATGGATAAAAAGAAGTACCCCTTAGGGAATTTATTCACAAAGACGTAACAAATTTTTCTTTAAAAAAGAAGGAGAACACGGAACGCATACCCGCTCCCAGACAGAGGCTGTGCTTCACCACTGAGATGTCCGGAATATCTCAGTCCGCTGTAACGGCAAACAGCCTCAGGCGTGCGGGTAAGTTGCAGCTCTCTCCTGGATCAGTTCCCACGTCACTACAGCATCAACCGGTTTCGGGGGTCCGCCCCCTTTCTCAAGATACACTGTAGTAGATCCGGATCTTCCTTATATGCTCTTAATTGGGTTCTGATTGGATCATTCTCAATGAGGTCATTGTAGGCGGATAGTTTTAAATTCAATCACACACCCATTCAGACCATTATGTGTTTCACTATTACATTGACATTCGTCTACATATTCAGCAAATACAATATACATGGTAATTTGCACAATAGTAAATAAATAATAAAAAGCATATGTTTAATTAACAATAAATACTAAAAAAAACATACAATAAAAACTATGCTAGCATTTCATTCCCATTCATACTATTCCTCCATGGATGGGCTCCATATGCATAGGGGAAGAGAAAAGGAAAAAAGAGACAATTATTAGTGATGGTCATTATAAAAACCATTTGGTCTCAAAGTCTTTATTAAGGCCATCAGGTAACAAGGTTCTCATCTCAAAAATCGTTTGCATTTCCAACTTTGCAAGTCTGACAGATCTATCACTAGTCCTCCAGTTGCATCTTGCAATTTTTATCCCTGCAAACATTTTGATATATTTTGGGTCGCAATTATGTGCGGTCTTAAAATGCATTGACACATTGTGGTTTTCATAGCCCCGTCTGATATTCCTGACATGTTCTGTCAGCCTATCTTTTAGTGGGCGTGTCGTTCGGCCGATGTATTGCTTGTTGCACTGACATTCTAACAAATAAATTACATATTTGCTATTACATGTAATAAAGGTATCAATCCTCTCTCTCTTGTTATTACTGCTTGATGTTACTTCTACAATCTTTCTTTCTGTTTTGCAGGCTTTGCACATTGCACATTCCCCACATCTATGAAAACCCTTAGTTATAATTGGCATACTGGGCTTAGGGGTTTCTATTGCGCTATTCACTAAAATATCTTTAAGATTGTCCGCTCTTCTATATATAAAACGAGGGGTTTCGGCGATGTACTCCTTTAGACCGGAGTCCGCCTGAAGTATTCCCCAATGTCTTTTTATAATACTCTCCATCTCTCTATGATGATTAGTGTATTTGGATATAAAGGGTACTCCATATTTCTTATCTGGTATATCCCTTCTTGTATTCTTTAAGATGGTGTCCCTATCCAAATCCCTACATCTACTGATGGTCTTATCCAGAGCCATTTCTTTATATCCTTTGCTGACAAAATGATGTTTCATTTCGACAGCCTGTTGGTCAAAAACATTAACATCTGTACAGTTCCGACGTAGTCTTTGGAATTGGCTGTTAGGAATACTAGACAACCAATTACTATGATGATTACTGCTCATATCAATATAAGAATTACAGTCGGTGGGTTTGCTATAATTCTTGGTATAGATATGGTTATTCTCCACATAAATGGTTAAATCTAAAAAGTTTATGGTGGTGTCACTAATTGTGAAGGCTAATTTTATATTGCGATCATTATTATTTAACCCTTCACAAAAAAGGTCAAGAGAGGCTCTACCTCCTCACACTGTTTGAGAAATCCCCTGCAGAATCTTGGAGATCCGTCAAATTTTGCTGGCGTTGGAAGATGAAGACGTGGAGCAGAAATGGGTAAGGTGGGTGGGGTTATAACTGGAATCACTGTGGTTGACGCACCAGAAGCGCCTGATCCACGGAGAGTTGTCTGAATCCCATCCAGCCGAGTAGAGAGATCCTGGAGACAGCGGATGATGTGGCCAGGTGCAGCCTCCTGATGTTCTAGTCGGGCTGCCAGTTCTTGCATCGGCCTGGCCGCTTGATCCTGGTCTCCGGCTGGATTCATTAGGCCAGTGCTTACTGTCACAACTGAGGGCCTGAGCTGACGGGAGGCAGCCTCAGTTGTAGGGGCTGAGATGTACCGGAACCTGGGAGGTTGTATCAGACCCCTGGACATGTAAGTAACATGAATAATAACTGCCCGAAGGCGTGACCACGACAACTTGGATAAAAGTCAATGATGTTTATTATGACAACTCCGCAACACAGCAGCAGTAAAAGAAAACGTAAAAGTCAGCAAAGAATAAATACAGTTCCTGGGTACTACAGGATGGCAGGAGCCACAGGGCACTGGTAGTGTGAGATAGTTCTTATAATCTTCTAGATGGAAAGTCCTTACCAGGCCCGACTGTAGCAATGGAGATAACCCAGGATTGTACCAGCTGGTGTTCCAGGAAAAGCTGGGTTGCTGAAGATAAAACGGCTGCTGTGGATACTGTCTGGAACCAGACTGTTGTTAGCACGGAGTGGATACTGGCTGGAACCAGTTAAATAATAAATGAACTTGGGAGCGATGAAATATGAGCTGAAATGTAGAACTTGAGAGCGGAGAAATAATAATACCGGTGGAGAGTGGTAAAGTGTAGAAAGGACACCGGCCCTTTAAGAGAAGCTGTACTCTGCTGTAAGCTGGGCTGGAAGCAGGTAATGTTGTAGCTGGAAACAGATGAATCCACAATGGATTGGAGAGTCAGGCTACACCGCAGGTGGAATGCTGGTGCGGGTCTCTATGGTGGAAGTCTTGAGACAGGAGCTGGAACCTGGAAGACAATCACAGGAGAGAGACAAACAGGAACTAGGTTTGACAACCAAAGCACTGACGCCTTCCTTGCTCAGGCACAGTGTATTTATACCTGCAGCAAGGAAGGGATTGGCTAGGCAATTATGCAGATTAACAATACTGACAACAGATTGGAGGAAACGATCAGCTGACAGAATCCAAGATGGCTGCGCCCATGCAGACACTTGGAGGGAAGTTTGGTTTGTAATCCATGTGGTAATGAAAACAGTAATGGCGGCGCCGGCCACAGGAGACGCCAGGCTGACAAGTGCACATCCAACCACGCGGACACAGCGGAGGCCGCGGCTGACGTAATCGCCACTTTGACACTCTGCATGCAGAAGCTCAGGGACGGCGGCGGAGGCCGCGGGAGACGCCATGCCAGATGTAATAAGGCGTTACTGTGACAGCGTCTCAGAGAGACAGGAGAGGATGCAGGAATGTGAACATTAGGATAACAGATGGGATCCGGTCCTGGAGCGCTGAGCCAGCCTTAGGAGGCACCTGATGGGTAAGAAATGGCGTCCAGATACCCGGATCGTGACAGCCTCCACGTAATTTTGGGGACCCAGGGCGCCTTCCCATGATTTTCAGGGCCCGCTGCAGTACCACCAGGTGGCCACAGGGGGGCGCTTCGTGATCCCCCTCCCACTTTCCCCAGCAGAGCCTTAGCCAGTGGCATCTTATAATTTTCCGAGGCACTGGAGAGGAGCTATTTGGCATACCTTGTTAAAAAGTGTTGAATTTCCCATCCTGGAACTCCCCCAAATGAGTGTGGACAGGTATCCCTCGTGCCTGGACATGCTTCCAGGAGCTAGGGTAAAATCTGATCATGACTAGAATGACATGTACTGCACCCGATCTGCTACACTCAAAAGAACCCCTCGAGCATATTGATATGGTCTGTTCCTCAGGGGATGGTGATGTGGCTGAGAGACTGGAACTGCACGGAAGAATCTGTGACATAAATGCCTTGGAGACAGATACAGGCTGAACAATAGAGAGTGGTCTTCACTTTCATAGGCAACCCAGGCAGGGCTCCGAGGCTGGAAGGGTGCTCCTCCAGGCGTCACGGGGAGCCTACTCTGTGGTCTTGGCCCGGCTCCCTCTCCCCTGGTGCAGCGCCCCCCGGTGGCAGACATGGGAAGTGCAGTCCCTTCGGGACTTCCAGTCTCCCGTTTCTCTGACGTCCCCTGCGAGGCTCGGAGGGGCTAGTCCATGCATCGCGTGGAGCCCGCTCCGCGGGCTTGACCTGCCTCCCTCTCTCCCTTTCCTCCAAACTCCCCTCCTAGGCGGAAGCGGGCTACTCTGGGCGTCCCCTGGAGCCCACAGAGTGTGTTTGGTCCGGCTCCCTCTTCCCTGGCAGTACAGAGTCCCTTGTTGGCAGTCGGGGGAAGCGCATTCCCTCTGGTACTTCCAGTCTCCTGTTCCTCCGACCTCCTCTGCGAGGCTGGGAGAAGGCTACTATGGGCTTTGTGTGGAGCCTGTTGAGTTGGTTTGGCTGGCTCCCTCTCCCTTGGTGCAGCGCCCCCCCAGTGGCAGATGGGGGAAGTGCAGTCCCTCTGGAACTTACAGTTTCCCTTCCTCCGACCTACCCTCCGAGGCCAGGAGGGGGCTTCTCGGGGTGTCATGTGGAGCCCGCAGAGCAGGCTTGGACCGGCTCCCTCTCCAATGGGGGTAGAACTGAGTACTGAAATTTGTGGAAGTCGTGCTGATGAGTGTGGATGGGCAAACCCTCAGGATGGGAGTGGTTCCAAGAGCCTGGGGAAAATTGGAGACTGTACTGCAAAAGTGTCGCGCGCATCACCTGTCCTGCTACATCCGAGAGAACCCATCTGAGAGATTCATAGGCTGTGACCAGAGTCCAGCTGGGAAATGATAGGACTTTTCTTTGTCCTGTAACCCGATCGATGTGTCTATCCATGCCCCGGCGGGGAAGGATGCTCGCTTGGCTGGAACCAAGGGATCCCTGCCAGCTCCAGGTGAATCCGGCTCTCCTTCTGCCTACGGCGCACCTGGAAACCCTCTGTTGTAAGGGTTTCTAGTCCTCAAGTGTCCTCCCAGTGCTCCAGGCCAGTGCTGGGTGGGCCCTGTTAGTGACTCCAGCCAATACTGTCTGCTCTGTCTGTAAGCCCAGCAGGTGTCTGACAATGCCAGGGGTGCTGGGGAAGTGTCTCCATCACCTAGCAAAGCTCACCCTTGGACCCTGGTGGAGCACACGATTTCCCGGGAACTGCACGAGTGCCACCATGAACCAAGTATGCGGTCCATCAATAGACGCTCTTCATGAGCTCCTGGAGAGTGCCCTGTGCGCCGCCACGGCAAGGTGGCCACATGGAAGGGTTCAGCTGTGGGGCACCATGGAGAGAAGAAAAAAGGGGGGCCTGGACTGCACACCCAAATACTAAAGATTTCAAGAGGTGCTATCATGCTGAGGCTTCTAATACTATGCTGGAGGAAGAGAGATGCAGATGCACACTCCAAGCACTAAGAATACTGACAGTAAAAATAATTTTAATAAACTCTCATAATTAACATGGAGTATAATTGAAGTTCTTAGCACACATTTGCACAAATATGCGGGCCCATGTACCGCGGCCAGGTGACTTCATCACATGGGTCCCTAACATTCATGATACTATCACATTAAATAAATGTATACAGGACTTACCACTAAATAGTGCCCTTTCAATGTGTGATCTGAAATGCAGGAACCTAGCTAATTAAAATACCTGAGGGTAAATGGGAGGGGTGCCCATACCAGAGGAAGGAAGCCTTGCCTCCCAGTGTACAATATATACACAAATATAGAGGAAAAAAGTGGGTCCTGGAGGTAGAGTGAGAGAGAAAGCGTGTGAGAAAGGCGAGTCTCGCATGGTGTGAGAAAGAAGTGCAGGCTCTGAGCAAGGCTGGCTGGAGTCCATCCAGGAGAAAAAGGGAGATTGGGAGGCTCTCTTGAAGGAAGCTGGTGGAAGCTGCACACTGAGTGTGCCCGGGACTACCCATGTATCACCATCAGTATCCCGGAGAGTGGTGTCAGCCCTCTGCAAGATGAGCCTTTTACATCCTTTCACCCCCCGGGACAAGATGAAACTTGTCAGGCGTTAATCGAGATGTGGTGGGTTGGGGGCAGCGGGGCTCCCTGGGGGTGGAAGGCTCACCCTCACCTTGACCGGCGGGGATCTGGGTTGGGAGGCCTCAAGTGACCTTTTTAAATAGCTGCTTGCCTAAACCATCCCCCAGCATGGCTTGCACTGGTTTCCCAGTGAACGGGTTGTTGAGTGAGGATATAAATGTGAGATCGAGCGGGTGCTGTCCTCCCTTTATCTGGGGGCTGTTCTATGTGCACTGGTGCCTGGGCACCAACAGAGCAGGCCCCACCGACCTTTTGACTCTGAACTTCCCACTTGGCCCGAACTTGATGGCCATCCACCAGGCCTTATCCTCTGTGAGGTGCCCTGCCGCTTTTGAGATTGCGGCTTGCTCACCCCTGTCACCGCTGGAAGTCGAGAGCTACCTTGATGATCCTGCCAGTAGCTTCCCGCATCAAGAAGAAGAAGGAGGAAAGGGCTGTATTATCTGTGCACGTAAGGAGGATTAGATCTGGTTATCACATCCTCCTATATTAATTTAAAATTTAACTTTTATCCATATCTATTAAAAAATGGTACTCAGGTGTACATATTATTATTGTCCCAAAAAGGGAAACACCTTCTTTATTAGAGGCTGTTGACACCTCAAAGCTAGTCAGAATCAACTCAAATATACTGAGATATTGATCACTATATACAATCAGATAGAATCCCGGTAATAAATTGTTAGGTGTATGACACTCTATTGTAATATCCAGATGTTCCATCTGATTGCATATATTGATCAATATCTCAGTATATTTGAGTTGATCCTGACTAGCTTTGAGGTGTCAACAGTCCCTAATAAAGAAGGTGCCTTCCTTATAGGGATAAAGATAGTATATATATCTGAATATTAGAGTGGTATATATTGTTAATACCTGACAGAGTGTTACATGCTAGACAACATACTGTTCATATTTAATGTGACAGTATACTGTGGCAAATTTTTCAGTATATTTAAGCTGATTCTGAACAGTCTCAACGAGTCAACAGCCTCTAATAAAGAAGGTGTTTCCCTTTTTGGGACAATAATAATATGTACACCTGAGTATCATAACAGAGTGTCATAGATTTCATAGTCTATCACCTATACTTGTCTCATGTTGATATTGAGACGATTTAATATATCAATATATTTGAGCTGATTTTCAATAATTCATACTAAAGATACTAATATTACTAATATCTATACCTTTCAATACCCTTTTCAGAAATCGTTTATTGACTGGACAAATAAATAACGATCCAATTAAGGCGTGATACATTATATACATCTAGACATTAGAATAAACACGCGGACACATTTTTTAATCTTAAAATCACCTTTATTATATCTCATTGCACTTCTATGTTTTGTCTGTTATATTTTAACCTCTATGTTTCGCCTATACTCCTAGTTTGTGTGTAACCATTTTTTACACAATTTTTTTAATAGATATGAATAAAAGTTAATTTTGAAATTAATATAGGGGGATGTGATAACCAGATCTAATCCTCCTAACGTGCACCGATAATACAGCCCTTTATTCCTTCTTCTTCTTGTATTTACTATAGCTGTAGTTGGTAGCACCCCCGCAGTGAATTGTAATGGGCAATAATTTTAAAGGGGTTTGCTATGGAACTTATGTTTCAAATTTCTATCTGACAAAAAGAGTGAGTGTGCAGATACAATATCGTTGCCTCCCGCATTAACGCAGGGTCTGGAGGGCTGCTGTTTCCCAAAATGCTTGCCCTCGGCTGAGAGGCACAGTGGGAGGTTGACAGTTTCCCCTCCATCTTGTCCTCCTTAGGTGGTGGGGGTGCAGGACAGGTTCTGCAGGGCGGTGATGTCGTCCGGAGGTGTGACTTCCACTGGCCACTCCTCCGCCCCATCTGCAGCCTCCTTCTGCATCACCGCAGGATCTGGAGGGCCGCCAGATTCCCTGACACATGCTCACGGCCGAGCAGCATGGGTCGGGATCTATTGAGGATGTTTGTCCCCCCGGAGGGGGGAAGGTGACAAGCACCCTTGTCCCCATTAGGCGATAGGGGTGTGGGACACTGTCAGCCAGATGGGTATTCTCCAAAGGCAAGTCCTCCACCCTGTCTGCAGCCTTCCTCAGCATCACCGCAGGATCCGGGCGGCTGCTGGATTACCCAATGTTTGCTTGCGGCCAATCGGCACGGCCGGGGGCTGTCACGGGAGGTTGTCAGTTCCTTTTTCATCTCGGAGGTGGGGTGATAACCCCCCTCGTCCCCCCTTAGGTGGTGGCTGTGTGGAAAAGGCTCTGCAGGGCGGTGATGTTGGCTGGAGGTATCACCTCCTCTAGCTGCTCCTCCGCCCCATCTGCAGCCCCCCCTCGCATCACTGCAGGATGCGGAGGGCTGCTGTATTCCCCAATGCTTTCTCACGACCGAGTGGAACAGGTCAGGAATCGATTGAGGATGTCTGTCCCCCCCTCCATCCCAAAGGAGGGAGAGGTAACAGCCACCCTCGTCCCACTTAGGTGGCGGGGGTGAGGTACAGGCTCAGCAGGGCGGTGATGTCAGCCAGAGGTATCACCTCCACTGGACGCTCTTCCGCCCCATCTGCGGAGAGCTGATGGATTTCCCAATGCTTACTTGTGGCCGAGCGGCACGGGTCAGGAATCAATTGAGGATGTCTGTCCCCCCCTCCATCCCGGAAGGGGTAGGAGGTGACAGCCTCCCTCGTCCCCCTTAGGCTCTGCAGGACAGTGATGTTGGCATGAGGTGTCACCTCCACCGGTCACTCCTCTACCACATCTGCAGCCTCCCCTTGCATCACCGCAGGATGCGGAGAGCTGCTGGATTCCCCAATGCTATCTCACGACTGAGCGGCACAGGTCCAGGATCGATTGAGGATTTCTACCCACCCTCCATCCCGGAGGAGGGGGAGGTGACAGCTACCCTCATCGCACTTAGGCGGTGGGGGTGCGGGACAGGCTCAGCAGGGCGGTGATGTTGGCCGGAGGTGTCACCTCCACTGGCTGCTCTTCCGCCCCATTTGCAGCCTCCCCCCGCATCACCACAGGATCCGGAGGGCTGATGGATTCCCCAATGCTTGCTTGCGGCCGAGCAGCACAGGTCGGTGGTCAATTGAAGATGTCTGTCTCCCCATCCATCCTGGAGATGGGGGAGGTGACATCCACCCTCATCCCCCTTAGGCTGTGGGGGTGTGGGACAGGCTCCACAAGGCGGTGATGTCGGCTGGAGGTGTCACTTCCACTGGCCGCTCTTCTGCCCCGTCCGCAGCCTCCCCCGGAGGGCTGCCGCATTCTCCATTGCTTGCTTGCGGTATAGCTGGGATCTTTCATGGGAGGTTGTCAGTTCCTCTTCCATCTCAGAGGTGGGGTGATAACCACCCTCATTTGCCCTTAGGTGGTGGGAGTACGGGACAGGCTCCGCAGGGTGGTGATGTCAGCTGGAGGTGTCCGCTTCACTGGCCGCTCTGACGCTTTTCCTTAGGTGGCAGGGGTGCGGGACAGACTCTGCAGGGAGGTGATGCAGCCAGAGGGGTATACCTCAGCGGCCACTCCGCTGCCTTGCCTGCTGCCTCCCCCTGCATCACCACATGATCCGTAGGCCTGCCGGATTCCCCAATGCTTGCTCGAGGCTGAGTGGCACAGGTGTGGGATGCTGATTGAGGTTGTCCGTACTCCTCTCCATTCTGGAGGGGGGTTATAGCTACCTTCTTCCCCACGGTGGGGGTGCGGGACAGGCCCTGCAGGGTGGTGATGGTGACTGGAGGGGACACCTCCTTAGGCTACCCTGCCTCCAGCATATCACTGCATGGTTCAGAGGGCTGCTTGTTCCCTTACTAATTACCCATGGTTCAATGTCATCGCTGCGGGCTGTTGTGGGAGGTTTTCCATCCCCCCTCCATCTTGGAGGGGGGGGGAGTCTGCTGTCGTTGTCTTTTCCTTTGGTGTCAGGGAGAGGTGCTGGGCGCTGGTGGTGTTAAACCATCACTTAAACCATACCTAAAGGAGGTTATCTATGAGGAGACTGGCGATAATGTGTAGTCACTATGGGTAGAAATCTCAAGTGGGGGAATTGATGCAAAAAAACTAGTCATAGGCATGTGCTACAAACAGCCGGATATTAGCATACATGAGGAAGAACAACTATTGCAGCAAATCAAAACGGATGCTGGATTGGGGGATATCCTTGTCATTGGGGATTTTAATTACCCGGATATAAACAGAAGTAACGATTCATGTGCTAATGCGAGGGGCGGCAGGTTCTTAAATATGTTTAGGGATCACTACTTTTCTCAATTAGTCGAGGACCCAACTTAGGGGTAAAACTACTCTGGATCTAATAATTACTAATAATGTGGACATTATATCAAACACTAAAGTTGGGGAGACTTTGGTTAACAGTGATCACTATATGATCACATTCGACGTCAGTTTCAGGAAACATAGCTACAGGGCTTCCACCAAAACTTTTAACTTTAGGAAGGCTAATTTCAGTATGCTTAGATGTGCACTTAACAACACAGAGTGGGAGGTTCTGTTTAATAACAAGAACACTTCGGAAATGTGAGATGTTTTAAAAGGGTTGCTGGATAGCAATATTCATAACTTTATTCCCATGGGCAGTAAACGCAGGAGTATTAAACTCAAACCGATGTGGCTTAACAAGAAGTTTAAGGCAGAAATGGAAAAAAAAAGCGGGCTTTCAAAGCATTTAAATCTAATGGAAAGGAGGAGTCTTTCAATTATTACAAGGAGTGTAATAAGAAATGCAAAAAAGCAATAAGAGCAGCTAAAATGGAAAATGGAAAGCAAATCGCTATAGAAAGTAAAACCAATCCTAAAAAGTTTTTTAAATACATAAACAGTAAAGGGTTAAAAAAGGAAAATATAGGTCCATTAAAAGATGAATTAGGAGAATTGATAAATGATGATGAAATAAAAGCAGAAATACTGAACAAATTCTTTTCATCAGTATTTCCCAGTGAAGAACTGATGGTGGGAGTAGAGCATAACAATTGTGATAGTAATGATTCATGGTTAGATACTTGTTTAAGCGAAGAAGCAGTCCGGGAGAGACTAAGCAAAATTAAGATTAATAAATCACCTGGTCCTGATGGACTTCACCCGAGGGTTCTTATGGAGCTTAGTTCACAACCTGCACGACCCCTATACTTGATTTTCAATAGTTCAATTAGATCAGGCATGGTATCGAAGGATTGGCGTATAGCTGAGGTAGTGCCATTATTTAAAAAGGGACCCAAAAATCTTCCGGGAAACTACAGACCAGTTAGTTTAACATCTATAGTGGGGAAAATATTGAAAGGAATTCTAAGGGATGTCATACAGGAGTATCTAAAGTCCACTAGGATTATTAGCAAGAACCAGCATGGGTTTGTGAGGGACAGGTCATGTCAGACTAACTTAATTAGCTTCTACGAGGAAGTGAGCAATAAAGCAGTGGATGTGGTCTACCTAGATTTTGCAAAAGCCTTCGATACAGTTCCTCACAGGAGACTGATGATCAAATTAAAGAAGATTGGCCTAGGAAAAACTATTTGCACATGGATAAGCAGCTGGTTGGATAGCAGGGTACAGCAAGTAGTGGTCCCCAGTAGTCAGCGGAATAGCACAAGGGTCCGTACTCGGACCACTACTGTTCAACATATTTATCAATGACCTAGAAATAGGCCTGGAAAGCACAGTGTCAATCTTTGCAGATGATACTAAACTGTGTAAGGTAATTAATTCAGAGTTGGATGTGGAGTCCTTGCAGAATGATCAATCTAAACTTGAACTCTGGGCGTCTAAATGGAAAATGTGGTTCAATACAGACAAATGCAAGGTTATGCATTTTGGGACTAAAAACAAACTTGCATCCTACATATTAAATGGGGAATGCCTAGGGGAAATAGAGTTGGAAATAGATTTGGGGGTATTCATTGATAATAGGCTTAATAACTGTACACAATGTCAAAATGCAGTAAAGAAGGCAAGTAAGGTGCTAGCGTGCATAAAAAGGGGAATTGAGACAAGGGACTCGGATGTAATCATGCCGCTGTATAAGGCATTGGTACGTCCGCACCTGGAATATTGTGTTCAGTTTTGGGCACCATTGTATAAAAAAAACATCAGTGAACTCGAAAGTGTTCAAAGGCGAGCTACTACATTGATTAAAGGCCTAAAAAGACTGGACTATAAGGAAAGACTTACTAGGCTGAATATGTATACACTAGAAAAGAGGCGCCTAAGAGGAGATATTATTAATATCTTCAAATATGTAAAGGGACATCACAAAGAGTTATCAGAGGAATTATTTATTAAAAGAACACTGTTTAGGACACGTGGGCACTCGCTGCGACTGGAGGAGAGAAAGTTCCGAACGTAATGGAGGACAGGGTTCTTCACTGTTAGGGCAATCAGGATGTGGAATTCCCTGCCAGGGAAGGTGGTAATGGCGGACTCTGTTATTGGATTTAAAAAAGGAATGGATACATTTCTGAATAAAAAAGCTATCCAAGGTTATAATACTTAAAATATCAACATGGTTAATCTGGGGGTAACATGAGTTATAGTAGCTAACTAGTCATAAAACATTATTTAGCAAGTATGTAGAATCATCACAACTTAAAACAGGTTGAACACGATGGGCAATTTGCCTCTATTCAACCTCAAATACTATGTTACTTTGTTACTATTGGGCGAACCCCCTCCGCACTTGGGCCCTCATTCAGAGTTGTTTGCTCGTTATTTTTTTCTCGCAACAGAGCGATTAGTCGCTAATGTGCATGCGCAATGTTTGCAGTGCGTCTGTGCCAAGTAAATTTGCTAATAAGTTTGGTATTTTACTCACAGCTTTATGAAGAAATTTCTTCGTTCTGGTGATCGGAGTGTGATTGACAGGAAGTGGGTGTTTCTGGGCAGAAACTGGCCGTTTTATGGGTGTGTGAAAAAACGCAGCCATTTCTTGGAAAAACGTGGGAGTGTCTGGAGAACGAGGGAGTGTCTGAGTGAACGCTGGGTGTGTTTGTGACGTCAAACCAGGAACGAAACTGACTGAACTGATCGCAGTGGCAGAGTAAGTCTCGAGCTACTCAGAAACTGCAAAGAAATTTCTAATCGCAATTCTGCTAATCTTTCGTTCGCAATTCTACTATGCTAAGATTCACTCCAAGTAGGCGGCGGCTTAGCGTGTGCAAAGCTGCTAAAAGCAGATAGCGAGCGAACAACTCGGAATGAGGGCCTTGGTGCGTCTGTCCTCAAGAGACTATTGGGAAGAAAGGTTAGTTTTAGCCTTCTGATGATGTGTTGTCACCATTGAACTCCTAAATATGAGAGGAACTAAAAGATCAGAAATTTGTTGCACGTGTAAAGCTGAGAAACCAGAGGAGCCCGAGCTACCATCTGTGGGGGTGAGCATATGGGGCATCCGTGCCCTCACACCTGAAGCGTACCCGCAGCTGTTGCGCACAGAGTCCCAGCATGGGGACTTAGCCGGGGCATGTGGGTAAGCGTCACCACTGTCCAGGTTGGGCAGTGGTGCGGTCTCTCCCCTGGTCCTTCAGTCCCCTGTGGCTTGTCCCTCCCTTTGCTTAATATTCAGCCGGAGCCTTTCCTCTCCGGGCTTATTAGTCGGAGGGGGGTGCTCCTTCACCTGGGCTGAACAGTCGAGAAATTCACACCGGATGGTGGGCCGCTGGTGCGCGCAGAGTCCTGGCAGGGGGACTTGGCTGGGGACACACCAGTCGGCATGCTAGTCAGCGCTGTCACAGGCCTGGTCGGGTGGTGGTGGGGTCACTCTTCTGGTCCTCCAGTCCCCCTGGCTGGTCCCTCCCTGTGCTTAATATTCAGCTGGATCCTTCGCTCTCTGGGCTTACTAGTCAGAAAGGAGTGCTCCTTCACCCAGGCTTAACAGTTTGAAAATTCACACCAGATTGTGGGGCCACTGATGCACGCAGAGTCCCAGCTGGGGTACTTGGTTAGTGCCACCGCCGGCTGGGTCGGGCGGTGGCTGGGTTTCTACCCTGGTCCTCCAGTCCCCCATGGCTGGTCACTTCCTGTGCTTAATATTCGACCAGTGCCCCCGCTCTCTGCGCTTAATAGTTGTAGGAGGGAGCTCCTTCACCTGGGCTTAACAGTCGGAAAATTCACGCCAGATGGCTTGCAGCTAGGGCATGCAGGGTCCTGACTAGGGGACTTGGCCAGGGAAACTCTGGTCGACGCATTAGTCAGCGCCGCTGCTGCCCAGGTTGGGCAGCGGTAGGGTCTCACCCCTGGTCCTCTAGTCCCCCATGGCTGGTCCTGTCCTGGGCTTAATATTCGGCTTGAATCCCCACTCTCTGGACTTAATAGTCAGAGGGGAGTGCCCCTTCACCTGGGCTGAACAGTTGAGAAATTCACACCGGATGGCGGGCCGCCAGTGCATGCAGAGTCCTGGCAGGTGGTCTTGGCCGGGGACACACCAGTCGGCGTGCAAGTCAGCGCTGTCGCCGGCCGGGTCGGGTGGTGGCGGGGTCTCTCTTCTGGTCCTCCAGTCCCCCATGGCTGGTCCCTCCCTCTACTTAATATTCAGCTGGATCCTTCGCTTTCAGCGCTTACTAGTCGGAGGGGAGTGCTCCTTCACCTGGCCTTAACAGTTGGGAAATTCACACCGGATGGCAGGGCCACTGATGCACGCAGAGTCCCGGCCGAGGTACTTGGTCAGCACCGCTGCCGACTGGGTCAGGCGGTGGCTGGGTCTCTCCCCTGGTCCTCCAGTCCCTCATTGCTGGTTTCTCCCTGTGCTTAATATTCATCCGGAGGCCCCACTTTCCAGGATTAATAGTTGTAACATTCAGGAAATTCATGCCAGATAGCGGGCCGCTGGCGCACGCAGGGTCCCGACTGGGGAACTTGGCTAGGGAAACTCTAGTAGGCACGTGAGTCAGCGCTGCTGCTTGCTGGGTTGGGCACCGGTGGGGTCCCTCCAGTCTCCCATGGCTGGTCCTGACCTGGGCTTAATATTCGGCTGGACGCCCACTCTCCGGGCTTAATAGTCGGAGGGGAGTGCTCCTTCACCCGGGCTTAACAGTCGGGAAATTCACGCCTGGACAGCGGGGCCACTGGGGCACAGGAGAGTTGGTCAGGGGCACCCCAGTCGGCACACGAGTCAGCGCTGCGGCCGGCCGGGTCAGGCGGCGGCGGGTTCTCTCCCCTGGTCCTTCAGTCCCCCGTGGCTGGTCCATCCCTGTGCTTAATATTCAGCCGGAGCCCATGCTCTCTGGTCTTAATAGTCAGAGGGGGGTGCTCCTTCACCCAGGCTTAACACTTGGGAAATTCACACCGGACGGCGGGGCTGCCGGTGCATGCAGAATCCATGCCAGGGGACTTGGCCAGAAACACTCCAGTCGGTGCACGATTCAGCGACGTCACCGGCCGGGCCGGGCTGTGGCAGGGTCTCTCCCCTGATCCTCCAGTCCCCCGTGACTTTTCCCTCCCTTTGCTTAATATTCAGCCGGAGCCCCCGCTCTCCGGACTTAATAGTCAGAGGGGGATGCTCCTTTTCCCGGGCTTAACAGACAGGAAATTCACACCAGATGGCAGGGCTGCTGGCGCATGCAGAGTCCCGGCTGGGCGACTTGGCTGGGGACACTCTGGTCAGCGCACGAGTCAGTGCCACCACCGGCCGGGTGGGTGGTGGTGGATTCTCTCCCCTGGTTCTCCTGTCCTCCATGGCTGGTCCCTCCCTGGGCTTAATATTCGGCAGGAGCCCCTGCACTCTGAGCTTAATAGTCGGAGGGGGTTGCTCCTTCCCCCAGGCTTAACAGTCGGGGCTTTCACGCTGGACGGTGGGGTAATGGCGGATGCAGATACTGGAAAACCCTGGCCTGGGGATTGTTTTTTTCCTTCTTAGGGGGAAGGTCCTTCGTGTGTGTGTGTGTGTGTGTGTGTGTGTGTGTGTGTGTGTGTGTGTGTGTGTTAATTTAGTTTTTTATTATTATAATTTTTTGGGGGTGGGGAGATTATTGGGGGAATGTACATTTTCCCCCATGGGCTGGACACACCTGCTGCTGGCCCATGTGTTTTTACCCAAGTTTTTTTTAAATAATCTTTTTTGGGGGCGTGGGGGGAGTTTTTGTTCTTTATGCAGGCACTGCAGCAACGGATGGGGATACTTGGCAATCCCAAAGCTGCCACAGGTATTTTTCCCATACTGTTTGTTTTTGGGTGTATTTGTGTGTGTTGTTTATATTTAGTTTTTTGGGGGGATTTGAGGGGGGAAGTAGGTGGGGTGTCTTGTTCTTGCCCCAGGCACTGCAGTGGTGGATGGGGATGCTGGACAAACCCTGCTGCCGGCCAAGGTATTTTTCCTGTACTGTTTGTTTTGGGGGTTCTTTTTGGGGTTTTAAAAAATGTTTGTTTTTGTGTTTTTTATGTGTGTTTTTGTTGGGCGGTCATTTTGGTTTTGCGTGTGTTTTTTTTTACCCCTTGTGCTGCAGCAGTGGATGGGGATTGTGGACAACCCAGCTGTGAGTTTTTTGTTTGTTTGTTTTCATTTTTTTTTGTTTAACTGGGCAGGCAAAAACCACACAGCGTCACGCACTCCCAGAAGTCCTTGGTTTGTCTCCCACCCCCAGAAGTTCCCCATTATATCTCTCACTCCCAGAAGTCCTTGGTTTGTTTTCCACTTCCGGAAGTCCTTGGCTTATTTCCTCAAGACAACGCGGACGAGGCAGACAGTAAAATGGATGGCAGTGATGAAGACTATCTCCCTGACTCATCTGAGTTGAGTAGTTCAGATGACAGCAGCAGGGAAGAGAAATCTTGTCACGGGAGACAGGCAATGGAAGAAGCTGAGGCTTCATCCACGGACGGCATCCGGAACCGAAGGACGCATCATAGCCTGTCAGTCCAGGTTCTTACCTGAAAATGGGATGGTTCCAGAACATATAACAAGAAGAAAAACATCTGCTTATAGTTTGAGAGGCCATACTCCAAAATTGCGAGGCATGTGAAAGCCGTCCACTGCAGTGAGCTGGAGGTAGCAAGTGCACTGAGCTTTGATAAGAACTCCAGGGAAAGTTCAGTACAACTGGACCTGATTCGACACCGGGGGAACTTTGTACATAATATTGGTGTTCTCTGCGAGGTCAGCAGTGTCCTACTACCTTGCAAGCAGTTGGCCAAAGCAGCAGCTATTCAAGATTTCATGCACTGTGCACACTGCCAAGGTCTGTTCTCCAGGCGACACCTTGGTGACATGTGAAGAGGTGCCCTCTTCGAAAAAGGAGAGGCCACCCCAAACCCGGTAGAACCCGGGTCCAGTCCCTGTTCACTTACGCCACACCCATTCCGCCAGGTGTTGGCACTGGCCTGTGGAAGTTGTTGAGCCAAATGAATTACAATGATGTGGTACCTGTGATCAAGGGGGATAGCTGCATTATGCAGTTCGGGCAGCACCTCTACAGCTGACTGGGGTTTGATGTCGGCAAGCATGAGTTCATCTGCCAAAAGATCCAAGAGGTGTGTCAGCTCCTGCTGCATGCGATGAATGTCACTCCATTGTGGAGCATGAAAGATTTCATTCAACCACCCAACTTCTTCCAGGTGGTGCATGCCATCAGGAGCCTGGCCGACTACGATGACAAGACCAAAACCTATAAGGTCCCCTCACTGGCCCTGAAGGTGGGCCACAACTTGCAAAAGATTTCCACCATGCAAGGCACTGATGGAGGGCAGTGCCCGGACAGTGGAGAGTGCACGGAGCTTCTGGAAACTGTATGATGTGAGGTGGAGTGAGCTCATCTCAACTGCTGCCTTGAAGACCCTGCGAGAGATAAAATGGAATGTCCCACTCCTACTACCCTTCACTGATGATGTGAAGCGATTGAACCTGTACCTCCTTGACCAGCAGCAGGAGCACATCGATGGGTTGTCTGCCCACCCTTCTGCAAAGCAGTTGTCAATGCTGGCCATGGTCACCCTCTCGCAGCTGATCCTCTTCAAACGCAGGAGGGAAGGTGATGTTTCCAAGATGTGGCTATCCTGATTTGAATCACGGCACATAGCCGACTTGCAGGGCGACGTTGCCCAGGCCCTCTCGGAGATGGAGAAGGCTCTCTGTGACCACTTCACCCATATTGAGATACCTGGGGAAAAAGGCAGGAAGGTTCCCGTCCTGTTATTCCCATGCATGCAAAAAGCGATGGAATTCCTGACCGAGAAGAAGACAGAGTGTGGTGTCACCCCTGACAATTTCTACATGTTTGCAAGGCCAGGCACCTTATCACACTTCAGGGGATCTGACTGCATTCATCTCTATGCCCGGGAGTGTGGAGCCAAGCATCCTGAAGCACTGTCCTCCACCCGCCTCCAGAAGCATGTGGCCACCCTTTCCAGGGTCCTCAACCTAAGTATCTCCAAGATGGACCAGCTAGCCAATTTCCTTGGGCATGACATACGGGTGCACCGGCAGTATTACCATCTTCCAGAAGTTACCCTGCAGCTGGCCAAGTTAAGCAAGCTATTTGTGGCCCTGGAGCAAGGGAGAATGGCTGAATTTAGGGTCCACAGTCTGGAAGAGATCTCCATTGATCCAGATGGTAAGTATCACTCGACGGGTGGCTCCAGGGACTGACACAGTAAGTGGGCTGGTGTGACAGGTTTTACTGTCTATCTCTATTTCCAGAACCAATCCAGGTGGCAAGTGATGACTCTGGGGATGAGCCAGAGAGGCAAGCCAGTGAGGTGACAGTGGTGCACACTGAGAAAGAAGCAAACAGTGTGGCAGTGGAAGGAGCCACTCCTAAAGGTGGGTGCAACCTTCCATACCGGTGGGGGGTTGGTAGAGGGTGGCCTTGGCTGGTGATGGATTTGCAGTGTGACTGATCTTTCCTCTCCCATGTAGGTGACAGCAGAGGTGCTAAGTGGAAACCATGGACCCCAACGTAAGTCTGAGCCATTGATAGACACATGACGCGGTTCATCCACTCCTGCAAGGTTCCGGGCAAGAAGACTTATGATGCATGCCTAAGGGCTGAAACCCAAGCGCTGAAGGCTCAGAACTGGCTTTCAGTTAAATTCTACATAAATAAACGAATAACTGTGATAATGATAAAGAGCATGAACTAAATAAATATATAAACAATAAGTAAACAAACACATGCATACATACATAAACAAATGAATAAATAAATCAATACATAATAAAATGTGGGTGCCATTGCACCCAGTGGCCACCTGGCAGCTGGGGGGAGGGTGTCACACTTAAAATATGTTATGTCCCCATGGTCCCCTCCCAGGCCATGCATGCCCCACCCGCTGTCCCCTTGCACAGGCTTCCAGGGGTAAGGAAAATGGTGTCCCTTTGATGGATGTTCCAGACATGAGTCCCGATGAGGTCACAAAAACAAGTATGTGTGATTGTGTAAGTGCATGAGTGTCAGTGTGTATGTGCGTGACTCCCATGTTCAGTGTCACCCCCCTGGATCTGGCCTCTGGGAGAACTACATCTCACAGGAGCACTTGTGCCACCCAGCACCCCCCAAAGCCTCCCAGTAACCCTCTATCCAATGAGAGACTGGAGGGGAGACCATTGGGAGCCACAGAGTCCACCAAAGACCCTTCAGAGGGGTGAGTATATTTTTTTTTATTTTTCATGAGTCACGGGGTTATCAGTTCTGGAAACCCTGCAATCATGTTTTCTATTGGATACTGCAGGTATTGGGAGAGTGCATACCCATGGTAATTTGATTGCAAGGTAAGTAAGGTTTTTAGCCTTGCTAAACCTCGCTCCCATTTGTATTAAACTTAAGGTAGACAAAAGTGATTAGATACCACCCCAAATGTGCGCAAGCGAAATGGTGTACTCTTGCAACAGGCATGTGTTTGTGAAGGCATAAAATGGGTACAGGGGCAATGAATAGATAATTTGCTAACTAAATGGCTTGGCAGAAGGACCTGAGTTTGAAAAGGGGATCATCATAGGCTGCACAGTGTCATGTTTCCAGGGCGAAGCTGGATTGGTATACAGAAAGTTTGGTAACTGGGATGGACTGGCTAACTCAGAGTCCAAATTTTAACACCACTGAGAATCTCTGGGACAAATTGGAGCAACAGGTGTATTCTAGACTGACTCGACCTTCTTCAGTGTTGCAGTTGGTCATTGTACTATAGGCAGAATGGCAACACATACTTCCTGTTGTTGTCCAATAACTTTTGGACAGTTTACCAAGAAGGGTGTCTGCAGTAATCACTGTACGTGGGGGACCTACAAAGTACTGATGTCAATTCTGTTTGCTGTCACTGTCCAGTCACTTTTGTCTACATACAGTAGTGTGCATTTATTATTTTATCAGTGTTGCCACTGGTTGGTCTGGGAAAACTTAAGGCCATTGTGAAGTTCCTGGGTGGTAGAGTTAGGTCTAACTATGCAATTAAGGTACCTTAAGGTTGCATAGTGAATACACTGCAAGGATACGGTGTATTGCTACTAGCTGTTACAATAGCAATACAAAACAGTACATCAATATCACAGTAAATGGTGGCTTAAACAATTGTCAGGTTAACACTCCACACCTTTGACTAATGTAATTTCCCTTTCCCTCCCCAAGCCATTGTTACTTTATTCCCACACAAATTCCAGTGTTGTTCTTCCCTTCTCAGGTCAGATAGCCTATATTACCATAAGCTCTGTGATTGGCTAAGTATTGAAGGGGCTGTAGATGTCTTGTGGAGATTCCCCTGTTGTGTTGGTGCCACTGAGGCTACCTGCTGCACTGGTGCAAATGAACCATCTAATGAAGGGGAGTGATTGTGGTAATAAAGAGTCCCTCCACGCTTAAATCTTTCCAATGTTTTTAAGATGGAAATGTTGTAAGACCACTTTTGGGTTACCCATAATCCCATGAACCTCAACCACCTGATGACTTTATAGAAACAAACATGATAACATAGCTTCCCTTGATGTGCATCTATCCCTTACAATTCATTCTGAATACCAATTAGTCAAAAAATACATCATGTCACTGTACAAATAACCACAATTTATGTGTTTCCCAGTTATCTGAGGGGCCTCCCACAGAAGTATTATACTAAATAGCCATATAGTCCAGGATACAGATGTGTCCTCATACATCATTTCTGCAGTCAGGACAAACAGCCTTTCTCGCTATGCCTGGACCCTTAAGACTCTGCTTGCGTTGCATGTCTTTTTTGCTGTAAATACATCTTAGTTGCAATGCTATGTGATTAGAATACATCGGAAGCATCTGCTGATTAAATTAATATTTGACACTTGTACATCTGTGTGGGACTAAGGCCAAATTCAACATGGAATGCTGCTCCGACAACATTTGTATGCTGAAGCCCTCTGCAGTGTGCGTATGCGCAGAAACCTGACTGCGCATGCGCACACAGTGAGAAGCAACGGCATCTCAAATTTGCGAACGATTGGCAGGCAGAGACGTTCGTGGGGCGGGAGGGGACGGGAGGGGGCATTGTGGTGGTGTTTTAGATGAGCGGTCCGGACAATGCAGGCGTGTCCAGATCATTTCTGGGGTGGGCCGCAGCGGCTGCATGATGTCACACACAGCAACTACGAGCCTAAACAGGATGTGTAGCAGTCTACCTTCGCAGCTAAGCTGAGTAGGCCAAGGGCAACCCTAACTATACGAGAGCATCGCTGTCATGCAATGCGCTGACATATTTGTTGGGGGAGGGGGGGTGGACCCAGCATGCTGGACGGACTTGCCCTGTGCTGGGAGTCCCCCCTCATTTCAGAGTAAAGAGTTGTAGGTGTGTGTTTCTTTGCACATCTGCAACTCATTCTGAATTAGGCCCTAAGTATCTGAATCTGTATACAAAACGCTACAATGTAGCAGTTGCAGCTTTTTTCCAGTACAAGTTCCGTTGTGCTCCATATACAGACTCAGTCACACACAATATACACGTTTTGCATATCCATGATCAGCGCAGTCTCCTGGTGCATCCTAGTTGCATTGTGCTGCGACTAAGATGCATTTTAGGCAAAATGCTGGCAAAGTTGCACAGTACCCAGAGGTTCACTCACGCCAGGCATCTCACGCTGTATGGTGTATTGAGATTAGATGTATGAGGACACATCTGTGTTCCAAGGGGCAAAAGAGAGGTTTGTCATGGTCATATTATGCAGGCAATGGGCCTTATTCAGTATGGACCGCTAATGCGATGTGGTCACACTATGCCATTTTTATGCCTAGTGCTTACATGCGGGTCACAGTCTGCATGTGCGCGGGCCGGGCTATGCAATCGCATCAAATTGATGTGAACACCTCTGCCTAATTGACAGACAAAGGCATTCGAGGGGTGGTTGTCGGTGGCAATGCAGCGTTGTTAGGGCGACGAAGCAGCGTTGCATAACATCACACACGGGCGATGTGACAAGGAAAATGGTGGCAGTCGTCTGCCTTCGCAGCCAGGGTGTGCAGGCAGGGGGGTTTCCATATTCAGTGATGCGATCGCAGTTGAATTGCAAATGCATTGCTGCCCACAATTAGCATGCTGAGCGGCCTTGCCCTGTACTGGGTGACCCCAAGCATGCGATCGCAAGCAGTTGCAGTTTTGCAAATTTAGCAAAACTGATGCTGAATAAGGTCCAAGATGTGCAAAACTATCCTGGAGCATTTTGAAGAAAGCTATAAAGAGCACCAAATATTTAGTTTTTCACTTAAATTAGCTAGAACAGAAAAATATGTTTTTCACTATGATAACACATGTTCACAAACTTTCCTTGTGCTTATGAGCTGGTTGGGTACATACAGTACTGTAGGTTTATTTTGGTGTATTTATGCTTATAGTAACTTTGAGTGGTACTGTGTGCTCAGTGTAGGGGTGTAACTGTGCTGTTTTACACGCATCTTTAACCACTTAACTGATGATTTTTCCCTTCAAAAGCGTTAAAACATTGTTTTTTTTTTAAATTTATTTTATTTAATCAAGTTGAAAATTATTTTTAAAAATATTTAAACATTATATTATGCACATCTGCAGAACGGATCTCCTCGTCAAAAACGGAGGGACAGGGTGGGACGGCGCAGTTTCATGAAATCTGACCATACCAGTTAAGTTATAGACCTTCATTTGTTGGTACATACTGTATGCACTCAGCTCAAATCAGACCCAATATCATGTCCTATTCTTACACGTATCTGAGAAAAATATTTGAATACATTTGTAAAACAAAAATAAAAAATGAGTCTACATTTTTGTGACAGTTTATGTAGTAATCAAAATGAATAAATACACATAAATGGACTCTTTAACATACCACCATAATTTTGTTTTTATAAATCTTTAAAGAGCAATGAACAGTTAATTGTTTTACAAGTCAAGATCATTTCACGTAACAAAGAGCTTAGTCATCATGTTTTTCATCAGTTCTAATGACTTCAGAGACTGCAGCAGAAATATCTTCCCAAGATACCAGGGCTCTAATTAATAGCTCTGAGTTTTATAATAATGTTTACTGTAACAAGTATTGTTTAAATTCTACAGATTAATTAGACTGTGTTATGTCTACAGGGTAAAATCTCTCTATTGATGCTCAATTAAGTCTCTCTGTAGTGATGTTCGTGTTTGACTCCAAAGTCAACTGAACTAATCAGCTATGATGTAATTTCCACATACTGTACTGTATGCAATGCATTTGTAATACAGGACATGTTTTACCTCTGATACTGTATTGTATTATTGCCATGTTCATTAAAGCACTGACCAAACAACATGTTTATGACTTGTAAGCAGACCCACAAACCTCCATCAGGTTTATTTATCAAAAAGGACACTAAAGCAATAGCAATACCAGTAGGCAGGGTGTGTAGCCAAAAGTATGTGGGCCCCATAGCAACATTAACTTGTACCTTAGTTAACGTTATGCCCACTGCTGTACACTAATTCATTTTATGTCCCATGGTAGTTCAATAGTTCATTGCAAGCCCCATATTAGTGCCCTAGTAAACAATATGCAACACTGTAGTGCTGCCAGTACACATTATGCCACACAGTGCCTCTGGTTTATATTGTGCCCTACATTTTCCCCAGTACATATTATGTCACATTAAAGTGTCCTCAGTTCATAATGCCACAGTGTAAAGCCTCTAGTTCATCTTATGCCACACTGTAGAGCCACACATTTTATTACCCCTAACTTCTATTATGCCACATACAGATGGAGCCCTGCTTGTCTATCCCTTTAATAGGAATAATTGAGCCAGGGCAGTCGGACTTAATCCCCTGCTGTAATGACTTAATCCCCTGCTGTATTGTTCTCTCTGTATTGTATTGCAGCTGAGAACAATATTATTATTATCCTTTATTTATATGGCTCTACAAGTGTTCCGCAGCGCAGAATTACAGAGTACATAAACTAATAATCAAAACAGGAAAACAGCAATTTACAGTTGACGACAATATAGGACAAGTACAGGGTAAATAAACATAGCTACATCAGCAGATGACACTGGAATAGGTATCAGGTGGCAGAAGACTGGGATTTGGGGCATCTGAAGATTATTAAAGTAAGAAAAAGGATAAGCACATGAGGGAAGAGGGCCCTACTCATGAGAGCTTACATTCTAATAGATGAAAGGCTTATGCTAATTAGAGATGAGCGGGTTCGGTTCTCAGAGAACCGACCCCCCCCCCCCCCAAACTTTGGCTTCCGAGTCCAGATCCGAGCCAGGCTCGGATTTTCCATCTTGACTCGGAAACCCGAACGCGGCAAAACGTCATCATCCCGCTGTCGAATTCTCGCGGGATTTGAATTCCATAAAAGTAGCCGCGCGTCACGGCCATTTTCACTCCTTTCTCAGAGAGTGTAGTGAGAGGACGTGTCTCCATCCTCAATGTCTGTGTGGGGGCGGGAAAGTGGCGAGCCGAGTCTACTTACTGCTGTCTTGTGCTGCTCAGTCCAGTCCAGTGTAGTCAGTGTCTTATGCTGCATCAGTCCAGCCAGTCACAGTGTTGGTGTCCAATGCTGCTATATGTCCCCAGTGCTGCTGGCTGCTGTATAAGTCCCTTGCATTTTAGCTGTGTTGTCTTGCATCAGACCAGAGGTAGTGTCTTGTGCAGAATCAGCATAGTGACCAGTCACAGTGGTGGTGTCTTCTGCTGCCATATATCCACTGTTACTGCCGTATAATTCCTGTGATACTGGCGTATAATTCCAGTGATATTGAAGAATAATTCCCGTGATACTGTCGTATAATTCCTGTGACATTGCCATATAATTCTCTGAATACTGGCGTATTATTCCTGTGATATTGACGTATAATTCTCGGAATACTGGCATATAATTCCTGTGGCATTGCAGTATAATCTGCTAAAATACTGACGTATAATTCCTGTGACATTGCCGTATAATTCTATGAATACTGACGTATAATTCCTTTGACACTGACGTATAATTCCTGTGATATTGCCATATAATTCCCGTGATACTGGCGTATAATTCCTGTGACATTGCAGAATAATTCTCTGAATAATGGCGTATAATTCCTGTGACATTGCCGTATAATTCTTAGAATACTGGCGTATAATTCCTGTGATATTGCAGTATAATTCCTGTGATAATGCCGTATAATTCTTGGAATACTGTCAAATAATTCCTGTGATATTGCCGTTTAATTCTCTGAATACTGGCGTATAATTCCTGTGACACCGCTGTATAATTTTCTGAATACTGGCGTATAATTCCTGTAATATTGCCGTATAATTCTCGGAATACTGGCATATAATTCCTGTGATATTGCTGTATATTTCCTTTGACATTGCCGTATAATTCATGTGATATTGCTGTATGATTCTCTGAATACTGGCGTATAATTCCTGTGACATTGCCGTATAATTCTCGGAATACTGGCGTATAATTCCTCTCATATTGCCATATAATTCTAGTGATATTGCTGTATAATTCTCAGAATACTGGCGTATAATTCCTGTGATACTACCATATAATTCCTGTGATGTTGCCATAAAAATTTCGTAATACTGGCATATAATTCCTGTGACTTTGCCGTATAATTCTCTGAATACTGGCGTATAATTCCTGTGACATTGCGGTATAATTCTCAGAATACTGGCGTATAATTAGTGTGATATTGGCGTATAAATTCCTGTGATATTGCCGTACAATTCTTGGAATACTGGCATATAATTCCTGTAACACTGCCGTAAAATTCTCAAAAATACTGGAGTATAATTCCTGTGATATTGCCATATAATTCATGTGATATTGCCGTATAATTCTCAGAATACTGGCGTATAATTCCTGTGACATTGCCGTATAATTCTCTAAATACTGCCGTATAATTCCTGTAACATTGCCTAATAATTCCTGTGATATTGCCATATAATTCCCGTGATACTGTCGTATAATTCCTGTGACATTGTAGTATAATTCTCTGAATACTGGCGTATAATTCCTGTGACATTATCGTATAATTCTCGGAATACTGGCGTATAATTCCTGTGTTACTGACGTATAATTCTCGTAATACTGGTATATAATTCCTGTGGCATTGCCGTATAATTCTCGAAAATACTGGCGTATAATTCCTGTGACATTGCCGTATAATTCTCTGAATACTGGCGTATAATTCCTGTGACACTGACGGATAATTCCTGTGATATTGCCATATAATTCCTGTGATACTGGTATATAATTCCTGTAACATTGCAGAATAATTCTCAGAATACTTGCGTATAATTCCTGTGATATTGCAGTATAATTCTTGTGATATTGCTGTATAATTCTCGGAATACTGGCGTATAATTGCTGTGATATTGCCGTATAATTCCTGTGATGTTTTCGTATAATTTTCGGAATACTGGCATATAATTCCTGTGATATTGCTGTATATTTCCTTTGACATTGCCGTATAATTCATGTGACATTGCTGTATGATTCTCTGAATACTGGCATATAATTAATGTGACATTGCCGTATAATTCTCGGAATACTGGCGTATAATTCCTCTCATATTGCCGTATAATTCTAGTGATATTGCTGTATAATTCTCAGAATACTGGCGTATAATTCCTGTGATACTACCATATAATTCCTGTGATGTTGCCATATAATTTTCGGAATACTGGCATATAATTCCTGTGACATTGCCGTATAATTCTTGTGACTTTGCCGTATAATTCTCTGAATACTGGCGTATAATTCATGTGACATTGCGGTATAATTTTCAGAATACTGGCGTATAATTAGTGTGATATTGGCATATAATTCCTGTGATATTGCCGTACAATTCATGGAATACTGGCATATAATTCCTGTGACACTGCCGTAAAATTCTCGAAAATACTGTAGTATAATTCCTGTGATATTGCCGTATAATTTTCTGAATACTGGCGTATTATTGCTGTGATATTGACGTATAATTCTCGGAATACTGGCATATGATTCCTGTGGCATTGCAGTATAATCTGCTAAAATACTGGCGTATAATTCCTGTGATATTGCCGTATAATTCTATGAATACTGACGTATAATTCCTTTGACACTGACGTATAATTCCTGTGATATTGCCATATAATTCCCGTGATACTGGCGTATAATTCCTGTGACATTGCAGAATAATTCTCTGAATAATGGCGTATAATTCCTGTGACATTGCCGTATAATTCTCAGAATACTGGCGTATAATTCCTGTGATATTGCAGTATAATTCCTGTGATAATGCCGTATAATTCTTGGAATACTGTCAAATAATTCCTGTGATATTGCCGTATAATTCTATGAATACTGACGTATAATTCCTTTGACACTGACGTATAATTCCTGTGATATTGCCATATAATTCCCGTGATACTGGCGTATAATTCCTGTGACATTGCAGAATAATTCTCTGAATAATGGCGTATAATTCCTGTGACATTGCCGTATAATTCTTAGAATACTGGCGTATAATTCCTGTGATATTGCAGTATAATTCCTGTGATAATGCTGTATAATTCTTGGAATACTGTCAAATAATTCCTGTGATATTGCCGTTTAATTCTCTGAATACTGGCGTATAATTCCTGTGACATTGCCGTATAATTCTCTGAATACTGGCGTATAATTCCTGTAATATTGCAGTATAATTCTCGGAATACTGGCATATAATTCCTGTGATATTGCTGTATATTTCCTTTGACATTGCCGTATAATTCATGTGATATTGCTGTATGATTCTCTGAATACTGGCGTATAATTCCTGTGACATTGCCGTATAATTCTCGGAATACTGGCGTATAATTCCTCTCATATTGCCATATAATTCTAGTGATATTGCTGTATAATTCTAAGAATACTGGCGTATAATTCCTGTGATACTACCATATAATTCCTGTGATGTTGCCATAAAAATTTCGTAATACTGGCATATAATTCCTGTGACTTTGCCGTATAATTCTCTGAATATTGGCGTATAATTCCTGTGACATTGCGGTATAATTCTCAGAATACTGGCGTATAATTAGTGTGATATTGGCGTATAATTCCTGTGATATTGCCGTACAATTCTTGGAATACTGGCATATAATTCCTGTGACACTGCCGTAAAATTCTCAAAAATACTGGAGTATAATTCCTGTGATATTGCCATATAATTCATGTGATATTGCCGTATAATTCTCAGAATACTGGCGTATAATTCCTGTGACATTGCCGTATAATTCTTTAATACTGCCGTATAATTCCTGTAACATTGCCTAATAATTCCTGTGATATTGCCATATAATTCCCGTGTTTCTGTCGTATAATTCCTGTGACATTGCCGTATAATTCTCTGAATACTGGCGTATAATTCCTGTGACATTATCGTATAATTCTCGGAATACTGGCGTATAATTCCTGTGTTACTGACGTATAATTCTCGTAATACTGGTATATAATTCCTGTGGCATTGCCGTATAATTCTCGAAAATACTGGCGTATAATTCCTGTGACATTGCCGTATAATTCTCTGAATACTGGCGTATAATTCCTGTGACACTGACGGATAATTACTGTGATATTGCCATATAATTCCTGTGATACTGGTATATAATTCCTGTAACATTGCAGAATAATTCTCCGAATTAATGGCGTATAATTCCTGTGACATTGCCGAATAATTCTCAGAATACTTGCGTATAATTCCTGTGATATTGCAGTATAATTCTTGTGATATTGCTGTATAATTCTCGGAATACTGGCGTATAATTGCTGTGATATTGCCGAATAATTCCTGTGATGTTGTCGTATAATTTTCGGAATACTGGCGTATAATTCCTGTGATATTGCTGTATATTTCCTTTGACATTGCCGTATAATTCATGTGACATTGCTGTATGATTCTCTGAATACTGGCGTATAATTAATGTGACATTGCCGTATAATTCTCGGAATACTGGCGTATAATTCCTCTCATATTGCCGTATAATTCTAGTGATATTGCTGTATAATTCTCAGAATACTGGCTTATAATTCCTGTGATACTACTATATAATTCCTGTGATGTTGCCATATAATTTTCGGAATACTGGCATATAATTCCTGTGACATTGCCGTATAATTCTTGTGACTTTGCCGTATAATTCTCTGAATACTGGCGTATAATTCATGTGACATTGCGGTATAATTTTCAGAATACTGGCGTATAATTAGTGTGATATTGGCATATAATTCCTGTGATATTGCCGTACAATTCTTGGAATACTGGCATATAATTCCTGTGACAGTGCCGTAAAATTCTCGAAAATACTGTAGTATAATTCCTGTGATATTGCCGTATAATTCTCTGAATACTGGCGTATTATTGCTGTGATATTGACGTATAATTCTCGGAATACTGGCATATAATTCCTGTGGCATTGCAGTATAATCTGCTAAAATACTGGCGTATAATTCCTGTGACATTGCCGTATAATTCTATGAATACTGACGTATAATTCCTTTGACACTGACGTATAATTCCTGTGATATTGCCATATAATTCCCGTGATACTGGCGTATAATTCCTGTGACATTGCAGAATAATACTCTGAATAATGGCGTATAATTCCTGTGACATTGCCGTATAATTCTCAGAATACTGGCGTATAATTCCTCTGATATTGCAGTATAATTCCTGTGATAATGCCGTATAATTCTTGGAATACTGTCAAATAATTCCTGTGATATTGCCGTTTAATTCTCTGAATACTGGCATATAATTCCTGTGACATTGCCGTATAATTCTCTGAATACTGGCGTATAATTCCTGTAATATTGCCGTATAATTCTCGGAATACTGGCATATAATTCCTGTGATATTGCTATATATTTCCTTTGACATTGCCGTATAATTCATGTGACATTGCTGTATGATTCTCTGAATACTGGCGTATAATTCCTGTGACATTGCCGTATAATTCTCGGAATACTGGCGTATAATTCCTCTCATATTGCCATATAATTCTAGTGATATTGCTGTATAATTCTCAGAATACTGGCGTATAATTCCTGTAATACTACCATATAATTCCTGTGATGTTGCCATAAAGTTTTCGGAATACTGGCATATAATTCCTGTGACATTGCCATATAATTCTAGTGATATTGCTGTATAATTCTGAGAATACTGGCGTATAATTCCTGTGATACTACCATATAATTCCTGAGATGTTGCCATAAAAATTTCGTAATACTGGCATATAATTCCTGTGACTTTGCCGTATAATTCTCTGAATACTGGCGTATAATTCCTGTGACATTGCGGTATAATTCTCAGAATACTGGCGTATAATTAGTGTGATATTGGCGTATAATTCCTGTGATATTGCCGTACAATTCTTGGAATACTGGCATATAATTCCTGTGACACTGCCGTAAAATTCTCAAAAATACTGGGGTATAATTCCTGTGATATTGCCATATAATTCATGTGATATTGCCGTATAATTCTCAGAATACTGGCGTATAATTCCTGTGACATTGCCGTATAATTCTCTGAATACTGGCGTATAATTCCTGTGACATTATCGTATAATTCTCGGAATACTGGCGTATAATTCCTGTGTTACTGACGTATAATTCTCGTAATACTGGTATATAATTCCTGTGGCATTGCCGTATAATTCTCGAAAATACTGGCGTATAATTCCTGTGACATTGCCGTATAATTCTCTGAATACTGGCGTATAATTCCTGTGACACTGACGGATAATTCCTGTGATATTGCCATATAATTCCTGTGATACTGGTATATAATTCCTGTAACATTGCAGAATAATTCTCAGAATACTTGCGTATAATTCCTGTGATATTGCAGTATAATTCTTGTGATATTGCTGTATAATTCTCGGAATACTGGCGTATAATTGCTGTGATATTGCCGTATAATTCCTGTGATGTTGTCGTATAATTCTCTAAATACTGCCGTATAATTCCTGTAACATTGCCTAATAATTCCTGTGATATTGCCATATAATTCCCGTGATACTGTCGTATAATTCCTGTGACATTGCCGTATAATTCTCTGAATACTGGCGTATAATTCCTGTGACATTATCGTATAATTCTCGGAATACTGGCGTATAATTCCTGTGTTACTGACGTATAATTCTCGTAATACTGGTATATAATTCCTGTGGCATTGCCGTATAATTCTCGAAAATACTGGCGTATAATTCCTGTGACATTGCCGTATAATTCTCTGAATACTGGCGTATAATTCCTGTGACACTGACGGATAATTCCTGTGATATTGCCATATAATTCCTGTGATACTGGTATATAATTCCTGTAACATTGCAGAATAATTCTCCGAATTAATGGCGTATTATTCCTGTGACATTGCCGAATAATTCTCAGAATACTTGCGTATAATTCCTGTGATATTGCAGTATAATTCTTGTGATATTGCTGTATAATTCTCGGAATACTGGCGTATAATTGCTGTGATATTGCCAAATAATTCCTGTGATGTTGTCGTATAATTTTCGGAATACTGGCGTATAATTCCTGTGATATTGCTGTATATTTCCTTTGACATTGCCGTATAATTCATGTGACATTGCTGTATGATTCTCTGAATACTGGCGTATAATTAATGTGACATTGCCGTATAATTCTCGGAATACTGGCGTATAATTCCTCTCATATTGCCGTATAATTCTAGTGATATTGCTGTATAATTCTCAGAATACTGGCGTATAATTCCTGTGATACTACCATATAATTCCTGTGATGTTGCCATATAATTTTCGGAATACTGGCATATAATTCCTGTGACATTGCCGTATAATTCTTGTGACTTTGCCGTATAATTCTCTGAATACTGGCGTATAATTCATGTGACATTGCGGTATAATTTTCAGAATACTGGCGTATAATTAGTGTGATATTGGCATATAATTCCTGTGATATTGCCGTACAATTCTTGGAATACTGGCATATAATTCCTGTGACAGTGCCGTAAAATTCTCGAAAATACTGTAGTATAATTCCTGTGATATTGCCGTATAATTCTCTGAATACTGGCGTATTATTGCTGTGATATTGACGTATAATTCTCGGAATACTGGCATATAATTCCTGTGGCATTGCAGTATAATCTTCTAAAATACTGGCGTATAATTCCTGTGACATTGCCGTATAATTCTATGAATACTGACGTATAATTCCTTTGACACTGACGTATAATTCCTGTGATATTGCCATATAATTCCCGTGATACTGGCGTATAATTCCTGTGACATTGCAGAATAATACTCTGAATAATGGCGTATAATTCCTGTGACATTGCCGTATAATTCTCAGAATACTGGCGTATAATTCCTGTGATATTGCAGTATAATTCCTGTGATAATGCCGTATAATTCTTGGAATACTGTCAAATAATTCCTGTGATATTGCCGTTTAATTCTCTGAATACTGGCGTATAATTCCTGTGACATTGCCGTATAATTCTCTGAATACTGGCGTATAATTCCTGTAATATTGCCGTATAATTCTCGGAATACTGGCATATAATTCCTGTGATATTGCTGTATATTTCCTTTGACATTGCCGTATAATTCATGTGACATTGCTGTATGATTCTCTGAATACTGGCGTATAATTCCTGTGACATTGCCGTATAATTCTCGGAATACTGGCGTATAATTCCTCTCATATTGCTATATAATTCTAGTGATATTGCTGTATAATTCTCAGAATACTGGCGTATAATTCCTGTAATACTACCATATAATTCCTGTGATGTTGCCATAAAGTTTTCGGAATACTGGCATATAATTCCTGTGACATTGCCATATAATTCTAGTGATATTGCTGTATAATTCTGAGAATACTGGCGTATAATTCCTGTGATACTACCATATAATTCCTGAGATGTTGCCATAAAAATTTCGTAATACTGGCATATAATTCCTGTGACTTTGCCGTATAATTCTCTGAATACTGGCGTATAATTCCTGTGACATTGCGGTATAATTCTCAGAATACTGGCGTATAATTAGTGTGATATTGGCGTATAATTCCTGTGATATTGCCGTACAATTCTTGGAATACTGGCATATAATTCCTGTGACACTGCCGTAAAATTCTCAAAAATACAGGGGTATAATTCCTGTGATATTGCCATATAATTCATGTGATATTGCCGTATAATTCTCAGAATACTGGCGTATAATTCCTGTGACATTGCCTAATAATTCCTGTGATATTGCCATATAATTCCCATGATACTGTCGTAAAATTCCTGTGACATTGCCGTATAATTCTCTGAATACTGGCGTATAATTCCTGTGACATTATCGTATAATTCTCGGAATACTGGCGTATAATTCCTGTGATACTGACGTATAATTCTCGTAATACTGGTATATAATTCCTGTGGCATTGCCGTATAATTCTCGAAAATACTGGCGTATAATTCCTGTGACATTACCGTATAATTCTCTGAATACTGGCGTATAATTCCTGTGACACTGACGTATAATTCCTGTGATATTGCCATATAATTCCTGTGATACTGGTATATAATTCCTGTGACATTGCAGAATAATTCTCTGAATAATGGCGTATAATTCCTGTGACATTGCCGAATAATTCTCAGAATACTTGCGTATAATTCCTGTGATATTGCAGTATAATTCTTGTGATATTGCTGTATAATTCTCGGAATACTGGCGTATAATTGCTGTGATATTGCCGTATAATTCCTGTGATGTTGTCGTATAATTTTCGGAATACTGGCGTATAATTCCTGTGATATTGCTGTATATTTCCTTTGACATTGCCGTATAATTCATGTGACATTGCTGTATGATTCTCTGAATACTGGCGTATAATTACTGTGACATTGCCGTATAATTCTCGGAATACTGGCGTATAATTCCTCTCATATTGCCATATAATTATTGTGACTTTGCCGTATAATTCTCTGAATACTGGCGCATAATTCCTGTGACATTGCGGTATAATTCTCAGAATACTGGCGTATAATTAGTGTGATATTGGCGTATAATTCCTGTGATATTGCCGTACAATTCTTGGAATACTGGCATATAATTCCTGTGACACTGCCGTAAAATTCTCGAAAATACTGTAGTATAATTCCTGTGATATTGCTGTATAATTCTCACAATACTGGCGTATAATTCCTGTGACATTGCCGTATAATTCTCTAAATACTGCCGTATAATTCCTGTAACATTGCCTAATAATTCCTGTGATATTGCCATATAATTCCCGTGATACTGTCGTATAATTCCTGTGACATTGCCGTATAATTCTCTGAATACTGGCGTATAATTCCTGTGACATTACCGTATAATTCTCGGAATACTGGCGTATAATTCCTGTGATATTGATTTATAATTCTCGGAATACTGGCATATAATTCCTGTGGCATTGCCGTATAGTTCTCGAAAATACTGGTGTATAATTCCTGTGACATTGCCGTATAATTCTCTGAATACTGGCGTACAATTCCTGTGACACTAACGTATAATTCCTGTGATATTGCCATATAATTCCTGTGATACTGGTATATAATTCCTGTGACATTGCAGAATAATTCTTTGAATAATGGCGTATAATTCCTGTGACATTGCAGAATAATTCTCAGAATACTGGCGTATAATTCCTGTGACATTGCCGTATAATTCCTGTGATATTGCTGTTTAATTCTCTGAATACTGGCATATAATTCCTGTGTCATTGCCATATAAAATTCTCAGAAAACTGGCGTATAATTCCAGTGATATTGCCGTATAATTCTATGAATACTGACGTATAATTCCTTTGACACTGACGTATAATTCCTGTGATATTGCCATATAATTCCCGTGATACTGGCGTATAATTCCTGTGACATTGCAGAATAATTATCTGAATAATGGCGTATAATTCCTGTGACATTGCCGTATAATTCTCAGAATACTGGCGTATAATTCCTGTGATATTGCAGTATAATTCCTGTGATAATGCCGTATAATTCTTGGAATACTGTCAAATAATTCCTGTGATATTGCCGTTTAATTCTCTGAATACTGGCGTATAATTCCTGTGACATTGCCGTATAATTCTCTGAATACTGGCGTATAATTCCTGTAATATTGCCGTATAATTCTCGGAATACTGCCATATAATTCCTGTGATATTGCTGTATATTTCCTTTGACATTGCCGTATAATTCATGTGACATTGCTGTATGATTCTCTGAATACTGGCGTATAATTCCTGTGACATTGCCGTATAATTCTCGGAATACTGGCGTATAATTCCTCTCATATTGCCATATAATTCTAGTGATATTGCTGTATAATTCTCAGAATACTGGCGTATAATTCCTGTGATACTACCATATAATTCCTGTGATGTTGCCGTTTAATTCTCTGAATACTGGCATATAATTCCTGTGTCATTGCCATATAAAATTCTCAGAAAACTGGCGTATAATTCCAGTGATATTGCCGTATAATTCTATGAATACTGACGTATAATTCCTTTGACACTGACGTATAATTCCTGTGATATTGCCATATAATTCCCGTGATACTGGCGTATAATTCCTGTGACATTGCAGAATAATTATCTGAATAATGGCGTATAATTCCTGTGACATTGCCGTATAATTCTCAGAATACTGGCGTATAATTCCTGTGATATTGCAGTATAATTCCTGTGATAATGCCGTATAATTCTTGGAATACTGTCAAATAATTCCTGTGATATTGCCGTTTAATTCTCTGAATACTGGCGTATAATTCCTGTGACATTGCCGTATAATTCTCTGAATACTGGCGTATAATTCCTGTAATATTGCCGTATAATTCTCGGAATACTGCCATATAATTCCTGTGATATTGCTGTATATTTCCTTTGACATTGCCGTATAATTCATGTGACATTGCTGTATGATTCTCTGAATACTGGCGTATAATTCCTGTGACATTGCCGTATAATTCTCGGAATACTGGCGTATAATTCCTGTAATATTGCCGTATAATTCTCGGAATACTGCCATATAATTCCTGTGATATTGCTGTATATTTCCTTTGACATTGCCGTATAATTCATGTGACATTGCTGTATGATTCTCTGAATACTGGCGTATAATTCCTGTGACATTGCCGTATAATTCTCTGAATACTGGCGTATAATTCCTGTAATATTGCCGTATAATTCTCGGAATACTGCCATATAATTCCTGTGATATTGCTGTATATTTCCTTTGACATTGCCGTATAATTCATGTGACATTGCTGTATGATTCTCTGAATACTGGCGTATAATTCCTGTGACATTGCCGTATAATTCTCGGAATACTGGCGTATAATTCCTCTCATATTGCCATATAATTCTAGTGATATTGCTGTATAATTCTCAGAATACTGGCGTATAATTCCTGTGATACTACCATATAATTCCTGTGATGTTGCCATAACATTTTCGGAATACTGGCATATAATTCCTATGACATTGCCATATAATTCTAGTGATATTGCTGTATAATTCTGAGAATACTGGCGTATAATTCCTGTGATACTACCATATAATTCCTGAGATGTTGCCATAAAAATTTCGTAATACTGGCATATAATTCCTGTGATTTTGCCGTATAATTCTCTGAATACTGGCGTATAATTCCTGTGACATTGCGGTATAATTCTCAGAATACTGGCGTATAATTAGTGTGATATTGGCGTATAATTCCTGTGATATTGCCGTACAATTCTTGGAATACTGGCATATAATTCCTGTGACACTGCCGTAAAATTCTCAAAAATACTGGAGTATAATTCCTGTGATATTACCATATAATTCATGTGATATTGCCGTATAATTCTCAGAATACTGGCGTATAATTCCTGTGACATTGCCGTATAATTCTCTAAATACTGCCGTATAATTCCTGTAACATTGCCTAATAATTCCTGTGATATTGCCATATAATTCCCATGATACTGTCGTAAAATTCCTGTGACATTGCCGTATAATTCTCTGAATACTGGCGTATAATTCCTGTGACATTATCGTATAATTCTCGGAATACTGGCGTATAATTCCTGTGATACTGACGTATAATTCTCGTAATACTGGTATATAATTCCTTTGGCATTGCCGTATAATTCTCGAAAATACTGGCGTATAATTCCTGTGACATTACCGTATAATTCTCTGAATACTGGCGTATAATTCCTGTGACACTGACGTATAATTCCTGTGATATTGCCATATAATTCCTGTGATACTGGTATATAATTCCTGTGACATTGCAGAATAATTCTCTGAATAATGGCGTATAATTCCTGTGACATTGCCGAATAATTCTCAGAATACTTGCGTATAATTCCTGTGATATTGCAGTATAATTCTTGTGATATTGCTGCATAATTCTCGGAATACTGGCGTATAATTGCTGTGATATTGCCGTATAATTCCTGTGATGTTGTCGTATAATTTTCGGAATACTGGCGTATAATTCCTGTGATATTGCTGTATATTTCCTTTGACATTGCCGTATAATTCATGTGACATTGCTGTATGATTCTCTGAATACTGGCGTATAATTACTGTGACATTGCCGTATAATTCTCGGAATACTGGCGTATAATTCCTCTCATATTGCCGTATAATTATTGTGACTTTGCCGTATAATTCTCTGAATACTGGCGCATAATTCCTGTGACATTGCGGTATAATTCTCAGAATACTGGCATATAATTAGTGTGATATTGGCGTATAATTCCTGTGATATTGCCGTACAATTCTTGGAATACTGGCATATAATTCCTGTGACACTGCCGTAAAATTCTCGAAAATACTGTAGTATAATTCCTGTGATATTGCTGTATAATTCTCACAATACTGGCGTATAATTCCTGTGACATTGCCGTATAATTCTCTAAATACTGCCGTATAATTCCTGTAACATTGCCTAATAATTCCTGTGATATTGCCATATAATTCCCGTGATACTGTCGTATAATTCCTGTGACATTGCCGTATAATTCTCTGAATACTAGCGTATAATTCCTGTGACATTACCGTATAATTCTCGGAATACTGGCGTATAATTCCTGTGATATTGATTTATAATTCTCGGAATACTGGCATATAATTCCTGTGGCATTGCCGTATAGTTCTCGAAAATACTGGCGTATAATTCCTGTGACATTGCCGTATAATTCTCTGAATACTGGCGTACAATTCCTGTGACACTAACGTATAATTCCTGTGATATTGCCATATAATTCCTTTGATACTGGTATATAATTCCTGTGACATTGCAGAATAATTCTTTGAATAATGGCGTATAATTCCTGTGACATTGCAGAATAATTCTCAGAATACTGGCGTATAATTCCTGTGATATTGCAGTATAAATCCTGTGATATTGCCGTATAATTCTCGGAATACTGGCGTATAATTCCTGTGACATTGCCGTATAATTCCTGTGATATTGCTGTTTAATTCTCTGAATACTGGCATATAATTCCTGTGTCATTGCGATATAAAATTCTCGGAAAACTGGCGTATAATTCCTGTGATATTGCCGTATAATTCTCTGAATACTGGCATATAATTCCTGTGACATTGCTGTAAAATTCTCGGAATACTGGCATATAATTCCTTTGATATTGCCGTATAATTCCTGTGATATTGCAGTATAATTCTCGGAATACTGGCATATAATTGCTGTGATATTGCCGTATAATTCCTGTGATGTTGCCGTATAATTTTCGGAATATTGTCATATAATTCCTGTGACATTGTCGTATAATTCTTGTGACATTGCCGTATAATTCTCTGAATACTGGCGTATAATTCCTGTGACATTGCAGTATAATTCTCGGAATACTGGCGTATAATTCCTGTGATATTGCCATATAATTCCTGTGATATTGTCGTATATAATTCTCAGAATACTGGCGTATAATTAGTGTGATATTGCCGTATAATTCCTGTGATATTGCCGTAGAATTATTGGAATACTGGCATATAATTCCTGTGACATTGCCGTATAATTCTTGTGACTCTGCTGTATAATTCTCTTAATTCTAGCGTATAATTCCTATGATATTGCCATATAATTCCTGTGATACTGGTATATAATTCCTGTGACATTGCAGAATAATTCTCTGAATAATGGCGTATAATTCCTGTGACATTGCAGAATAATTCTCAGAATACTGTCGTATAATTCCTGTGATATTGCAGTATAATTCCTGTGATATTGCCGTATAATTCTCGGAATACTGGCGTATAATTAGTGTGATATTGCCGTATAATTCCTGTGATATTGCAATATAATTCCTGTGATATTGCCGTATAATTCTCAGAATACTGGCGTATAATTAGTGTGATATTGCAGTATAATTCCTGTGATATTGCCGTAGAATTCTTGGAATACTGGGATATAATTCCTGTGACAATGTCGTATAATTCTCGGAATACTGGCATATAATTAGTGGAATATTGCCATATAATTCCTGTGATATTGCCGTAGAATTCTTGGAATACTGACATATAATTCCTGTGACATTGCCGTATAATTCTTGTGACCCTGCTGTATAATTCTCTTAATTCTGGCGTATAATTCCTGCGACATTACGGTATAATTCTCAGAATACTGGCGTATAATTAGTGTGATATTGGCGTATAATTCCTGTGATATTGCCGTACAATTTTTGGAATATTGGCATATAATTCATGTGACACTGCCGTAAAATTCTCGAAAATACTGGAGTATAATTCCTGTGACATTGCCGTATAATTCTCTAAATACTGCCGTATAATTCCTGTAACATTGCCTAATAATTCCTGTGATATTGCCATATAATTCCTGTGATACTGTCGTATAATTCCTGTGACATTGACGTATAATTTCTGTGATATTGCCATATAATTCCTGTGATACTGGTATATAATTCCTGTTACATTGCCGAATAATTCTCAGAATACTTGCGTATAATTCCTGTGATATTGCAGTATAATTCTTGTGATATTGCTGTATAATTCTCGGAATACTGGCGTATAATTGCTGTGATATTGCCATATAATTCCTGTGATGTTGTCGTATAATTTTCGGAATACTGGCGTATAATTCCTGTGATATTGCTGTATATTTCCTTTGACATTGCCGTATAATTCATGTGACATTGCTGTATGATTCTCTGAATACTGGCGTATAATTACTGTGACATTGCCGTATAATTCTCGGAATACTGGCGTATAATTCCTCTCATATTGCCGTATAATTATTGTGACTTTGCCGTATAATTCTCTGAATACTGGCGTATAATTCCTGTGACATAATCGTATAATTCTCGGAATACTGGCGTATAATTCCTGTGTTACTGACGTATAATTCTCGTAATACTGGTATATAATTCCTGTGGCATTGCCGTATAATTCTCGAAAATACTGGCGTATAATTCCTGTGACATTGCCGTATAATTCTCTGAATACTGGCGTATAATTCCTGTGACAGTGCCGTAAAATTCTCGAAAATACTGTAGTATAATTCCTGTGATATTGCCGTATAATTCTCTGAATACTGGCGTATTATTGCTGTGATATTGACGTATAATTCTCGGAATACTGGCATATAATTCCTGTGGCATTGCAGTATAATCTGCTAAAATACTGGCGTATAATTCCTGTGACATTGCCGTATAATTCTATGAATACTGACGTATAATTCCTTTGACACTGACGTATAATTCCTGTGATATTGCCATATAATTCCCGTGATACTGGCGTATAATTCCTGTGACATTGCAGAATAATACTCTGAATAATGGCGTATAATTCCTGTGACATTGCCGTATAATTCTTAGAATACTGGCGTATAATTCCTGTGATATTGCAGTATAATTCCTGTGATAATGCCGTATAATTCTTGGAATACTGTCAAATAATTCCTGTGATATTGCCGTTTAATTCTCTGAATACTGGCATATAATTCCTGTGACATTGCCGTATAATTCTCTGAATACTGGCGTATAATTCCTGTAATATTGCCGTATAATTCTAGTGATATAGCTGTATAATTCTCAGAATACTGGCGTATAATTCCTGTAATACTACCATATAATTCCTGTGATGTTGCCATAAAGTTTTCGGAATACTGGCATATAATTCCTGTGACATTGCCATATAATTCTAGTGATATTGCTGTATAATTCTGAGAATACTGGCGTATAATTCCTGTGATACTACCATATAATTCCTGAGATGTTGCCATAAAAATTTCGTAATACTGGCATATAATTCCTGTGACTTTGCCGTATAATTCTCTGAATACTGGCGTATAATTCCTGTGACATTGCGGTATAATTCTCAGAATACTGGCGTATAATTAGTGTGATATTGGCGTATAATTCCTGTGATATTGCCGTACAATTCTTGGAATACTGGCATATAATTCCTGTGACACTGCCGTAAAATTCTCAAAAATACTGGGGTATAATTCCTGTGATATTGCCATATAATTCATGTGATATTGCCGTATAATTCTCAGAATACTGGCGTATAATTCCTGTGACATTGCCGTATAATTCTCTGAATACTGGCGTATAATTCCTGTGACATTATCGTATAATTCTCGGAATACTGGCGTATAATTCCTGTGTTACTGACGTATAATTCTCGTAATACTGGTATATAATTCCTGTGGCATTGCCGTATAATTCTCGAAAATACTGGCGTATAATTCCTGTGACATTGCCGTATAATTCTCTGAATACTGGCGTATAATTCCTGTGACACTGACGGATAATTCCTGTGATATTGCCATATAATTCCTGTGATACTGGTATATAATTCCTGTAACATTGCAGAATAATTCTCAGAATACTTGCGTATAATTCCTGTGATATTGCAGTATAATTCTTGTGATATTGCTGTATAATTCTCGGAATACTGGCGTATAATTGCTGTGATATTGCCGTATAATTCCTGTGATGTTGTCGTATAATTCTCTAAATACTGCCGTATAATTCCTGTAACATTGCCTAATAATTCCTGTGATATTGCCATATAATTCCCGTGATACTGTCGTATAATTCCTGTGACATTGCCGTATAATTCTCTGAATACTGGCGTATAATTCCTGTGACATTATCGTATAATTCTCGGAATACTGGCGTATAATTCCTGTGTTACTGACGTATAATTCTCGTAATACTGGTATATAATTCCTGTGGCATTGCCGTATAATTCTCGAAAATACTGGCGTATAATTCCTGTGACATTGCCGTATAATTCTCTGAATACTGGCGTATAATTCCTGTGACACTGACGGATAATTCCTGTGATATTGCCATATAATTCCTGTGATACTGGTATATAATTCCTGTAACATTGCAGAATAATTCTCCGAATTAATGGCGTATTATTCCTGTGACATTGCCGAATAATTCTCAGAATACTTGCGTATAATTCCTGTGATATTGCAGTATAATTCTTGTGATATTGCTGTATAATTCTCGGAATACTGGCGTATAATTGCTGTGATATTGCCAAATAATTCCTGTGATGTTGTCGTATAATTTTCGGAATACTGGCGTATAATTCCTGTGATATTGCTGTATATTTCCTTTGACATTGCCGTATAATTCATGTGACATTGCTGTATGATTCTCTGAATACTGGCGTATAATTAATGTGACATTGCCGTATAATTCTCGGAATACTGGCGTATAATTCCTCTCATATTGCCGTATAATTCTAGTGATATTGCTGTATAATTCTCAGAATACTGGCGTATAATTCCTGTGATACTACCATATAATTCCTGTGATGTTGCCATATAATTTTTGGAATACTGGCATATAATTCCTGTGACATTGCCGTATAATTCTTGTGACTTTGCCGTATAATTCTCTGAATACTGGCGTATAATTCATGTGACATTGCGGTATAATTTTCAGAATACTGGCGTATAATTAGTGTGATATTGGCATATAATTCCTGTGATATTGCCGTACAATTCTTGGAATACTGGCATATAATTCCTGTGACAGTGCCGTAAAATTCTCGAAAATACTGTAGTATAATTCCTGTGATATTGCCGTATAATTCTCTGAATACTGGCGTATTATTGCTGTGATATTGACGTATAATTCTCGGAATACTGGCATATAATTCCTGTGGCATTGCAGTATAATCTGCTAAAATACTGGCGTATAATTCCTGTGACATTGCCGTATAATTCTATGAATACTGACGTATAATTCCTTTGACACTGACGTATAATTCCTGTGATATTGCCATATAATTCCCGTGATACTGGCGTATAATTCCTGTGACATTGCAGAATAATACTCTGAATAATGGCGTATAATTCCTGTGACATTGCCGTATAATTCTCAGAATACTGGCGTATAATTCCTGTGATATTGCAGTATAATTCCTGTGATAATGCCGTATAATTCTTGGAATACTGTCAAATAATTCCTGTGATATTGCCGTTTAATTCTCTGAATACTGGCGTATAATTCCTGTGACATTGCCGTATAATTCTCTGAATACTGGCGTATAATTCCTGTAATATTGCCGTATAATTCTCGGAATACTGGCATATAATTCCTGTGATATTGCTGTATATTTCCTTTGACATTGCCGTATAATTCATGTGACATTGCTGTATGATTCTCTGAATACTGGCGTATAATTCCTGTGACATTGCCGTATAATTCTCGGAATACTGGCGTATAATTCCTCTCATATTGCTATATAATTCTAGTGATATTGCTGTATAATTCTCAGAATACTGGCGTATAATTCCTGTAATACTACCATATAATTCCTGTGATGTTGCCATAAAGTTTTCGGAATACTGGCATATAATTCCTGTGACATTGCCATATAATTCTAGTGATATTGCTGTATAATTCTGAGAATACTGGCGTATAATTCCTGTGATACTACCATATAATTCCTGAGATGTTGCCATAAAAATTTCGTAATACTGGCATATAATTCCTGTGACTTTGCCGTATAATTCTCTGAATACTGGCGTATAATTCCTGTGACATTGCGGTATAATTCTCAGAATACTGGCGTATAATTAGTGTGATATTGGCGTATAATTCCTGTGATATTGCCGTACAATTCTTGGAATACTGGCATATAATTCCTGTGACACTGCCGTAAAATTCTCAAAAATACAGGGGTATAATTCCTGTGATATTGCCATATAATTCATGTGATATTGCCGTATAATTCTCAGAATACTGGCGTATAATTCCTGTGACATTGCTATATAATTCTCTAAATACTGCCATATAATTCCTGTAACATTGCCTAATAATTCCTGTGATATTGCCATATAATTCCCGTGATACTGTCGTAAAATTCCTGTGACATTGCCGTATAATTCTCTGAATACTGGCGTATAATTCCTGTGACATTATCGTATAATTCTCGGAATACTGGCGTATAATTCCTGTGATACTGACGTATAATTCTCGTAATACTGGTATATAATTCCTGTGGCATTGCCGTATAATTCTCGAAAATACTGGCGTATAATTCCTGTGACATTACCGAATAATTCTCAGAATACTTGCGTATAATTCCTGTGATATTACCATATAATTCATGTGATATTGCCGTATAATTCTCAGAATACTGGCGTATAATTCCTGTGACATTGCCTAATAATTCCTGTGATATTGCCATATAATTCCCATGATACTGTCGTAAAATTCCTGTGACATTGCCGTATAATTCTCTGAATACTGGCGTATAATTCCTGTGACATTATCGTATAATTCTCGGAATACTGGCGTATAATTCCTGTGATACTGACGTATAATTCTCGTAATACTGGTATATAATTCCTGTGGCATTGCCGTATAATTCTCGAAAATACTGGCGTATAATTCCTGTGACATTACCGTATAATTCTCTGAATACTGGCGTATAATTCCTGTGACACTGACGTATAATTCCTGTGATATTGCCATATAATTCCTGTGATACTGGTATATAATTCCTGTGACATTGCAGAATAATTCTCTGAATAATGGCGTATAATTCCTGTGACATTGCCGAATAATTCTCAGAATACTTGCGTATAATTCCTGTGATATTGCAGTATAATTCTTGTGATATTGCTGTATAATTCTCGGAATACTGGCGTATAATTGCTGTGATATTGCCGTATAATTCCTGTGATGTTGTCGTATAATTTTCGGAATACTGGCGTATAATTCCTGTGATATTGCTGTATATTTCCTTTGACATTGCCGTATAATTCATGTGACATTGCTGTATGATTCTCTGAATACTGGCGTATAATTACTGTGACATTGCCGTATAATTCTCGGAATACTGGCGTATAATTCCTCTCATATTGCCATATAATTATTGTGACTTTGCCGTATAATTCTCTGAATAGTGGCGCATAATTCCTGTGACATTGCGGTATAATTCTCAGAATACTGGCGTATAATTAGTGTGATATTGGCGTATAATTCCTGTGATATTGCCGTACAATTCTTGGAATACTGGCATATAATTCCTGTGACACTGCCGTAAAATTCTCGAAAATACTGTAGTATAATTCCTGTGATATTGCTGTATAATTCTCACAATACTGGCGTATAATTCCTGTGACATTGCCGTATAATTCTCTAAATACTGCCGTATAATTCCTGTAACATTGCCTAATAATTCCTGTGATATTGCCATATAATTCCCGTGATACTGTCGTATAATTCCTGTGACATTGCCGTATAATTCTCTGAATACTGGCGTATAATTCCTGTGACATTACCGTATAATTCTCGGAATACTGGCGTATAATTCCTGTGATATTGATTTATAATTCTCGGAATACTGGCATATAATTCCTGTGGCATTGCCATATAGTTCTCGAAAATACTGGTGTATAATTCCTGTGACATTGCCGTATAATTCTCTGAATACTGGCGTACAATTCCTGTGACACTAACGTATAATTCCTGTGATATTGCCATATAATTCCTGTGATACTGGTATATAATTCCTGTGACATTGCAGAATAATTCTTTGAATAATGGCGTATAATTCCTGTGACATTGCAGAATAATTCTCAGAATACTGGCGTATAATTCCTGTGACATTGCCGTATAATTCCTGTGATATTGCTGTTTAATTCTCTGAATACTGGCATATAATTCCTGTGTCATTGCCATATAAAATTCTCAGAAAACTGGCGTATAATTCCAGTGATATTGCCGTATAATTCTATGAATACTGACGTATAATTCCTTTGACACTGACGTATAATTCCTGTGATATTGCCATATAATTCCCGTGATACTGGCGTATAATTCCTGTGACATTGCAGAATAATTATCTGAATAATGGCGTATAATTCCTGTGACATTGCCGTATAATTCTCAGAATACTGGCGTATAATTCCTGTGATATTGCAGTATAATTCCTGTGATAATGCCGTATAATTCTTGGAATACTGTCAAATAATTCCTGTGATATTGCCGTTTAATTCTCTGAATACTGGCGTATAATTCCTGTGACATTGCCGTATAATTCTCTGAATACTGGCGTATAATTCCTGTAATATTGCCGTATAATTCTCGGAATACTGCCATATAATTCCTGTGATATTGCTGTATATTTCCTTTGACATTGCCGTATAATTCATGTGACATTGCTGTATGATTCTCTGAATACTGGCGTATAATTCCTGTGACATTGCCGTATAATTCTCGGAATACTGGCGTATAATTCCTCTCATATTGCCATATAATTCTAGTGATATTGCTGTATAATTCTCAGAATACTGGCGTATAATTCCTGTGATACTACCATATAATTCCTGTGATGTTGCCATAACATTTTCGGAATACTGGCATATAATTCCTATGACATTGCCATATAATTCTAGTGATATTGCTGTATAATTCTGAGAATACTGGCGTATAATTCCTGTGATACTACCATATAATTCCTGAGATGTTGCCATAAAAATTTCGTAATACTGGCATATAATTCCTGTGATTTTGCCGTATAATTCTCTGAATACTGGCGTATAATTCCTGTGACATTGCGGTATAATTCTCAGAATACTGGCGTATAATTAGTGTGATATTGGCGTATAATTCCTGTGATATTGCCGTACAATTCTTGGAATACTGGCATATAATTCCTGTGACACTGCCGTAAAATTCTCAAAAATACTGGAGTATAATTCCTGTGATATTACCATATAATTCATGTGATATTGCCGTATAATTCTCAGAATACTGGCGTATAATTCCTGTGACATTGCCGTATAATTCTCTAAATACTGCCGTATAATTCCTGTAACATTGCCTAATAATTCCTGTGATATTGCCATATAATTCCCATGATACTGTCGTAAAATTCCTGTGACATTGCCGTATAATTCTCTGAATACTGGCGTATAATTCCTGTGACATTATCGTATAATTCTCGGAATACTGGCGTATAATTCCTGTGATACTGACGTATAATTCTCGTAATACTGGTATATAATTCCTTTGGCATTGCCGTATAATTCTCGAAAATACTGGCGTATAATTCCTGTGACATTACCGTATAATTCTCTGAATACTGGCGTATAATTCCTGTGACACTGACGTATAATTCCTGTGATATTGCCATATAATTCCTGTGATACTGGTATATAATTCCTGTGACATTGCAGAATAATTCTCTGAATAATGGCGTATAATTCCTGTGACATTGCCGAATAATTCTCAGAATACTTGCGTATAATTCCTGTGATATTGCAGTATAATTCTTGTGATATTGCTGTATAATTCTCGGAATACTGGCGTATAATTGCTGTGATATTGCCGTATAATTCCTGTGATGTTGTCGTATAATTTTCGGAATACTGGCGTATAATTCCTGTGATATTGCTGTATATTTCCTTTGACATTGCCGTATAATTCATGTGACATTGCTGTATGATTCTCTGAATACTGGCGTATAATTACTGTGACATTGCCGTATAATTCTCGGAATACTGGCGTATAATTCCTCTCATATTGCCGTATAATTATTGTGACTTTGCCGTATAATTCTCTGAATACTGGCGCATAATTCCTGTGACATTGCGGTATAATTCTCAGAATACTGGCATATAATTAGTGTGATATTGGCGTATAATTCCTGTGATATTGCCGTACAATTCTTGGAATACTGTCATATAATTCCTGTGACACTGCCGTAAAATTCTCGAAAATACTGTAGTATAATTCCTGTGATATTGCTGTATAATTCTCACAATACTGGCGTATAATTCCTGTGACATTGCCGTATAATTCTCTAAATACTGCCGTATAATTCCTGTAACATTGCCTAATAATTCCTGTGATATTGCCATATAATTCCCGTGATACTGTCGTATAATTCCTGTGACATTGCCGTATAATTCTCTGAATACTAGCGTATAATTCCTGTGACATTACCGTATAATTCTCGGAATACTGGCGTATAATTCCTGTGATATTGATTTATAATTCTCGGAATACTGGCATATAATTCCTGTGGCATTGCCGTATAGTTCTCGAAAATACTGGCGTATAATTCCTGTGACATTGCCGTATAATTCTCTGAATACTGGCGTACAATTCCTGTGACACTAACGTATAATTCCTGTGATATTGCCATATAATTCCTTTGATACTGGTATATAATTCCTGTGACATTGCAGAATAATTCTTTGAATAATGGCGTATAATTCCTGTGACATTGCAGAATAATTCTCAGAATACTGGCGTATAATTCCTGTGATATTGCAGTATAATTCCTGTGATATTGCCGTATAATTCTCGGAATACTGGCGTATAATTCCTGTGACATTGCCGTATAATTCCTGTGATATTGCTGTTTAATTCTCTGAATACTGGCATATAATTCCTGTGTCATTGCCATATAAAATTCTCGGAAAACTGGCGTATAATTCCTGTGATATTGCCGTATAATTCTCTGAATACTGGCATATAATTCCTGTGACATTGCTGTAAAATTCTCGGAATACTGGCATATAATTCCTTTGATATTGCCGTATAATTCCTGTGATATTGCAGTATAATTCTCGGAATACTGGCATATAATTGCTGTGATATTGCCGTATAATTCCTGTGATGTTGCCGTATAATTTTCGGAATACTGTCATATAATTCCTGTGACATTGTCGTATAATTCTTGTGACATTGCCGTATAATTCTCTGAATACTGGCGTATAATTCCTGTGACATTGCAGTATAATTCTCGGAATACTGGCGTATAATTCCTGTGATATTGCCATATAATTCCTGTGATATTGCCGTATATAATTCTCAGAATACTGGCGTATAATTAGTGTGATATTGCCGTATAATTCCTGTGATATTGCCGTAGAATTATTGGAATACTGGCATATAATTCCTGTGACATTGCCGTATAATTCTTGTGACTCTGCTGTATAATTCTCTTAATTCTAGCGTATAATTCCTATGATATTGCCATATAATTCCTGTGATACTGGTATATAATTCCTGTGACATTGCAGAATAATTCTCTGAATAATGGCGTATAATTCCTGTGACATTGCAGAATAATTCTCAGAATACTGTCGTATAATTCCTGTGATATTGCAGTATAATTCCTGTGATATTGCCGTATAATTCTCGGAATACTGGCGTATAATTAGTGTGATATTGCCGTATAATTCCTGTGATATTGCAATATAATTCCTGTGATATTGCCGTATAATTCTCAGAATACTGGCGTATAATTAGTGTGATATTGCAGTATAATTCCTGTGATATTGCCGTAGAATTCTTGGAATACTGGGATATAATTCCTGTGACAATGTCGTATAATTCTCGGAATACTGGCATATAATTAGTGGAATATTGCCATATAATTCCTGTGATATTGCCGTAGAATTCTTGGAATACTGACATATAATTCCTGTGACATTGCCGTATAATTCTTGTGACCCTGCTGTATAATTCTCTTAATTCTGGCGTATAATTCCTGCGACATTACGGTATAATTCTCAGAATACTGGCGTATAATTAGTGTGATATTGGCGTATAATTCCTGTGATATTGCCGTACAATTTTTGGAATATTGGCATATAATTCATGTGACACTGCCGTAAAATTCTCGAAAATACTGGAGTATAATTCCTGTGACATTGCCGTATAATTCTCTAAATACTGCCGTATAATTCCTGTAACATTGCCTAATAATTCCTGTGATATTGCCATATAATTCCTGTGATACTGTCGTATAATTCCTGTGACATTGACGTATAATTTCTGTGATATTGCCATATAATTCCTGTGATACTGGTATATAATTCCTGTTACATTGCCGAATAATTCTCAGAATACTTGCGTATAATTCCTGTGATATTGCAGTATAATTCTTGTGATATTGCTGTATAATTCTCGGAATACTGGCGTATAATTGCTGTGATATTGCCGTATAATTCCTGTGATGTTGTCGTATAATTTTCGGAATACTGGCGTATAATTCCTGTGATATTGCTGTATATTTCCTTTGACATTGCCGTATAATTCATGTGACATTGCTGTATGATTCTCTGAATACTGGCGTATAATTACTGTGACATTGCCGTATAATTCTCGGAATACTGGCGTATAATTCCTCTCATATTGCCGTATAATTATTGTGACTTTGCCGTATAATTCTCTGAATACTGGCGCATAATTCCTGTGACATTGCAGTATAATTCTCAGAATACTGGCGCATAATTAGTGTGATATTGGCGTATAATTCCTGTGATATTGCCGTACAATTCTTGGAATACTGGCATATAATTCCTGTGACACTGCCGTAAAATTCTCGACAATACTGTAGTATAATTCCTGTGATATTGCTGTATAATTCTCACAATACTGGCGTATAATTCCTGTGACATTGCCGTATAATTCTCTAAATACTGCCGTATAATTCCTGTAACATTGCCTAATAATTCCAGTGATATTGCCATATAATTCCCGTGATACTGTCGTATAATTCCTGTGACATTGCCGTATAATTCTCTGAATACTAGCGTATAATTCCTGTGACATTACCGTATAATTCTCGGAATACTGGCGTATAATTCCTGTGATATTGATTTATAATTCTCGGAATACTGGCATATAATTCCTGTGGCATTGCCGTATAGTTCTCGAAAATACTGGCGTATAATTCCTGTGACATTGCCGTATAATTCTCTGAATACTGGCGTACAATTCCTGTGACACTAACGTATAATTCCTGTGATATTGCCATATAATTCCTGTGATACTGGTATATAATTCCTGTGACATTGCAGAATAATTCTTTGAATAATGGCGTATAATTCCTGTGACATTGCAGAATAATTCTCAGAATACTGGCGTCTAATTCCTGTGATATTGCAGTATAATTCCTGTGATATTGCCGTATAATTCTCGGAATACTGGCGTATAATTCCTGTGACATTGCCGTATAATTCCTGTGATATTGCTGTTTAATTCTCTGAATACTGGCATATAATTCCTGTGTCATTGCCATATAAAATTCTCGGAAAACTGGCGTATAATTCCTGTGATATTGCCGTATAATTCTCTGAATACTGGCATATAATTCCTGTGACATTGCTGTAAAATTCTCGGAATACTGGCATATAATTCCTTTGATATTGCCGTATAATTCCTGTGATATTGCAGTATAATTCTCGGAATACTGGCATATAATTGCTGTGATATTGCCGTATAATTCCTGTGATGTTGCCGTCTCATTTTCGGAATACTGTCATATAATTCCTGTGACATTGTCGTATAATTCTTGTGACATTGCCGTATAATTCTCTGAATACTGGCGTATAATTCCTGTGACATTGCAGTATAATTCTCGGAATACTGGCGTATAATTCCTGTGATATTGCCATATAATTCCTGTGATATTGCCGTATATAATTCTCAGAATACTGGCGTATAATTAGTGTGATATTGCCGTATAATTCCTGTGATATTGCCGTAGAATTATTGGAATACTGGCATATAATTGCTGTGACATTGCCGTATAATTCTTGTGACTCTGCTGTATAATACTCTTAATTCTAGCGTATAATTCCTGCGACACTAACGTATAATTCCTGTGATATTGCCATATAATTCCTGTGATACTGGTATATAATTCCTGTGACATTGCAGAATAATTCTCTGAATAATGGCGTATAATTCCTGTGACATTGCAGAATAATTCTCAGAATACTGTCGTATAATTCCTGTGATATTGCAGTATAATTCCTGTGATATTGCCGTATAATTCTCGGAATACTGGCGTATAATTAGTGTGATATTGCCGTATAATTCCTGTGATATTGCAATATAATTCCTGTGATATTGCCGTATAATTCTCAGAATACTGGCGTATAATTAGTGTGATATTGCAGTATAATTCCTGTGATATTGCCGTAGAATTCTTGGAATACTGGGATATAATTCCTGTGACAATGTCGTATAATTCTCGGAATACTGGCATATAATTAGTGGAATATTGCCATATAATTCCTGTGATATTGCCGTAGAATTCTTGGAATACTGACATATAATTCCTGTGACATTGCCGTATAATTCTTGTGACCCTGCTGTATAATTCTCTTAATTCTGGCGTATAATTCCTGCGACATTACGGTATAATTCTCAGAATACTGGCGTATAATTAGTGTGATATTGGCGTATAATTCCTGTGATATTGCCGTACAATTTTTGGAATATTGGCATATAATTCATGTGACACTGCCGTAAAATTCTCGAAAATACTGGAGTATAATTCCTGTGACATTGCCGTATAATTCTCTAAATACTGCCGTATAATTCCTGTAACATTGCCTAATAATTCCTGTGATATTGCCATATAATTCCTGTGATACTGTCGTATAATTCCTGTGACATTGACGTATAATTTCTGTGATATTGCCATATAATTCCTGTGATACTGGTTTATAATTCCTGTTACATTGCCGAATAATTCTCAGAATACTTGCGTATAATTCCTGTGATATTGCAGTATAATTCTTGTGATATTGCTGTATAATTCTCGGAATACTGGCGTATAATTGCTGTGATATTGCCGTATAATTCCTGTGATGTTGTCGTATAATTTTCGGAATACTGGCGTATAATTCCTGTGATATTGCTGTATATTTCCTTTGACATTGCCGTATAATTCATGTGACATTGCTGTATGATTCTCTGAATACTGGCGTATAATTACTGTGACATTGCCGTATAATTCTCGGAATACTGGCGTATAATTCCTCTCATATTGCCGTATAATTATTGTGACTTTGCCGTATAATTCTCTGAATACTGGCGCATAATTCCTGTGACATTGCGGTATAATTCTCAGAATACTGGCGTATAATTAGTGTGATATTGGCGTATAATTCCTGTGATATTGCCGTACAATTCTTGGAATACTGGCATATAATTCCTGTGACACTGCCGTAAAATTCTCGAAAATACTGTAGTATAATTCCTGTGATATTGCTGTATAATTCTCACAATACTGGCGTATAATTCCTGTGACATTGCCGTATAATTCTCTAAATACTGCCGTATAATTCCTGTAACATTGCCTAATAATTCCTGTGATATTGCCATATAATTCCCGTGATACTGTCGTATAATTCCTGTGACATTGCCGTATAATTCTCTGAATACTAGCGTATAATTCCTGTGACATTACCGTATAATTCTCGGAATACTGGCGTATAATTCCTGTGATATTGATTTATAATTCTCGGAATACTGGCATATAATTCCTGTGGCATTGCCGTATAGTTCTCGAAAATACTGGCGTATAATTCCTGTGACATTGCCGTATAATTCTCTGAATACTGGCGTACAATTCCTGTGACACTAACGTATAATTCCTGTGATATTGCCATATAATTCCTGTGATACTGGTATATAATTCCTGTGACATTGCAGAATAATTCTTTGAATAATGGCGTATAATTCCTGTGACATTGCAGAATAATTCTCAGAATACTGTCGTATAATTCCTGTGATATTGCAGTATAATTCCTGTGATATTGCCGTAAAATTCTCGGAATACTGGCGTATAATTAGTGTGATATTGCCGTATAATTCCTGTGATATTGCAATATAATTCCTGTGATATTGCCGTATAATTCTCAGAATACTGGCGTATAATTAGTGTGATATTGCAGTATAATTCCTGTGATATTGCCGTAGAATTCTTGGAATACTGGGATATAATTCCTGTGACAATGTCGTATAATTCTCGGAATACTGGCATATAATTAGTGGAATATTGCCATATAATTCCTGTGATATTGCCGTAGAATTCTTGGAATACTGACATATAATTCCTGTGACATTGCCGTATAATTCTTGTGACCCTGCTGTATAATTCTCTTAATTCTGGCGTATAATTCCTGCGACATTACGGTATAATTCTCAGAATACTGGCGTATAATTAGTGTGATATTGGCGTATAATTCCTGTGATATTGCCGTACAATTTTTGGAATATTGGCATATAATTCCTGTGACATTGCCGTATAATTCTCTAAATACTGCCGTATAATTCCTGTAACATTGCCTAATAATTCCTGTGATATTGCCATATAATTCCTGTGATACTGTCGTATAATTCCTGTGACATTGACGTATAATTTCTGTGATATTGCCATATAATTCCTGTGATACTGGTATATAATTCCTGTTACATTGCAGAATAATTCTCAGAATACTTGCGTATAATTCCTGTGATATTGCAGTATAATTCTTGTGATATTGCTGTATAATTCTCGGAATACTGGCGTATAATTGCTGTGATATTGCCGTATAATTCCTGTGATGTTGTCGTATAATTTTCGGAATACTGGCGTATAATTCCTGTGATATTGCTGTATATTTCCTTTGACATTGCCGTATAATTCATGTGACATTGCTGTATGATTCTCTGAATACTGGCGTATAATTAATGTGACATTGCCGTATAATTCTCGGAATACTGGCGTATAATTCCTCTCATATTGCCGTATAATTCCTGTGATACTACCATATAATTCCTGTGATGTTGCCATATAATTTTCGGAATACTGGCATATAATTCCTGTGACATTGCCGTATAATTCTTGTGACTTTGCCGTATAATTCTCTGAATACTGGCGTATAATTCATGTGACATTGCGGTATAATTTTCAGAATACTGGCGTATAATTAGTGTGATATTGGCATATAATTCCTGTGATATTGCCGTACAATTCTTGGAATACTGGCATATAATTCCTGTGACACTGCCGTAAAATTCTCGAAAATACTGTAGTATAATTCCTGTGATATTGCCGTATAATTCTCTGAATACTGGCGTATTATTGCTGTGATATTGACGTATAATTCTCGGAATACTGGCATATAATTCCTGTGGCATTGCAGTATAATCTGCTAAAATACTGGCGTATAATTCCTGTGACATTGCCGTATAATTCTATGAATACTGATGTATAATTCCTTTGACACTGACGTATAATTCCTGTGATATTGCCATATAATTCCCGTGATACTGGCGTATAATTCCTGTGACATTGCAGAATAATTCTCTGAATAATGGCGTATAATTCCTGTGACATTGCCGTATAATTCTCAGAATACTGGCGTATAATGCCTGTGATATTGCAGTATAATTCCTGTGATAATGCCGTATAATTCTTGGAATACTTTCAAATAATTCCTGTGATATTGCCGTATAATTCTATGAATACTGACGTATAATTCCTTTGACACTGACGTATAATTCCTGTGATATTGCCATATATATTTCCCGTGATACTGGCGTATAATTCCTGTGACATTGCAGAATAATTCTCTGAATAATGGCGTATAATTCCTGTGACATTGCCGTATAATTCTTAGAATACTGGCGTATAATTCCTGTGATATTGCAGTATAATTCCTGTGATAATGCTGTATAATTCTTGGAATACTGTCAAATAATTCCTGTGATATTGCCGTTTAATTCTCTGAATACTGGCGTATAATTCCTGTGACATTGCCGTATAATTCTCTGAATACTGGCGTATAATTCCTGTAATATTGCAGTATAATTCTCGGAATACTGGCATATAATTCCTGTGATATTGCTGTATATTTCCTTTGACATTGCCGTATAATTCATGTGATATTGCTGTATGATTCTCTGAATACTGACGTATAATTCCTGTGACATTGCTGTATAATTCTCGGAATACTGGCGTATAATTCCTCTCATATTGCCATATAATTCTAGTGATATTGCTGTATAATTCTCAGAATACTGGCGTATAATTCCTGTGATACTACCATATAATTCCTGTGATGTTGCCATAAAATTTTTGTAATACTGGCATATAATTCCTGTGACTTTGCCGTATAATTCTCTGAATACTGGCGTATAATTCCTGTGACATTGCGGTATAATTCTCAGAATTCTGGCGTATAATTAGTGTGATATTGGCGTATAATTCCTGTGATATTGCCGTACAATTCTTGGAATACTGGCATATAATTCCTGTGACACTGCCGTAAAATTCTCAAAAATACTGGAGTATAATTCCTGTGATATTGCCATATAATTCATGTGATATTGCCGTATAATTCTCAGAATACTGGCGTATAATTCCTTTGACATTGCCGTATAATTCTCTAAATACTGCCGTATAATTCCTGTAACATTGCCTAATAATTCCTGTGATATTGCCATATAATTCCCATGATACTGTCGTATAATTCCTGTGACATTGCCGTATAATTCTCTGAATACTGGCGTATAATTCCTGTGACATTATCGTAAAATTCTCGGAATACTGGCGTATAATTCCTGAGTTACTGACGTATAATTCTCGTAATACTGGTATTTAATTCCTGTGGCATTGCCGTATAATTCTCGAAAATACTGGCGTATAATTCCTGTGACATTGCCGTATAATTCTCTGAATACTGGCGTATAATTCCTGTGACACTGATGGATAATTCCTGTGATATTGCCATATAATTCCTGTGATACTGGTATATAATTCCTGTAACATTGCAGAATAATTCTCTGAATAATGGCGTATAATTCCTGTGACATTGCCGAATAATTCTCAGAATACTTGCGTATAATTCCTGTGATATTGCAGTATAATTCTTGTGATATTGCTGTATAATTCTCGGAATACTGGCGTATAATTGCTGTGATATTGCCGAATAATTCCTGTGATGTTGTCGTATAATTTTCGGAATACTGGCGTATAATTCCTGTGATATTGCTGTATATTTCCTTTGACATTGCTGTATAATTCATGTGACATTGCTGTATGATTCTCTGAATACTGGCGTATAATTAATGTGACATTGCCGTATAATTCTCGGAATACTGGCGTATAATTCCTCTCATATTGCCGTATAATTCTAGTGATATTGCTGTATAATTCTCAGAATACTGGCGTATAATTCCTGTGATACTACCATATAATTCCTGTGATGTTGCCATATAATTTTCGGAATACTGGCATATAATTCCTGTGACATTGCCGTATAATTCTTGTGACTTTGCCGTATAATTCTCTGAATACTGGCATATAATTCATGTGACATTGCGGTATAATTTTCAGAATACTGGCGTATAATTAGTGTGATATTGGCATATAATTCCTGTGATATTGCCGTACAATTCTTGGAATACTGGCATATAATTCCTGTGACACTGCCGTAAAATTCTCGAAAATACTGTAGTATAATTCCTGTGATATTGCCGTATAATTCTCTGAATACTGGCGTATTATTGCTGTGATATTGACGTATAATTCTCGGAATACTAGCATATAATTCCTGTGGCATTGCAGTATAATCTGCTAAAATACTGGCGTATAATTCCTGTGACATTGCCGTATAATTCTATGAATACTGACGTATAATTCCTTTGACACTGACGTATAATTCCTGTGATATTGCCATATAATTCCCGTGATACTGGCGTATAATTCCTGTGACATTGCAGAATAATACTCTGAATAATGGCGTATAATTCCTGTGACATTGCCGTATAATTCTCAGAATACTGGCGTATAATTCCTGTGACATTGCAGTATAATTCCTGTGATAATGCCGTATAATTCTTGGAATACTGTCAAATAATTCCTGTGATATTGCCGTTTAATTCTCTGAATACTGGCGTATAATTCCTGTGACATTGCCGTATAATTCTCTGAATACTGGCGTATAATTCCTGTAATATTGCCGTATAATTCTCGGAATACTGGCATATAATTCCTGTGATATTGCTGTATATTTCCTTTGACATTGCCGTATAATTCATGTGACATTGCTGTATGATTCTCTGAATACTGGCGTATAATTCCTGTGACATTGCCGTATAATTCTCGGAATACTGTCGTATAATTCCTCTCATATTGCCATATAATTCTAGTGATATTGCTGTATAATTCTCAGAATACTGGCGTATAATTCCTGTGATACTACCATATAATTCCTGTGATGTTGCCATAAAATTTTTGTAATACTGGCATATAATTCCTGTGACTTTGCCGTATAATTCTCTGAATACTGGCGTATAATTCCTGTGACATTGCGGTATAATTCTCAGAATTCTGGCGTATAATTAGTGTGATATTGGCGTATAATTCCTGTGATATTGCCGTACAATTCTTGGAATACTGGCATATAATTCCTGTGACACTGCCGTAAAATTCTCAAAAATACTGGAGTATAATTCCTGTGATATTGCCATATAATTCATGTGATATTGCCGTATAATTCTCAGAATACTGGCGTATAATTCCTTTGACATTGCCGTATAATTCTCTAAATACTGCCGTATAATTCCTGTAACATTGCCTAATAATTCCTGTGATATTGCCATATAATTCCCATGATACTGTCGTATAATTCCTGTGACATTGCCGTATAATTCTCTGAATACTGGCGTATAATTCCTGTGACATTATCGTATAATTCTCGGAATACTGGCGTATAATTCCTGAGTTACTGACGTATAATTCTCGTAATACTGGTATTTAATTCCTGTGGCATTGCCGTATAATTCTCGAAAATACTGGCGTATAATTCCTGTGACATTGCCGTATAATTCTCTGAATACTGGCGTATAATTCCTGTGACACTGACGGATAATTCCTGTGATATTGCCATATAATTCCTGTGATACTGGTATATAATTCCTGTAACATTGCAGAATAATTCTCTGAATAATGGCGTATAATTCCTGTGACATTGCCGAATAATTCTCAGAATACTTGCGTATAATTCCTGTGATATTGCAGTATAATTCTTGTGATATTGCTGTATAATTCTCGGAATACTGGCGTATAATTGCTGTGATATTGCCGAATAATTCCTGTGATGTTGTCGTATAATTTTCGGAATACTGGCGTATAATTCCTGTGATATTGCTGTATATTTCCTTTGACATTGCTGTATAATTCATGTGACATTGCTGTATGATTCTCTGAATACTGGCGTATAATTAATGTGACATTGCCGTATAATTCTCGGAATACTGGCGTATAATTCCTCTCATATTGCCGTATAATTCTAGTGATATTGCTGTATAATTCTCAGAATACTGGCGTATAATTCCTGTGATACTACCATATAATTCCTGTGATGTTGCCATATAATTTTCGGAATACTGGCATATAATTCCTGTGACATTGCCGTATAATTCTTGTGACTTTGCCGTATAATTCTCTGAATACTGGCATATAATTCATGTGACATTGCGGTATAATTTTCAGAATACTGGCGTATAATTAGTGTGATATTGGCATATAATTCCTGTGATATTGCCGTACAATTCTTGGAATACTGGCATATAATTCCTGTGACACTGCCGTAAAATTCTCGAAAATACTGTAGTATAATTCCTGTGATATTGCCGTATAATTCTCTGAATACTGGCGTATTATTGCTGTGATATTGACGTATAATTCTCGGAATACTGGCATATAATTCCTGTGGCATTGCAGTATAATCTGCTAAAATACTGGCGTATAATTCCTGTGACATTGCCGTATAATTCTATGAATACTGACGTATAATTCCTTTGACACTGACGTATAATTCCTGTGATATTGCCATATAATTCCCGTGATACTGGCGTATAATTCCTGTGACATTGCAGAATAATACTCTGAATAATGGCGTATAATTCCTGTGACATTGCCGTATAATTCTCAGAATACTGTCGTATAATTCCTGTGACATTGCAGTATAATTCCTGTGATAATGCCGTATAATTCTTGGAATACTGTCAAATAATTCCTGTGATATTGCCGTTTAATTCTCTGAATACTGGCGTATAATTCCTGTGACATTGCCGTATAATTCTCTGAATACTGGCGTATAATTCCTGTAATATTGCCGTATAATTCTCGGAATACTGGCATATAATTCCTGTGATATTGCTGTATATTTCCTTTGACATTGCCGTATAATTCATGTGACATTGCTGTATGATTCTCTGAATACTGGCATATAATTCATGTGACATTGCGGTATAATTTTCAGAATACTGGCGTATAATTAGTGTGATATTGGCATATAATTCCTGTGATATTGCCGTACAATTCTTGGAATACTGGCATATAATTCCTGTGACACTGCCGTAAAATTCTCGAAAATACTGTAGTATAATTCCTGTGATATTGCCGTATAATTCTCTGAATACTGGCGTATTATTGCTGTGATATTGACGTATAATTCTCGGAATACTGGCATATAATTCCTGTGGCATTGCAGTATAATCTGCTAAAATACTGGCGTATAATTCCTGTGACATTGCCGTATAATTCTATGAATACTGATGTATAATTCCTTTGACACTGACGTATAATTCCTGTGATATTGCCATATAATTCCCGTGATACTGGCGTATAATTCCTGTGACATTGCAGAATAATTCTCTGAATAATGGCGTATAATTCCTGTGACATTGCCGTATAATTCTCAGAATACTGGCGTTTAATTCCTGTGATATTGCAGTATAATTCCTGTGATAATGCCGTATAATTCTTGGAATACTTTCAAATAATTCCTGTGATATTGCCGTATAATTCTATGAATACTGACGTATAATTCCTTTGACACTGACGTATAATTCCTGTGATATTGCCATATAATTCCCGTGATACTGGCGTATAATTCCTGTGACATTGCAGAATAATTCTCTGAATAATGGCGTATAATTCCTGTGACATTGCCGTATAATTCTTAGAATACTGGCGTATAATTCCTGTGATATTGCAGTATAATTCCTGTGATAATGCTGTATAATTCTTGGAATACTGTCAAATAATTCCTGTGATATTGCCGTTTAATTCTCTGAATACTGGCGTATAATTCCTGTGACATTGCCGTATAATTCTCTGAATACTAGCGTATAATTCCTGTAATATTGCAGTATAATTCTCGGAATACTGGCATATAATTCCTGTGATATTGCTGTATATTTCCTTTGACATTGCCGTATAATTCATGTGATATTGCTGTATGATTCTCTGAATACTGGCGTATAATTCCTGTGACATTGCCGTATAATTCTCGGAATACTGGCGTATAATTCCTCTCATATTGCCATATAATTCTAGTGATATTGCTGTATAATTCTCAGAATACTGGCGTATAATTCCTGTGATACTACCATATAATTCCTGTGATGTTTCCATAAAATTTTTGTAATACTGGCATATAATTCCTGTGACTTTGCCATATAATTCTCTGAATACTGGCGTATAATTCCTGTGACATTGCGGTATAATTCTCAGAATTCTGGCGTATAATTAGTGTGATATTGGCGTATAATTCCTGTGATATTGCCGTACAATTCTTGGAATACTGGCATATAATTCCTGTGACACTGCCGTAAAATTCTCAAAAATACTGGAGTATAATTCCTGTGATATTGCCATATAATTCATGTGATATTGCCGTATAATTCTCAGAATACTGGCGTATAATTCCTTTGACATTGCCGTATAATTCTCTAAATACTGCCGTATAATTCCTGTAACATTGCCTAATAATTCCTGTGATATTGCCATATAATTCCCATGATACTGTCGTATAATTCCTGTGACATTGCCGTATAATTCTCTGAATACTGGCGTATAATTCCTGTGACATTATCGTATAATTCTCGGAATACTGGCGTATAATTCCTGTGTTACTGACGTATAATTCTCGTAATACTGGTATTTAATTCCTGTGGCATTGCCGTATAATTCTCGAAAATACTGGCGTATAATTCCTGTGACATTGCCGTATAATTCTCTGAATACTGGCGTATAATTCCTGTGACACTGACGGATAATTCCTGTGATATTGCCATATAATTCCTGTGATACTGGTATATAATTCCTGTAACATTGCAGAATAATTCTCTGAATAATGGCGTATAATTCCTGTGACATGGCCGAATAATTCTCAGAATACTTGCGTATAATTCCTGTGATATTGCAGTATAATTCTTGTGATATTGCTGTATAATTCTCGGAATACTGGCGTATAATTGCTGTGATATTGCCGAATAATTCCTGTGATGTTGTCGTATAATTTTCGGAATACTGGCGTATAATTCCTGTGATATTGCTGTATATTTCCTTTGACATTGCCGTATAATTCATGTGACATTGCTGTATGATTCTCTGAATACTGGCGTATAATTAATGTGACATTGCCGTATAATTCTCGGAATACTGGCGTATAATTCCTCTCATATTGCCGTATAATTCTAGTGATATTGCTGTATAATTCTCAGAATACTGGCGTATAATTCCTGTGATACTACCATATAATTCCTGTGATGTTGCCATATAATTTTCGGAATACTGGCATATAATTCCTGTGACATTGCCGTATAATTCTTGTGACTTTGCCGTATAATTCTCTGAATACTGGCATATAATTCATGTGACATTGCGGTATAATTTTCAGAATACTGGCGTATAATTAGTGTGATATTGGCATATAATTCCTGTGATATTGCCGTACAATTCTTGGAATACTGGCATATAATTCCTGTGACACTGCCGTAAAATTCTCGAAAATACTGTAGTATAATTCCTGTGATATTGCCGTATAATTCTCTGAATACTGGCGTATTATTGCTGTGATATTGACGTATAATTCTCGGAATACTAGCATATAATTCCTGTGGCATTGCAGTATAATCTGCTAAAATACTGGCGTATAATTCCTGTGACATTGCCGTATAATTCTATGAATACTGACGTATAATTCCTTTGACACTGACGTATAATTCCTGTGATATTGCCATATAATTCCCGTGATACTGGCGTATAATTCCTGTGACATTGCAGAATAATACTCTGAATAATGGCGTATAATTCCTGTGACATTGCCGTATAATTCTCAGAATACTGGCGTATAATTCCTGTGACATTGCAGTATAATTCCTGTGATAATGCCGTATAATTCTTGGAATACTGTCAAATAATTCCTGTGATATTGCCGTTTAATTCTCTGAATACTGGCGTATAATTCCTGTGACATTGCCGTATAATTCTCTGAATACTGGCGTATAATTCCTGTAATATTGCCGTATAATTCTCGGAATACTGGCATATAATTCCTGTGATATTGCTGTATATTTCCTTTGACATTGCCGTATAATTCATGTGACATTGCTGTATGATTCTCTGAATACTGGCGTATAATTCCTGTGACATTGCCGTATAATTCTCGGAATACTGTCGTATAATTCCTCTCATATTGCCATATAATTCTAGTGATATTGCTGTATAATTCTCAGAATACTGGCGTATAATTCCTGTGATACTACCATATAATTCCTGTGATGTTGCCATAAAATTTTTGTAATACTGGCATATAATTCCTGTGACTTTGCCGTATAATTCTCTGAATACTGGCGTATAATTCCTGTGACATTGCGGTATAATTCTCAGAATTCTGGCGTATAATTAGTGTGATATTGGCGTATAATTCCTGTGATATTGCCGTACAATTCTTGGAATACTGGCATATAATTCCTGTGACACTGCCGTAAAATTCTCAAAAATACTGGAGTATAATTCCTGTGATATTGCCATATAATTCATGTGATATTGCCGTATAATTCTCAGAATACTGGCGTATAATTCCTTTGACATTGCCGTATAATTCTCTAAATACTGCCGTATAATTCCTGTAACATTGCCTAATAATTCCTGTGATATTGCCATATAATTCCCATGATACTGTCGTATAATTCCTGTGACATTGCCGTATAATTCTCTGAATACTGGCGTATAATTCCTGTGACATTATCGTATAATTCTCGGAATACTGGCGTATAATTCCTGAGTTACTGACGTATAATACTCGTAATACTGGTATTTAATTCCTGTGGCATTGCCGTATAATTCTCGAAAATACTGGCGTATAATTCCTGTGACATTGCCGTATAATTCTCTGAATACTGGCGTATAATTCCTGTGACACTGACGGATAATTCCTGTGATATTGCCATATAATTCCTGTGATACTGGTATATAATTCCTGTAACATTGCAGAATAATTCTCTGAATAATGGCGTATAATTCCTGTGACATTGCCGAATAATTCTCAGAATACTTGCGTATAATTCCTGTGATATTGCAGTATAATTCTTGTGATATTGCTGTATAATTCTCGGAATACTGGCGTATAATTGCTGTGATATTGCCGAATAATTCCTGTGATGTTGTCGTATAATTTTCGGAATACTGGCGTATAATTCCTGTGATATTGCTGTATATTTCCTTTGACATTGCTGTATAATTCATGTGACATTGCTGTATGATTCTCTGAATACTGGCGTATAATTAATGTGACATTGCCGTATAATTCTCGGAATACTGGCGTATAATTCCTCTCATATTGCCGTATAATTCTAGTGATATTGCTGTATAATTCTCAGAATACTGGCGTATAATTCCTGTGATACTACCATATAATTCCTGTGATGTTGCCATATAATTTTCGGAATACTGGCATATAATTCCTGTGACATTGCCGTATAATTCTTGTGACTTTGCCGTATAATTCTCTGAATACTGGCATATAATTCATGTGACATTGCGGTATAATTTTCAGAATACTGGCGTATAATTAGTGTGATATTGGCATATAATTCCTGTGATATTGCCGTACAATTCTTGGAATACTGGCATATAATTCCTGTGACACTGCCGTAAAATTCTCGAAAATACTGTAGTATAATTCCTGTGATATTGCCGTATAATTCTCTGAATACTGGCGTATTATTGCTGTGATATTGACGTATAATTCTAGGAATACTGGCATATAATTCCTGTGGCATTGCAGTATAATCTGCTAAAATACTGGCGTATAATTCCTGTGACATTGCCGTATAATTCTATGAATACTGACGTATAATTCCTTTGACACTGACGTATAATTCCTGTGATATTGCCATATAATTCCCGTGATACTGGCGTATAATTCCTGTGACATTGCAGAATAATACTCTGAATAATGGCGTATAATTCCTGTGACATTGCCGTATAATTCTCAGAATACTGTCGTATAATTCCTGTGACATTGCAGTATAATTCCTGTGATAATGCCGTATAATTCTTGGAATACTGTCAAATAATTCCTGTGATATTGCCGTTTAATTCTCTGAATACTGGCGTATAATTCCTGTGACATTGCCGTATAATTCTCTGAATACTGGCGTATAATTCCTGTAATATTGCCGTATAATTCTCGGAATACTGGCATATAATTCCTGTGATATTGCTGTATATTTCCTTTGACATTGCCGTATAATTCATGTGACATTGCTGTATGATTCTCTGAATACTGGCATATAATTCATGTGACATTGCGGTATAATTTTCAGAATACTGGCGTATAATTAGTGTGATATTGGCATATAATTCCTGTGATATTGCCGTACAATTCTTGGAATACTGGCATATAATTCCTGTGACACTGCCGTAAAATTCTCGAAAATACTGTAGTATAATTCCTGTGATATTGCCGTATAATTCTCTGAATACTGGCGTATTATTGCTGTGATATTGACGTATAATTCTCGGAATACTGGCATATAATTCCTGTGGCATTGCAGTATAATCTGCTAAAATACTGGCGTATAATTCCTGTGACATTGCCGTATAATTCTATGAATACTGATGTATAATTCCTTTGACACTGACGTATAATTCCTGTGATATTGCCATATAATTCCCGTGATACTGGCGTATAATTCCTGTGACATTGCAGAATAATTCTCTGAATAATGGCGTATAATTCCTGTGACATTGCCGTATAATTCTCAGAATACTGGCGTTTAATTCCTGTGATATTGCAGTATAATTCCTGTGATAATGCCGTATAATTCTTGGAATACTTTCAAATAATTCCTGTGATATTGCCGTATAATTCTATGAATACTGACGTATAATTCCTTTGACACTGACGTATAATTCCTGTGATATTGCCATATAATTCCCGTGATACTGGCGTATAATTCCTGTGACATTGCAGAATAATTCTCTGAATAATGGCGTATAATTCCTGTGACATTGCCGTATAATTCTTAGAATACTGGCGTATAATTCCTGTGATATTGCAGTATAATTCCTGTGATAATGCTGTATAATTCTTGGAATACTGTCAAATAATTCCTGTGATATTGCCGTTTAATTCTCTGAATACTGGCGTATAATTCCTGTGACATTGCCGTATAATTCTCTGAATACTAGCGTATAATTCCTGTAATATTGCAGTATAATTCTCGGAATACTGGCATATAATTCCTGTGATATTGCTGTATATTTCCTTTGACATTGCCGTATAATTCATGTGATATTGCTGTATGATTCTCTGAATACTGGCGTATAATTCCTGTGACATTGCCGTATAATTCTCGGAATACTGGCGTATAATTCCTCTCATATTGCCATATAATTCTAGTGATATTGCTGTATAATTCTCAGAATACTGGCGTATAATTCCTGTGATACTACCATATAATTCCTGTGATGTTTCCATAAAATTTTTGTAATACTGGCATATAATTCCTGTGACTTTGCCATATAATTCTCTGAATACTGGCGTATAATTCCTGTGACATTGCGGTATAATTCTCAGAATTCTGGCGTATAATTAGTGTGATATTGGCGTATAATTCCTGTGATATTGCCGTACAATTCTTGGAATACTGGCATATAATTCCTGTGACACTGCCGTAAAATTCTCAAAAATACTGGAGTATAATTCCTGTGATATTGCCATATAATTCATGTGATATTGCCGTATAATTCTCAGAATACTGGCGTATAATTCCTTTGACATTGCCGTATAATTCTCTAAATACTGCCGTATAATTCCTGTAACATTGCCTAATAATTCCTGTGATATTGCCATATAATTCCCATGATACTGTCGTATAATTCCTGTGACATTGCCGTATAATTCTCTGAATACTGGCGTATAATTCCTGTGACATTATCGTATAATTCTCGGAATACTGGCGTATAATTCCTGAGTTACTGACGTATAATTCTCGTAATACTGGTATTTAATTCCTGTGGCATTGCCGTATAATTCTCGAAAATACTGGCGTATAATTCCTGTGACATTGCCGTATAATTCTCTGAATACTGGCGTATAATTCCTGTGACACTGACGGATAATTCCTGTGATATTGCCATATAATTCCTGTGATACTGGTATATAATTCCTGTAACATTGCAGAATAATTCTCTGAATAATGGCGTATAATTCCTGTGACATTGCCGAATAATTCTCAGAATACTTGCGTATAATTCCTGTGATATTGCAGTATAATTCTTGTGATATTGCTGTATAATTCTCGGAATACTGGCGTATAATTGCTGTGATATTGCCGAATAATTCCTGTGATGTTGTCGTATAATTTTCGGAATACTGGCGTATAATTCCTGTGATATTGCTGTATATTTCCTTTGACATTGCTGTATAATTCATGTGACATTGCTGTATGATTCTCTGAATACTGGCGTATAATTAATGTGACATTGCCGTATAATTCTCGGAATACTGGCGTATAATTCCTCTCATATTGCCGTATAATTCTAGTGATATTGCTGTATAATTCTCAGAATACTGGCGTATAATTCCTGTGATACTACCATATAATTCCTGTGATGTTGCCATATAATTTTCGGAATACTGGCATATAATTCCTGTGACATTGCCGTATAATTCTTGTGACTTTGCCGTATAATTCTCTGAATACTGGCATATAATTCATGTGACATTGCGGTATAATTTTCAGAATACTGGCGTATAATTAGTGTGATATTGGCATATAATTCCTGTGATATTGCCGTACAATTCTTGGAATACTGGCATATAATTCCTGTGACACTGCCGTAAAATTCTCGAAAATACTGTAGTATAATTCCTGTGATATTGCCGTATAATTCTCTGAATACTGGCGTATTATTGCTGTGATATTGACGTATAATTCTCGGAATACTGGCATATAATTCCTGTGGCATTGCAGTATAATCTGCTAAAATACTGGCGTATAATTCCTGTGACATTGCCGTATAATTCTATGAATACTGACGTATAATTCCTTTGACACTGACGTATAATTCCTGTGATATTGCCATATAATTCCCGTGATACTGGCGTATAATTCCTGTGACATTGCAGAATAATACTCTGAATAATGGCGTATAATTCCTGTGACATTGCCGTATAATTCTCAGAATACTGTCGTATAATTCCTGTGACATTGCAGTATAATTCCTGTGATAATGCCGTATAATTCTTGGAATACTGTCAAATAATTCCTGTGATATTGCCGTTTAATTCTCTGAATACTGGCGTATAATTCCTGTGACATTGCCGTATAATTCTCTGAATACTGGCGTATAATTCCTGTAATATTGCCGTATAATTCTCGGAATACTGGCATATAATTCCTGTGATATTGCTGTATATTTCCTTTGACATTGCCGTATAATTCATGTGACATTGCTGTATGATTCTCTGAATACTGGCATATAATTCATGTGACATTGCGGTATAATTTTCAGAATACTGGCGTATAATTAGTGTGATATTGGCATATAATTCCTGTGATATTGCCGTACAATTCTTGGAATACTGGCATATAATTCCTGTGACACTGCCGTAAAATTCTCGAAAATACTGTAGTATAATTCCTGTGATATTGCCGTATAATTCTCTGAATACTGGCGTATTATTGCTGTGATATTGACGTATAATTCTCGGAATACTGGCATATAATTCCTGTGGCATTGCAGTATAATCTGCTAAAATACTGGCGTATAATTCCTGTGACATTGCCGTATAATTCTATGAATACTGATGTATAATTCCTTTGACACTGACGTATAATTCCTGTGATATTGCCATATAATTCCCGTGATACTGGCGTATAATTCCTGTGACATTGCAGAATAATTCTCTGAATAATGGCGTATAATTCCTGTGACATTGCCGTATAATTCTCAGAATACTGGCGTTTAATTCCTGTGATATTGCAGTATAATTCCTGTGATAATGCCGTATAATTCTTGGAATACTTTCAAATAATTCCTGTGATATTGCCGTATAATTCTATGAATACTGACGTATAATTCCTTTGACACTGACGTATAATTCCTGTGATATTGCCATATAATTCCCGTGATACTGGCGTATAATTCCTGTGACATTGCAGAATAATTCTCTGAATAATGGCGTATAATTCCTGTGACATTGCCGTATAATTCTTAGAATACTGGCGTATAATTCCTGTGATATTGCAGTATAATTCCTGTGATAATGCTGTATAATTCTTGGAATACTGTCAAATAATTCCTGTGATATTGCCGTTTAATTCTCTGAATACTGGCGTATAATTCCTGTGACATTGCCGTATAATTCTCTGAATACTAGCGTATAATTCCTGTAATATTGCAGTATAATTCTCGGAATACTGGCATATAATTCCTGTGATATTGCTGTATATTTCCTTTGACATTGCCGTATAATTCATGTGATATTGCTGTATGATTCTCTGAATACTGGCGTATAATTCCTGTGACATTGCCGTATAATTCTCGGAATACTGGCGTATAATTCCTCTCATATTGCCATATAATTCTAGTGATATTGCTGTATAATTCTCAGAATACTGGCGTATAATTCCTGTGATACTACCATATAATTCCTGTGATGTTTCCATAAAATTTTTGTAATACTGGCATATAATTCCTGTGACTTTGCCATATAATTCTCTGAATACTGGCGTATAATTCCTGTGACATTGCGGTATAATTCTCAGAATTCTGGCGTATAATTAGTGTGATATTGGCGTATAATTCCTGTGATATTGCCGTACAATTCTTGGAATACTGGCATATAATTCCTGTGACACTGCCGTAAAATTCTCAAAAATACTGGAGTATAATTCCTGTGATATTGCCATATAATTCATGTGATATTGCCGTATAATTCTCAGAATACTGGCGTATAATTCCTTTGACATTGCCGTATAATTCTCTAAATACTGCCGTATAATTCCTGTAACATTGCCTAATAATTCCTGTGATATTGCCATATAATTCCCATGATACTGTCGTATAATTCCTGTGACATTGCCGTATAATTCTCTGAATACTGGCGTATAATTCCTGTGACATTATCGTATAATTCTCGGAATACTGGCGTATAATTCCTGTGTTACTGACGTATAATTCTCGTAATACTGGTATTTAATTCCTGTGGCATTGCCGTATAATTCTCGAAAATACTGGCGTATAATTCCTGTGACATTGCCGTATAATTCTCTGAATACTGGCGTATAATTCCTGTGACACTGACGGATAATTCCTGTGATATTGCCATATAATTCCTGTGATACTGGTATATAATTCCTGTAACATTGCAGAATAATTCTCTGAATAATGGCGTATAATTCCTGTGACATGGCCGAATAATTCTCAGAATACTTGCGTATAATTCCTGTGATATTGCAGTATAATTCTTGTGATATTGCTGTATAATTCTCGGAATACTGGCGTATAATTGCTGTGATATTGCCGAATAATTCCTGTGATGTTGTCGTATAATTTTCGGAATACTGGCGTATAATTCCTGTGATATTGCTGTATATTTCCTTTGACATTGCCGTATAATTCATGTGACATTGCTGTATGATTCTCTGAATACTGGCGTATAATTAATGTGACATTGCCGTATAATTCTCGGAATACTGGCGTATAATTCCTCTCATATTGCCGTATAATTCTAGTGATATTGCTGTATAATTCTCAGAATACTGGCGTATAATTCCTGTGATACTACCATATAATTCCTGTGATGTTGCCATATAATTTTCGGAATACTGGCATATAATTCCTGTGACATTGCCGTATAATTCTTGTGACTTTGCCGTATAATTCTCTGAATACTGGCATATAATTCATGTGACATTGCGGTATAATTTTCAGAATACTGGCGTATAATTAGTGTGATATTGGCATATAATTCCTGTGATATTGCCGTACAATTCTTGGAATACTGGCATATAATTCCTGTGACACTGCCGTAAAATTCTCGAAAATACTGTAGTATAATTCCTGTGATATTGCCGTATAATTCTCTGAATACTGGCGTATTATTGCTGTGATATTGACGTATAATTCTCGGAATACTAGCATATAATTCCTGTGGCATTGCAGTATAATCTGCTAAAATACTGGCGTATAATTCCTGTGACATTGCCGTATAATTCTATGAATACTGACGTATAATTCCTTTGACACTGACGTATAATTCCTGTGATATTGCCATATAATTCCCGTGATACTGGCGTATAATTCCTGTGACATTGCAGAATAATACTCTGAATAATGGCGTATAATTCCTGTGACATTGCCGTATAATTCTCAGAATACTGGCGTATAATTCCTGTGACATTGCAGTATAATTCCTGTGATAATGCCGTATAATTCTTGGAATACTGTCAAATAATTCCTGTGATATTGCCGTTTAATTCTCTGAATACTGGCGTATAATTCCTGTGACATTGCCGTATAATTCTCTGAATACTGGCGTATAATTCCTGTAATATTGCCGTATAATTCTCGGAATACTGGCATATAATTCCTGTGATATTGCTGTATATTTCCTTTGACATTGCCGTATAATTCATGTGACATTGCTGTATGATTCTCTGAATACTGGCGTATAATTCCTGTGACATTGCCGTATAATTCTCGGAATACTGTCGTATAATTCCTCTCATATTGCCATATAATTCTAGTGATATTGCTGTATAATTCTCAGAATACTGGCGTATAATTCCTGTGATACTACCATATAATTCCTGTGATGTTGCCATAAAATTTTTGTAATACTGGCATATAATTCCTGTGACTTTGCCGTATAATTCTCTGAATACTGGCGTATAATTCCTGTGACATTGCGGTATAATTCTCAGAATTCTGGCGTATAATTAGTGTGATATTGGCGTATAATTCCTGTGATATTGCCGTACAATTCTTGGAATACTGGCATATAATTCCTGTGACACTGCCGTAAAATTCTCAAAAATACTGGAGTATAATTCCTGTGATATTGCCATATAATTCATGTGATATTGCCGTATAATTCTCAGAATACTGGCGTATAATTCCTTTGACATTGCCGTATAATTCTCTAAATACTGCCGTATAATTCCTGTAACATTGCCTAATAATTCCTGTGATATTGCCATATAATTCCCATGATACTGTCGTATAATTCCTGTGACATTGCCGTATAATTCTCTGAATACTGGCGTATAATTCCTGTGACATTATCGTATAATTCTCGGAATACTGGCGTATAATTCCTGAGTTACTGACGTATAATACTCGTAATACTGGTATTTAATTCCTGTGGCATTGCCGTATAATTCTCGAAAATACTGGCGTATAATTCCTGTGACATTGCCGTATAATTCTCTGAATACTGGCGTATAATTCCTGTGACACTGACGGATAATTCCTGTGATATTGCCATATAATTCCTGTGATACTGGTATATAATTCCTGTAACATTGCAGAATAATTCTCTGAATAATGGCGTATAATTCCTGTGACATTGCCGAATAATTCTCAGAATACTTGCGTATAATTCCTGTGATATTGCAGTATAATTCTTGTGATATTGCTGTATAATTCTCGGAATACTGGCGTATAATTGCTGTGATATTGCCGAATAATTCCTGTGATGTTGTCGTATAATTTTCGGAATACTGGCGTATAATTCCTGTGATATTGCTGTATATTTCCTTTGACATTGCTGTATAATTCATGTGACATTGCTGTATGATTCTCTGAATACTGGCGTATAATTAATGTGACATTGCCGTATAATTCTCGGAATACTGGCGTATAATTCCTCTCATATTGCCGTATAATTCTAGTGATATTGCTGTATAATTCTCAGAATACTGGCGTATAATTCCTGTGATACTACCATATAATTCCTGTGATGTTGCCATATAATTTTCGGAATACTGGCATATAATTCCTGTGACATTGCCGTATAATTCTTGTGACTTTGCCGTATAATTCTCTGAATACTGGCATATAATTCATGTGACATTGCGGTATAATTTTCAGAATACTGGCGTATAATTAGTGTGATATTGGCATATAATTCCTGTGATATTGCCGTACAATTCTTGGAATACTGGCATATAATTCCTGTGACACTGCCGTAAAATTCTCGAAAATACTGTAGTATAATTCCTGTGATATTGCCGTATAATTCTCTGAATACTGGCGTATTATTGCTGTGATATTGACGTATAATTCTCGGAATACTGGCATATAATTCCTGTGGCATTGCAGTATAATCTGCTAAAATACTGGCGTATAATTCCTGTGACATTGCCGTATAATTCTATGAATACTGACGTATAATTCCTTTGACACTGACGTATAATTCCTGTGATATTGCCATATAATTCCCGTGATACTGGCGTATAATTCCTGTGACATTGCAGAATAATACTCTGAATAATGGCGTATAATTCCTGTGACATTGCCGTATAATTCTCAGAATACTGTCGTATAATTCCTGTGACATTGCAGTATAATTCCTGTGATAATGCCGTATAATTCTTGGAATACTGTCAAATAATTCCTGTGATATTGCCGTTTAATTCTCTGAATACTGGCGTATAATTCCTGTGACATTGCCGTATAATTCTCTGAATACTGGCGTATAATTCCTGTAATATTGCCGTATAATTCTCGGAATACTGGCATATAATTCCTGTGATATTGCTGTATATTTCCTTTGACATTGCCGTATAATTCATGTGACATTGCTGTATGATTCTCTGAATACTGGCATATAATTCATGTGACATTGCGGTATAATTTTCAGAATACTGGCGTATAATTAGTGTGATATTGGCATATAATTCCTGTGATATTGCCGTACAATTCTTGGAATACTGGCATATAATTCCTGTGACACTGCCGTAAAATTCTCGAAAATACTGTAGTATAATTCCTGTGATATTGCCGTATAATTCTCTGAATACTGGCGTATTATTGCTGTGATATTGACGTATAATTCTCGGAATACTGGCATATAATTCCTGTGGCATTGCAGTATAATCTGCTAAAATACTGGCGTATAATTCCTGTGACATTGCCGTATAATTCTATGAATACTGATGTATAATTCCTTTGACACTGACGTATAATTCCTGTGATATTGCCATATAATTCCCGTGATACTGGCGTATAATTCCTGTGACATTGCAGAATAATTCTCTGAATAATGGCGTATAATTCCTGTGACATTGCCGTATAATTCTCAGAATACTGGCGTTTAATTCCTGTGATATTGCAGTATAATTCCTGTGATAATGCCGTATAATTCTTGGAATACTTTCAAATAATTCCTGTGATATTGCCGTATAATTCTATGAATACTGACGTATAATTCCTTTGACACTGACGTATAATTCCTGTGATATTGCCATATAATTCCCGTGATACTGGCGTATAATTCCTGTGACATTGCAGAATAATTCTCTGAATAATGGCGTATAATTCCTGTGACATTGCCGTATAATTCTTAGAATACTGGCGTATAATTCCTGTGATATTGCAGTATAATTCCTGTGATAATGCTGTATAATTCTTGGAATACTGTCAAATAATTCCTGTGATATTGCCGTTTAATTCTCTGAATACTGGCGTATAATTCCTGTGACATTGCCGTATAATTCTCTGAATACTAGCGTATAATTCCTGTAATATTGCAGTATAATTCTCGGAATACTGGCATATAATTCCTGTGATATTGCTGTATATTTCCTTTGACATTGCCGTATAATTCATGTGATATTGCTGTATGATTCTCTGAATACTGGCGTATAATTCCTGTGACATTGCCGTATAATTCTCGGAATACTGGCGTATAATTCCTCTCATATTGCCATATAATTCTAGTGATATTGCTGTATAATTCTCAGAATACTGGCGTATAATTCCTGTGATACTACCATATAATTCCTGTGATGTTTCCATAAAATTTTTGTAATACTGGCATATAATTCCTGTGACTTTGCCATATAATTCTCTGAATACTGGCGTATAATTCCTGTGACATTGCGGTATAATTCTCAGAATTCTGGCGTATAATTAGTGTGATATTGGCGTATAATTCCTGTGATATTGCCGTACAATTCTTGGAATACTGGCATATAATTCCTGTGACACTGCCGTAAAATTCTCAAAAATACTGGAGTATAATTCCTGTGATATTGCCATATAATTCATGTGATATTGCCGTATAATTCTCAGAATACTGGCGTATAATTCCTTTGACATTGCCGTATAATTCTCTAAATACTGCCGTATAATTCCTGTAACATTGCCTAATAATTCCTGTGATATTGCCATATAATTCCCATGATACTGTCGTATAATTCCTGTGACATTGCCGTATAATTCTCTGAATACTGGCGTATAATTCCTGTGACATTATCGTATAATTCTCGGAATACTGGCGTATAATTCCTGTGTTACTGACGTATAATTCTCGTAATACTGGTATTTAATTCCTGTGGCATTGCCGTATAATTCTCGAAAATACTGGCGTATAATTCCTGTGACATTGCCGTATAATTCTCTGAATACTGGCGTATAATTCCTGTGACACTGACGGATAATTCCTGTGATATTGCCATATAATTCCTGTGATACTGGTATATAATTCCTGTAACATTGCAGAATAATTCTCTGAATAATGGCGTATAATTCCTGTGACATGGCCGAATAATTCTCAGAATACTTGCGTATAATTCCTGTGATATTGCAGTATAATTCTTGTGATATTGCTGTATAATTCTCGGAATACTGGCGTATAATTGCTGTGATATTGCCGAATAATTCCTGTGATGTTGTCGTATAATTTTCGGAATACTGGCGTATAATTCCTGTGATATTGCTGTATATTTCCTTTGACATTGCCGTATAATTCATGTGACATTGCTGTATGATTCTCTGAATACTGGCGTATAATTAATGTGACATTGCCGTATAATTCTCGGAATACTGGCGTATAATTCCTCTCATATTGCCGTATAATTCTAGTGATATTGCTGTATAATTCTCAGAATACTGGCGTATAATTCCTGTGATACTACCATATAATTCCTGTGATGTTGCCATATAATTTTCGGAATACTGGCATATAATTCCTGTGACATTGCCGTATAATTCTTGTGACTTTGCCGTATAATTCTCTGAATACTGGCATATAATTCATGTGACATTGCGGTATAATTTTCAGAATACTGGCGTATAATTAGTGTGATATTGGCATATAATTCCTGTGATATTGCCGTACAATTCTTGGAATACTGGCATATAATTCCTGTGACACTGCCGTAAAATTCTCGAAAATACTGTAGTATAATTCCTGTGATATTGCCGTATAATTCTCTGAATACTGGCGTATTATTGCTGTGATATTGACGTATAATTCTCGGAATACTGGCATATAATTCCTGTGGCATTGCAGTATAATCTGCTAAAATACTGGCGTATAATTCCTGTGACATTGCCGTATAATTCTATGAATACTGACGTATAATTCCTTTGACACTGACGTATAATTCCTGTGATATTGCCATATAATTCCCGTGATACTGGCGTATAATTCCTGTGACATTGCAGAATAATACTCTGAATAATGGCGTATAATTCCTGTGACATTGCCGTATAATTCTCAGAATACTGGCGTATAATTCCTTTGACATTGCCGTATAATTCTCTAAATACTGCCGTATAATTCCTGTAACATTGCCTAATAATTCCTGTGATATTGCCATATAATTCCCGTAATACTGACGTAAAATTCCTGTGACATTGCCTTATAATTCTCTGAATACTGGCGTATAATTCCTGTGACATTATCGTATAATTCTCGGAATACTGGCGTATAATTCCTGTGATACTGACGTATAATTCTCGTAATACTGGTATATAATTCCTGTGGCATTGCCGTATAATTCTCGAAAATACTGGCGTATAATTCCTGTGAAATTGCCGTATAATTCTCTGAATACTGGCGTATAATTCCTGTGACACTGACGTATAATTCCTGTGATATTGCCATATAATTCCTGTGATACTGGTATATAATTCCTGTGACATTGCAGAATAATTCTCTGAATAATGGCGTATAATTCCTGTGACATTGCCGAATAATTCTCAGAATACTTGCGTATAATTCCTGTGATATTGCAGTATAATTCTTGTAATATTACTGTATAATTCTCGGAATACTGGCATATAATTGCTGTGATTTTGCCGTATAATTCCTGTGATGTTGTCGTATAATTTTCGGAATACTGGCGTATAATTCCTGTGATAATGCTGTATAATTCTTGGAATACTGTCAAATAATTCCTGTGATATTGACGTTTAATTCTCTGAATACTGGTGTATAATTCCTGTGACATTGCCGTATAATTCTCTGAATACTGGCGTATAATTCCTGTAATATTGCAGTATAATTATCGGAATACTGGCATATAATTCCTGTGATATTGCTGTATATTTCCTTTGACATTGCCGTATAATTCATGTGACATTGCTGTATGATTCTCTGAATACTGGCGTATAATTACTGTGACATTGCCGTATAATTCTCGGAATACTGGCGTATAATTCCTCTCATATTGCCGTATAATTCTTGTGACTTTGCCGTATAATTCTCTGAATTCTGGCGTATAATTCCTGTGACATTGCGGTATAATTCTCAGAATACTGGCGTATAATTAGTGTGATATTGGCGTATAATTCCTGTGATATTGCCGTACAATTCTTGGAATACTGGCATATAATTCCTGTGACACGGCCGTAAAATTCTCGAAAATACTGTAGTATAATTCCTGTGATATTGCCGTATAATTCTCACAATACTGGCGTATAATTCCTGTGACATTGCCGTATAATTCTCTAAATACTGCCGTATAATTCCTGTAACATTGCCTAATAATTCCTGTGATATTGCCATATAATTTCCGTGATACTGTCGTATAATTCCTGTGACATTGCCGTATAATTCTCTGAATACTGGCGTATAATTCCTGTGACATTACCGTATAATTCTCGGAATACTGGCGTATAATTCCTGTGATATTGATTTATAATTCTCGGAATACTGGCATATAATTCCTGTGGCATTGCCGTATAGTTCTCGAAAATACTGGTGTATAATTCCTGTGACATTGCCGTATAATTCTCTGAATACTGGCGTACAATTCCTGTGACACTAACGTATAATTCCTGTGATATTGCCATATAATTCCTGTGATACTGGTATATAATTCCTGTGACATTGCAGAATAATTCTTTGAATAATGGCGTATAATTCCTGTGACATTGCAGATTAATTCTCAGAATACTGGCGTATAATTCCTGTGACATTGCCGTATAATTCCTGTGATATTGCTGTTTAATTCTCTGAATACTGGCATATAATTCCTGTGTCATTGCCATATAAAATTCTCGGAAAACTGGCGTATAATTCCAGTGATATTGCCGTATAATTCTATGAATACTGACGTATAATTCCTTTGACACTGACGTATAATTCCTGTGATATTGCCATATAATTCCCGTGATACTGGCGTATAATTCCTGTGACATTGCAGAATAATTATCTGAATAATGGCGTATAATTCCTGTGACATTGCCGTATAATTCTCAGAATACTGGCGTATAATTCCTGTGATATTGCAGTATAATTCCTGTGATAATGCCGTATAATTCTTGGAATACTGTCAAATAATTCCTGTGATATTGCCGTTTAATTCTCTGAATACTGGCGTATAATTCCTGTGACATTGCCGTATAATTCTCTGAATACTGGCGTATAATTCCTGTAATATTGCCGTATAATTCTCGGAATACTGCCATATAATTCCTGTGATATTGCTGTATATTTCCTTTGACATTGCCGTATAATTCATGTGACATTGCTGTATGATTCTCTGAATACTGGCGTATAATTCCTGTGACATTGCCATATAATTCTCGGAATACTGGCGTATAATTCCTCTCATATTGCCATATAATTCTAGTGATATTACTGTATAATTCTCAGAATACTGGCGTATAATTCCTGTGATACTACCATATAATTCCTGTGATGTTGCCATAACATTTTCGGAATACTGGCATATAATTCCTATGACATTGCCATATAATTCTAGTGATATTGCTGTATAATTCTGAGAATACTGGCGTATAATTCCTGTGGCATTGCAGTATAATCTGCTAAAATACTGGCGTATAATTCCTGTGACATTGCCGTATAATTCTATGAATACTGACGTATAATTCCTTTGACACTGACGTATAATTCCTGTGATATTGCCATATAATTCCCGTGATACTGGCGTATAATTCCTGTGACATTGCAGAATAATACTCTGAATAATGGCGTATAATTCCTGTGACATTGCCGTATAATTCTCAGAATACTGGCGTATAATTCCTGTGACATTGCAGTATAATTCCTGTGATAATGCCGTATAATTCTTGGAATACTGTCAAATAATTCCTGTGATATTGCCGTTTAATTCTCTGAATACTGGCGTATAATTCCTGTGACATTGCCGTATAATTCTCTGAATACTGGCGTATAATTCCTGTAATATTGCCGTATAATTCTCGGAATACTGGCATATAATTCCTGTGATATTGCTGTATATTTCCTTTGACATTGCCGTATAATTCATGTGACATTGCTGTATGATTCTCTGAATACTGGCATATAATTCATGTGACATTGCGGTATAATTTTCAGAATACTGGCGTATAATTAGTGTGATATTGGCATATAATTCCTGTGATATTGCCGTACAATTCTTGGAATACTGGCATATAATTCCTGTGACACTGCCGTAAAATTCTCGAAAATACTGTAGTATAATTCCTGTGATATTGCCGTATAATTCTCTGAATACTGGCGTATTATTGCTGTGATATTGACTTATAATTCTCGGAATACTGGCATATAATTCCTGTGGCATTGCAGTATAATCTGCTAAAATACTGGCGTATAATTCCTGTGACATTGCCGTATAATTCTATGAATACTGATGTATAATTCCTTTGACACTGACGTATAATTCCTGTGATATTGCCATATAATTCCCGTGATACTGGCGTATAATTCCTGTGACATTGCAGAATAATTCTCTGAATAATGGCGTATAATTCCTGTGACATTGCCGTATAATTCTCAGAATACTGGCGTATAATTCCTGTGATATTGCAGTATAATTCCTGTGATAATGCCGTATAATTCTTGGAATACTTTCAAATAATTCCTGTGATATTGCCGTATAATTCTATGAATACTGACGTATAATTCCTTTGACACTGACGTATAATTCCTGTGATATTGCCATATAATTCCCGTGATACTGGCGTATAATTCCTGTGACATTGCAAAATAATTCTCTGAATAATGGCGTATAATTCCTGTGACATTGCCGTATAATTCTTAGAATACTGGCGTATAATTCCTGTGATATTGCAGTATAATTCCTGTGATAATGCTGTATAATTCTTGGAATACTGTCAAATAATTCCTGTGATATTGCCGTTTAATTCTCTGAATACTGGCGTATAATTCCTGTGACATTGCCGTATAATTCTCTGAATACTGGCGTATAATTCCTGTAATATTGCAGTATAATTCTCGGAATACTGGCATATAATTCCTGTGATATTGCTGTATATTTCCTTTGACATTGCCGTATAATTCATGTGATATTGCTGTATGATTCTCTGAATACTGGCGTATAATTCCTGTGACATTGCCGTATAATTCTCGGAATACTGGCGTATAATTCCTCTCATATTGCCATATAATTCTAGTGATATTGCTGTATAATTCTCAGAATACTGGCGTATAATTCCTGTGATACTACCATATAATTCCTGTGATGTTGCCATAAAATTTTTGTAATACTGGCATATAATTCCTGTGACTTTGCCGTATAATTCTCTGAATACTGGCGTATAATTCCTGTGACATTGCGGTATAATTCTCAGAATTCTGGCGTATAATTAGTGTGATATTGGCGTATAATTCCTGTGATATTGCCGTACAATTCTTGGAATACTGGCATATAATTCCTGTGACACTGCCGTAAAATTCTCAAAAATACTGGAGTATAATTCCTGTGATATTGCCATATAATTCATGTGATATTGCCGTATAATTCTCAGAATACTGGCGTATAATTCCTTTGACATTGCCGTATAATTCTCTAAATACTGCCGTATAATTCCTGTAACATTGCCTAATAATTCCTGTGATATTGCCATATAATTCCCATGATACTGTCGTATAATTCCTGTGACATTGCCGTATAATTCTCTGAATACTGGCGTATAATTCCTGTGACATTATCGTATAATTCTCGGAATACTGGCGTATAATTCCTGTGTTACTGACGTATAATTCTCGTAATACTGGTATTTAATTCCTGTGGCATTGCCGTATAATTCTCGAAAATACTGGCGTATAATTCCAGTGACATTGCCGTATAATTCTCTGAATACTGGCGTATAATTCCTGTGACACTGACGGATAATTCCTGTGATATTGCCATATAATTCCTGTGATACTGGTATATAATTCCTGTAACATTGCAGAATAATTCTCTGAATAATGGCGTATAATTCCTGTGACATTGCCGAATAATTCTCAGAATACTTGCGTATAATTCCTGTGATATTGCAGTATAATTCTTGTGATATTGCTGTATAATTCTCGGAATACTGGCGTATAATTGCTGTGATATTGCCGAATAATTCCTGTGATGTTGTCGTATAATTTTCGGAATACTGGCGTATAATTCCTGTGATATTGCTGTATATTTCCTTTGACATTGCCGTATAATTCATGTGACATTGCTGTATGATTCTCTGAATACTAGTGTATAATTAATGTGACATTGCCGTATAATTCTCGGAATACTGGCGTATAATTCCTCTCATATTGCCGTATAATTCTAGTGATATTGCTGTATAATTCTCAGAATACTGGCGTATAATTCCTGTGATACTACCATATAATTCCTGTGATGTTGCCATATAATTTTCGGAATACTGGCATATAATTCCTGTGACATTGCCGTATAATTCTTGTGACTTTGCCGTATAATTCTCTGAATATTGGCATATAATTCATGTGACATTGCGGTATAATTTTCAGAATACTGGCGTATAATTAGTGTGATATTGGCATATAATTCCTGTGATATTGCCGTACAATTCTTGGAATACTGGCATATAATTCCTGTGACACTGCCGTAAAATTCTCGAAAATACTGTAGTATAATTCCTGTGATATTGCCGTATAATTCTCTGAATACTGGCGTATTATTGCTGTGATATTGACGTATAATTCTCGGAATACTGGCATATAATTCCTGTGGCATTGCAGTATAATCTGCTAAAATACTGGCGTATAATTCCTGTGACATTGCCGTATAATTCTATGAATACTGACGTATAATTCCTTTGACACTGACGTATAATTCCTGTGATATTGCCATATAATTCCCGTGATACTGGCGTATAATTCCTGTGACATTGCAGAATAATACTCTGAATAATGGCGTATAATTCCTGTGACATTGCCGTATAATTCTCAGAATACTGGCGTATAATTCCTGTGACATTGCAGTATAATTCCTGTGATAATGCCGTATAATTCTTGGAATACTGTCAAATAATTCCTGTGATATTGCCGTTTAATTCTCTGAATACTGGCGTATAATTCCTGTGACATTGCCGTATAATTCTCTGAATACTGGCGTATAATTCCTGTAATATTGCCGTATAATTCTCGGAATACTGGCATATAATTCCTGTGATATTGCTGTATATTTCCTTTGACATTGCCGTATAATTCATGTGACATTGCTGTATGATTCTCTGAATACTGGCGTATAATTCCTGTGACATTGCCGTATAATTCTCGGAATACTGGCGTATAATTCCTCTCATATTGCCGTATAATTCTAGAGATATTGATGTATAATTCTCAGAATTCTGGCGTATAATTCCTGTAATACTACCATATAATTCCTGTGATGTTGCCATAAAGTTTTCGGAATACTGGCATATAATTCCTGTGACATTGCCATATAATTCTAGTGATATTGCTGTATAATTCTGAGAATACTGGCGTATAATTCCTGTGATACTACCATATAATTCCTGAGATGTTGCCCTAAAAATTTCGTAATACTGGCATATAATTCCTGTGACTTTGCCGTATAATTCTCTGAATACTGGCGTATAATTCCTGTGACATTGCGGTATAATTCTCAGAATACTGGCGTATAATTAGTGTGATATTGGCGTATAATTCCTGTGATATTGCCGTACAATTCTTGGAATACTGGCATATAATTCCTGTGACACTGCCGTAAAATTCTCAAAAATACTAGGGTATAATTCCTGTGATATTGCCATATAATTCATGTGATATTGCCGTATAATTCTCAGAATACTGGCGTATAATTCCTGTGACATTGCTGTATAATTCTCTAAATACTGCCATATAATTCCTGTAACATTGCCTAATAATTCCTGTGATATTGCCATATAATTCCCGTGATACTGTCGTAAAATTCCTGTGACATTGCCTTATAATTCTCTGAATACTGGCGTATAATTCCTGTGACATTATCGTATAATTCTCGGAATACTGGCGTATAATTCCTGTGATACTGACGTATAATTCTCGTAATACTGGTATATAATTCCTGTGGCATTGCCGTATAATTCTCGAAAATACTGGCGTATAATTCCTGTGACATTGCTGTATAATTCTCTGAATACTGGCGTATAATTCCTGTGACACTGACGTATAATTCCTGTGATATTGCCATATAATTCCTGTGATACTGGTATATAATTCCTGTGACATTGCAGAATAATTCTCTGAATAATGGCGTATAATTCCTGTGACATTGCCGAATAATTCTCAGAATACTTGCGTATAATTCCTGTGATATTGCAGTATAATTCTTGTAATATTACTGTATAATTCTCGGAATACTGGCATATAATTGCTGTGATATTGCCGTATAATTCCTGTGATGTTGTCGTATAATTTTCGGAATACTGGCGTATAATTCCTGTGATATTGCTGTATATTTCCTTTGACATTGCCGTATAATTCATGTGACATTGCTGTATGATTCTCTGAATACTGGCGTATAATTACTGTGACATTGCCGTATAATTCTCGGAATACTGGCGTATAATTCCTCTCATATTGCCGTATAATTCTTGTGACTTTGCCGTATAATTCTCTGAATTCTGGCGTATAATTCCTGTGACATTGCGGTATAATTCTCAGAATACTGGCGTATAATTAGTGTGATATTGGCGTATAATTCCTGTGATATTGCCGTACAATTCTTGGAATACTGGCATATAATTCCTGTGACACGGCCGTAAAATTCTCGAAAATACTGTAGTATAATTCCTGTGATATTGCCGTATAATTCTCACAATACTGGCGTATAATTCCTGTGACATTGCCGTATAATTCTCTAAATACTGCCGTATAATTCCTGTAACATTGCCTAATAATTCCTGTGATATTGCCATATAATTCCCGTGATACTGTCGTATAATTCCTGTGACATTGCCGTATAATTCTCTGTATACTGGCGTATAATTCCTGTGACATTACCGTATAATTCTCGGAATACTGGCGTATAATTCCTGTGATATTGATTTATAATTCTCGGAATACTGGCATATAATTCCTGTGGCATTGCCGTATAGTTCTCGAAAATACTGGTGTATAATTCCTGTGACATTGCCGTATAATTCTCTGAATACTGGCGTACAATTCCTGTGACACTAACGTATAATTCCTGTGATATTGCCATATAATTCCTGTGATACTGGTATATAATTCCTGTGACATTGCAGAATAATTCTTTGAATAATGGCGTATAATTCCTGTGACATTGCAGAATAATTCTCAGAATACTGGCGTATAATTCCTGTGACATTGCCGTATAATTCCTGTGATATTGCTGTTTAATTCTCTGAATACTGTCATATAATTCCTGTGTCATTGCCATATAAAATTCTCGGAAAACTGGCGTATAATTCCAGTGATATTGCCGTATAATTCTATGAATACTGACGTATAATTCCTTTGACACTGACGTATAATTCCTGTGATATTGCCATATAATTCCCGTGATACTGGCGTATAATTCCTGTGACATTGCAAAATAATTATCTGAATAATGGCGTATAATTCCTGTGACATTGCCGTATAATTCTCAGAATACTGGCGTATAATTCCTGTGATATTGCAGTATAATTCCTGTGATAATGCCGTATAATTCTTGGAATACTGTCAAATAATTCCTGTGATATTGCCGTTTAATTCTCTGAATACTGGCGTATAATTCCTGTGACATTGCCGTATAATTCTCTGAATACTGGCGTATAATTCCTGTAATATTGCCGTATAATTCTCGGAATACTGCCATATAATTCCTGTGATATTGCTGTATATTTCCTTTGACATTGCCGTATAATTCATGTGACATTGCTGTATGATTCTCTGAATACTGGCGTATAATTCCTGTGACATTGCCATATAATTCTCGGAATACTGGCGTATAATTCCTCTCATATTGCCATATAATTCTAGTGATATTACTGTATAATTCTCAGAATACTGGCGTATAATTCCTGTGATACTACCATATAATTCCTGTGATGTTGCCATAACATTTTCGGAATACTGGCATATAATTCCTATGACATTGCCATATAATTCTAGTGATATTGCTGTATAATTCTGAGAATACTGGCGTATAATTCCTGTGATGCTACCATATAATTCCTGAGATGTTGCCATAAAAATTTCGTAATACTGGCATATAATTCCTGTGATTTTGCCGTATAATTCTCTGAATACTGGCGCATAATTCCTGTGACATTGCGGTATAATTCTCAGAATACTGGCGTATAATTAGTGTGATATTGGCGTATAATTCCTGTGATATTGCCGTACAATTCTTGGAATACTGGCATATAATTCCTGTGACACTGCCGTAAAATTCTCAAAAATACTGGAGTATAATTCCTGTGATATTACCATATAATTCATGTGATATTGCCGTATAATTCTCAGAATACTGGCGTATAATTCCTGTGACATTGCCGTATAATTCTCTAAATACTGCCGTATAATTCCTGTAACATTGCCTAATAATTCCTGTGATATTGCCATATAATTCCCGTGATACTGTCGTAAAATTCCTGTGACATTGCCGTATAATTCTCTGAATACTGGCGTATAATTCCTGTGACATTATCGTATAATTCTCGGAATACTGGCGTATAATTCCTGTGATACTGACGTATAATTCTCGTAATACTGGTATATAATTCCTGTGGCATTGCCGTATAATTCTCGAAAATACTGGCGTATAATTCCTGTGACATTGCCGTATAATTCTCTGAATACTGGCGTATAATTCCTGTGACACTGACGTATAATTCCTGTGATATTGCCATATAATTCCTGTGATACTGGTATATAATTCCTGTGACAATGCAGAATAATTCTCTGAATAATGGCGTATAATTCCTGTGACATTGCCGAATAATTCTTAGAATACTTGCGTATAATTCCTGTGATATTGCAGTATAATTCTTGTGATATTGCTGTATAATTCTCGGAATACTGGCGTATAATTGCTGTGATATTGCCGTATAATTCCTGTGATGTTGTAGTATAATTTTCGGAATACTGGCGTATAATTCCTGTGATATTGCTGTATATTTCCTTTGACATTGCCGTATAATTCATGTGACATTGCTGTATGATTCTCTGAATACTGGCGTATAATTACTGTGACATTGCCGTATAATTCTCGGAATACTGGCGTATAATTCCTCTCATATTGCCGTATAATTATTGTGACTTTGCCGTATAATTCTCTGAATACTGGCGCATAATTCCTGTGACATTGCGGTATAATTCTCAGAATACTGGCGTATAATTAGTGTGATATTGGCGTATAATTCCTGTGATATTGCCGTACAATTCTTGGAATACTGGCATATAATTCCTGTGACACTGCCGTAAAATTCTCGAAAATACTGTAGTATAATTCCTGTGATATTGCTGTATAATTCTCACAATACTGGCGTATAATTCCTGTGACATTGCCGTATAATTCTCTAAATACTGCCGTATAATTCCTGTAACATTGCCTAATAATTCCTGTGATATTGCCATATAATTCCCGTGATACTGTCGTATAATTCCTGTGACATTGCCGTATAATTCTCTGAATACTAGCGTATAATTCCTGTGACATTACCGTATAATTCTCGGAATACTGGCGTATAATTCCTGTGATATTGATTTATAATTCTCGGAATACTGGCATATAATTCCTGTGGCACTGCCGTATAGTTCTCGAAAATACTGGCGTATAATTCCTGTGACATTGCCGTATAATTCTCTGAATACTGGCGTACAATCCCTGTGACACTAACGTATAATTCCTGTGATATTGCCATATAATTCCTGTGATACTGGTATATAATTCCTGTGACATTGCAGAATAATTCTTTGAATAATGGCGTATAATTCCTGTGACATTGCAGAATAATTCTCAGAATACTGGCGTATAATTCCTGTGATATTGCAGTATAATTCCTGTGATATTGCCGTATAATTCTCGGAATACTGGCGTATAATTCCTGTGACATTGCCGTATAATTCCTGTGATATTGCTGTTTAATTCTCTGAATACTGGCATATAATTCCTGTGTCATTGCCATATAAAATTCTCGGAAAACTGGCGTATAATTCCTGTGATATTGCCGTATAATTCTCTGAATACTGGCATATAATTCCTGTGACATTGCTGTAAAATTCTCGGAATACTGGCATATAATTCCTTTGATATTGCCGTATAATTCCTGTGATATTGCAGTATAATTCTCGGAATACTGGCATATAATTGCTGTGATATTGCCGTATAATTCCTGTGATGTTGCCGTATCATTTTCGGAACACTGTCATATAATTCCTGTGACATTGTCGTATAATTCTTGTGACATTGCCGTATAATTCTCTGAATACTGGCGTATAATTCCTGTGACATTGCAGTATAATTCTCGGAATACTGGCGTATAATTCCTGTGATATTGCCATATAATTCCTGTGATATTGCCGTATATAATTCTCAGAATACTGGCGTATAATTAGTGTGATATTGCAGTATAATTCCTGTGATATTGCCGTAGAATTATTGGAATACTGGCAAATAATTCCTGTGACATTGCCGTATAATTCTTGTGACTCTGCTGTATAATTCTCTTAATTCTGGCGTATAATTCCTGCGACACTAACGTATAATTCCTGTGATATTGCCATATAATTCCTGTGATACTGGTATATAATTCCTGTGACATTGCAGAATAATTCTCTGAATAATGGCGTATAATTCCTGTGACATTGCAGAATAATTCTCAGAATACTGTCGTATAATTCCTGTGATATTGCAGTATAATTCCTGTGATATTGCCGTATAATTCTCGGAATACTGGCGTATAATTAGTGTGATATTGCCGTATAATTCCTGTGATATTGCAATATAATTCCTGTGATATTGCCGTGTAATTCTCAGAATACTGGCGTATAATTAGTGTGATATTGCCGTATAATTCCTGTGATATTGCCGTAGAATTCTTGGAATACTGGGATATAATTCCTGTGACAATGTCGTATAATTCTCGGAATACTGGCATATAATTAGTGGAATATTGCCATATAATTCCTGTGATATTGCCGTAGAATTCTTGGAATACTGACATATAATTCCTGTGACATTGCCGTATAATTCTTGTGACCCTGCTGTATAATTCTCTTAATTCTGGCGTATAATTCCTGCGACATTATGGTATAATTCTCAGAATACTGGCGTATAATTAGTGTGATATTGGCGTATAATTCCTGTGATATTGCCGTACAATTTTTGGAATATTGGCATATAATTCATGTGACACTGCCGTAAAATTCTTGAAAATACTGGAGTATAATTCCTGTGACATTGCCGTATAATTCTCTAAATACTGCCATATAATTCCTGTAACATTGCCTAATAATTCCTGTGATATTGCCATATAATTCCTGTGATACTGTCGTATAATTCCTGTGACATTGACGTATAATTTCTGTGATATTGCCATATAATTCCTGTGATACTGGTATATAATTCCTGTTACATTGCAGAATAATTCTCTGAATAATGGCGTATAATTCCTGTGACATTGCCGAATAATTCTCAGAATACTGGAGTATAATTCCTGTGATATTGCAGTATAATTCTTGTGATATTGCTGTATAATTATCGGAATACCGGCGTATAATTCCTATGATATTGCTGTATAATTCCTGTGATATTGCCGTATAATTCTCGGAATACTGGCGTATAATTCCTGTGACATTGCCGTATAATTCCTGTGATATTGCCGTTTAATTCTCTGAATACTGGCGTATAATTCCTGTGTCATTGCCATATAATTCTCGGAAAACTGGCGTATAATTCCTGTGACATTGCCGTATAATTCTCGGAATACTGGCATATAATTCCTGTGATATTGCTGTATAATTCTTGCGATATTGCTGTATAATTCTCGGAATACTGGCGTATAATTGCTGTGATATTGCTGTATAATTCTTGTGATTTTGTCGTATAATTTTCGGAATACTGGCGTATAATTCCTGTGATATTGCTGTATATTTCCTTTGACATCGCCGTATAATTCATGTGACATTGCTGTATGATTCTCTGAATACTGGCGTATAATTACTGTGACATTGCCGTATAATTCTCGGAATACTAGCGTATAATTCCTCTCATATTGCCGTATAATTCTAGTGATATTGCTGTATAATTCTCAGAATACTGGCGTATAATTCCTGTGATACTACCATGTAATTCCTGTGATGTTGCCATAAAATTTTCGGAATACTGGCGTATAATTCCTGTGACATTGCTGTAAAATTCTCGGAATACTGTCATATAATTCCTTTGATATTGCCGTATAATTCCTGTGATATTGCAGTATAATTCTCGGAATACTGGCATATAATTGCTGTGATATTGCCGTATAATTCCTGTGATGTTGCCGTATCATTTTCGGAATACTGGCAAATAATTCCTGTAACATTGTCGTATAATTCTTGTGACATTGCCGTATAATTCTCTGAATACTGGCGTATAATTCCTGTGAAATTGCAGTATAATTCTCGGAATACTGGCGTATAATTCCTGTGATATTGCCATATAATTCCTGTGATATTGCCGTATAATTCTCAGAATACTGGCGTATAATTAGTGTGATATTGCCGTATAATTCCTGTGATATTGCCGTAGAATTCTTGGAATACTGGGATATAATTCAAGTGACAATGTCGTATAATTCTCGGAATACTGGCGTATAATTAGTGTGATATTGCCATATAATTCTCACAATACTGGCATATAATTCCTGTGACATTGCCGTATAATTCTCTAAATACTGCCGTATAATTCCTGTAACATTGCCTAATAATTCCTGTGATATATCCATATAATTCCCGTGATACTGTCGTATAATTCCTGTGACATTGCCGTATAATTCTCTGAATACTGGCGTATAATTCCTGTGACATTACCGTATAATTCTCGGAATACTGGCGTATAATTCCTGTGATATTGATTTATAATTCTCGGAATACTGGCATATAATTCCTGTGGCATTGCCGTATAGTTCTCGAAAATACTGGCGTATAATTCCTGTGACATTGCCGTATAATTCTCTGAATACTGGCGTATAATTCCTGTGACACTGACGTATAATTCCTGTGATATTGCCATATAATTCCTGTGATACTGGTATATAATTCCTGTGACATTGCAGAATAATTCTCTGAATAATGGCGTATAATTCCTGTGACATTGCAGAATAATTCTCAGAATACTGGTGTATAATTCCTGTGATATTGCAGTTTAATTCCTGTGATATTGCCGTATAATTCTCGGAATACTGGCATATAATTCCTGTGACATTGCCGTGTAATTCCTGTGATATTGCCATTTAATTCTCTGAATACTGAAGTATAATTCCTGTGTCATTGCCATATAATTCTCGGAAAACTGGCATATAATTCCTGTGACATTGCGGTATAATTCTCAGAATACTGGCGTATAATTAGTGTGATATTGGCGTATAATTCCTGTGTCATTGCCATATAATTCTCGGAAAACTGGCGTATAATTCCTGTGATATTGCCGTATAATTCTCTGAATACTGGCGTATAATTCCTGTGACATTGCTGTAAAATTCTCGGAATACTGGCATATAATTCCTGTGATATTGCAGTATAATTCTCGGAATACTGGCATATAATTGCTGTGATATTGCCGTATAATTCCTGTGATGTTGCCGTATCTTTTTCGGAATACTGGCAAATAATTCCTGTAACATTGTCGTATAATTCTTGTGACATTGCCGTATAATTCTCTAAATACTGCCATATAATTCCTGTAACATTGCCTAATAATTCCTGTGATATTGCCATATAATTCCTGTGATACTGTCGTATAATTCCTGTGACATTGACGTATAATTTCTGTGATATTGCCATATAATTCCTGTGATACTGGTATATAATTCCTGTTACATTGCAGAATAATTCTCTGAATAAAGACGTATAATTCCTGTGAAATTGCCGAATAATTCTCAGAATACTGGAGTATAATTCCTGTGATATTGCAGTATAATTCTTGTGATATTGCTGTATAATTATCGGAATACCGGCGTATAATTCCTATGATATTGCTGTATAATTCCTGTGATATTGCCGTATAATTCTCGGAATACTGGCGTATAATTCCTGTGACATTGCCGTATAATTCCTGTGATATTGCCGTTTAATTCTCTGAATACTGGCGTATAATTCCTGTGTCATTGCCATATAATTCTCGGAAAACTGGCGTATAATTCCTGTGACATTGCCGTATAATTCTCGGAATACTGGCATATAATTCCTGTGATATTGCTGTATAATTCTTGCGATATTGCTGTATAATTCTCGGAATACTGGCGTATAATTGCTGTGATATTGCTGTATAATTCTTGTGATTTTGTCGTATAATTTTCGGAATACTGGCGTATAATTCCTGTGATATTGCTGTATATTTCCTTTGACTTCGCCGTATAATTCATGTGACATTGCTGTATGATTCTCTGAATACTGGCGTATAATTACTGTGACATTGCCGTATAATTCTCGGAATACTAGCGTATAATTCCTCTCATATTGCCGTATAATTCTAGTGATATTGCTGTATAATTCTCAGAATACTGGCGTATAATTCCTGTGATACTACCATGTAATTCCTGTGATGTTGCCATAAAATTTTCGGAATACTGGCGTATAATTCCTGTGACATTGCTGTAAAATTCTCGGAATACTGTCATATAATTCCTTTGATATTGCCGTATAATTCCTGTGATATTGCAGTATAATTCTCGGAATACTGGCATATAATTGCTGTGATATTGCCGTATAATTCCTGTGATGTTGCCGTATCATTTTCGGAATACTGGCAAATAATTCCTGTAACATTGTCGTATAATTCTTGTGACATTGCCGTATAATTCTCTGAATACTGGCGTATAATTCCTGTGAAATTGCAGTATAATTCTCGGAATACTGGCGTATAATTCCTGTGATATTGCCATATAATTCCTGTGATATTGCCGTATAATTCTCAGAATACTGGCGTATAATTAGTGTGATATTGCCGTATAATTCCTGTGATATTGCCGTAGAATTCTTGGAATACTGGGATATAATTCCTGTGACAATGTCGTATAATTCTCGGAATACTGGCGTATAATTAGTGTGATATTGCCATATAATTCTCACAATACTGGCATATAATTCCTGTGACATTGCCGTATAATTCTCTAAATACTGCCGTATAATTCCTGTAACATTGCCTAATAATTCCTGTGATATATCCATATAATTCCCGTGATACTGTCGTATAATTCCTGTGACATTGCCGTATAATTCTCTGAATACTGGCGTATAATTCCTGTGACATTACCGTATAATTCTCGGAATACTGGCGTATAATTCCTGTGATATTGATTTATAATTCTCGGAATACTGGCATATAATTCCTGTGGCATTGCCGTATAGTTCTCGAAAATACTGGCGTATAATTCCTGTGACATTGCCGTATAATTCTCTGAATACTGGCGTATAATTCCTGTGACACTGACGTATAATTCCTGTGATATTGCCATATAATTCCTGTGATACTGGTATATAATTCCTGTGACATTGCAGAATAATTCTCTGAATAATGGCGTATAATTCCTGTGACATTGCAGAATAATTCTCAGAATACTGGTGTATAATTCCTGTGATATTGCAGTTTAATTCCTGTGATATTGCCGTATAATTCTCGGAATACTGGCATATAATTCCTGTGACATTGCCGTGTAATTCCTGTGATATTGCCATTTAATTCTCTGAATACTGAAGTATAATTCCTGTGTCATTGCCATATAATTCTCGGAAAACTGGCATATAATTCCTGTGACATTGCGGTATAATTCTCAGAATACTGGCGTATAATTAGTGTGATATTGGCGTATAATTCCTGTGTCATTGCCATATAATTCTCGGAAAACTGGCGTATAATTCCTGTGATATTGCCGTATAATTCTCTGAATACTGGCGTATAATTCCTGTGACATTGCTGTAAAATTCTCGGAATACTGGCATATAATTCCTGTGATATTGCAGTATAATTCTCGGAATACTGGCATATAATTGCTGTGATATTGCCGTATAATTCCTGTGATGTTGCCGTATCTTTTTCGGAATACTGGCAAATAATTCCTGTAACATTGTCGTATAATTCTTGTGACATTGCCGTATAATTCTCTGAATACTGGCGTATAATTCCTGTGACTTTGCAGTATAATTCTCGGAATACTGGCGTATAATTCCTGTGATATTGCCATATAATTCCTGTGATATTGCCGTATAATTCTCAGAATACTGGCGTATAATTAGTGTGATATTGCTGTATAATTCCTGTGATATCGCCGTAGAATTCTTGGAATACTGGGATATAATTCCTTTGACAATGTCGTATAATTCTCGGAATACTGGCGTATAATTAGTGTGATATTGCCATATAATTCCTGTGATATTGCCGTAGAATTCTTGGAATACTGGCATATAATTCCTGTGACATTGCCGTATAATTCTTGTGACTTTGCTGTATAATTCTCTTAATACTGGCGTATAATTAGTGTGATATTGGCGTATAATTCCTGTGATATTGCCGTACAATTCGTGGAATATTGGCATATAATTCATGTGATACTGCCGTAAAATTCTCGAAAATACTGGAGTATAATTCCTGTGACATTGCCGTATAATTCTCTAAATACTGCCGTATAATTCCTGTAACATTGCCTAATAATTCCTGTGATATTGCCATATAATTCCTGTGATACTGTCGTATAATTCCTGTGACATTGCCGTATTATTCTCGGAATACTGGCGTATAATTCCTGTGACATTGACGTATAATTCCTGTGATATTGCCATATAATTCCTGTGATACTGGTATATAATTCCTGTGAAATTGCAGAATAATTCTCTGAATAATGGCATATAATTCCTGTGACATTGCCGAATAATTCTCAGAATACTGGAGTATAATTCCTGTGATATTGCAGTATAATTCTTGTGATATTGCCGTATAATTCTCGGAATACTGGCATATAATTCCTGTGACATTGCCGTATAATTCCTGTGATATTGCCGTTTAATTCTCTGAATACTGGCATATAATTCCTGTGTCATTGCCATATAATTTTCGGAAAACTGTCGTATAATTCCTGTGACATTGCCGTATAATTCTCGGAATACTGGCATATAATTCCTTTGATATTGCCGTATAATTCCTGTGATATTGCTGTATAATTCTCGGAATACTGGCGTATAATTGCTGTGATATTGCCGTATAATTCCTGTGATGTTAACGTATAATTTTCGGAATACTGGCATATAATTCCTGTGACATTGTCGTATAATTCTTGTGACATTGCCGTATAATTCTCATAATACTGGCGTATAATTAGTGTGATATTGCCGTATAATTCCTGTGATATTGCCGTGGAATTCTTGGAATACTGGCATATAATTCCTGTGACATTGCCGTATAATTCTCAGAATACTGGCGTATAATTATTGTGATTTTGCAGTACAATTCCTGTGATATTGCCGTAGAATTCTTGGAATACTGGCATATAATTCCTGTGACAATGTTGTATAATTCTCAGAATACTGGTTTATAATTCCTGTGATATTGCCATATAATTCCTGTGATATTGCCGTATAATTCTCAGAATACTTGCGTATAATTAGTGTGATATTGCCGTATAATTCCTGTGATATTGACGTAGAATTCATGGAATCCTGTCATATAATTCCTGTGATATTGACGTATAATTCTCGGAATACTGGCGTATAATTCCTATGATATTGCCGTATAATTCCTGTGATATTGACGCATAAATCTCAGAATACTGGAGTATAATTCCTGTGACATTGCCGTATAATTCTCTTAATTCTGTCATATAATTCCTGCAACATTGCCTAATAATTCCTGTGATATTGCCATATAATTCCTGTGATGCTACCATATAATTCCTGTGACATTGCTGTATAAATCTCGGAATCCTGCCTTATAATTCCTGTGATATTGCTGTAAAATTCCTGTGATATTGCCGTATAATTCTCAGAATAATGGCGTATGATTCCTGTGATATTGCCGTATAATTACTGTGATATTTCAGTATAAATCTCAGAATGCTGACGTATAATTCCTGTGACATTACCGTATAATTCTCTGAATACTGCTGTATAATTCCTGTGACATTACTGTATAATTCCTGTGATATTGCCGTATAATTCCCGTGATACTGGCGTATAATTCCTGTGACATTGCTGCATAATTCTCTTAATACTGGCGTTTAATTCCTGTGACAATGCTGCATAATTCTCTGAATACTGGCGTATAATTCCTGTGACATTGCCATATAATTTTCATAATACTGGCATATTATTCCTGTGATATTGCAGTATAATTCCTGTGATATTGCCATATAACTCTCAGAATACTGTTGCATAGTTCCTGTGACATTGATTTATAATTCCTATGATATTGCCGTATAATTCACGTGATACTGCCATTTAATTCCTGTGACATTGGAGCATAAATCTCTCAATACTGGTGTATAATTCCCTGTGATATTGCCGTATAAGTCCCAGAATACTGGTGTATAATACCTGTGATATTGACGTATAATTCCTGTGATATTGCCGTATAGTTCCCAGAATACTGGTGTATAATTCCTGCGATATTGCCGTATAATTCCTGTGGCATTGCCGTATAATTCCTGTGATATTACCGGTTAATTCTCTGAAAACTGGCAAATAATTCCTGTGACATTGCTGTATAATTATTGGAATACTGGCGTATAATCAGTGGCGCAAGTTCGTCCCAGTCGCCAGGAGGCATAATAAATGTAGATGCTCCCCTACATATACACACACATACCATATGTAGCTATCCGGCACTAAGGGTGAACAGTAGCAGTGTGCTCGGGTACCTTTCCCAATAGTAATATAGATACACATAGAAAGTGGACGCACTCCAAGTCAGTCATTACAATAAAACAGACACCAGCATACCATTATAGTACACATACAGTGCTCCCTCACCCGCCAGCAGGTCTCGATGGAGATGCTTTGGTGCAGCGGTGTGCCGATATAATTAGTGTTCCCTCTAGGATTTTTTTAGGGCAGGGTGCTGATCACGGGGAGGGCACATTTCTCCATTCGGGAGGGTACATTTTTAAGTTAGATGGGCAAACTTAGGTACATACTATAATGCTTGGTGCTCCCATTCCTATAGGTCAAAACATGGACAGTGCGCATCGAAGGCGCGCAGCAAAAATCTAGGGGCGTTGTTTCGTGGGGAATGGGCATGGCCACATAATAGTGGCAATTCACATTACACCACACGGTAGTGCACCTAATACACATTGCACCAGGTAGAACCTCCTATACACACTGCGACAGGTAGAGCACGTTATACATATTGCGCCAGATAGAGCACGTTATACACATTGCGTCAGGCAGAGCACTGAGGCACACTGCACCAGGTAGAGAGCGCTGAGGCACACTGCACCAGGTAGAGAGCACTGAGGCACATTGCACCAGGCAGAGAGCACTGAGATTGAAGTTTACAGCTGCAAAATACTTAAAAGGTTAATTTAGCCCAGGGGGACTCTCATGTGCCTATCGGGTCCGGCGGCGCACGGGTGGGTCCGGCGGCGTGGTGGGGTCCGGCAGGCAGCAAACGGCGGGGTGGCAGGGCGCACAAAAATGGGCAGGGCGGGATTCAGCTGTCTAAAAAAGGGGCAGACACCTAGCGTGAACACTAGATATATATAAAAAAAACACAAACACCTCATTCACTTAAACACACACACATGTCTCTCGCTTAAACACACACGCCGCTTTCACACACACACACACACACGCACACACGCACACGCACACACACATGCCTCCCACTTACACACACACACATGCCTCTCACTTACATACACATGCCTCTCACTTACACACACCTCTCACACACGTGCCTCTCACTTACACACACACACACACCTCTCACACACGCGCCTCTCACTTACATACACATGCCTCTCACTTACATACACATGCCTCTCACTTACACGTCTCTCACTTACATACACATGCCTCTAACTTACACACACACACACATGCCTCTCACTTACATACACATGCTTCCCACTTACACACACACACATGCCTCCCACTTACACACACATACATGCCTCTCACACACATGCCACTCACTTACACACATCACTCACACACATGCCTCTTTTACTTGAATGCACAACTTTCCTTAAAAACACACACACACCTCACTTAAAAACAAGCACACACAAAACACAGTGCTTTCCCCCAAATACACCTATCCCCCACCCCCCATACAGTGCCTACCTTTGGCTATCATCAGGCTGACGGAGCATGGAGGAGCAGAGAGCTTCCCTCGGCTGGCTTACTAAACTAGAAGCGCCCGGGAGGAGCTGCACTCTGGAGCTCCCCCTAGCTGCAGCCAGTGCCATCTCTCTGTACAGGAGGCAGCCTCCGTGTCACTGACACAGCTCCTCCATCTGCAATAGCAGCGCGGTCCTCAGGCAGCGGGAGACAGTGGAGGAGATGTGCCCCCTTGTGGTCAGGAGCCTGGCGGCAGCCGACTCCACTGCCTCCCACAGTTCCGCCACTGCGTATAATTCCTGTGATATTTCCGTATAATTCTCAGAATACTGGCGTATAATTCCTGTGATATTGCTGTATAATTCCTGTGACATTGCCGTATAATTCCTGTCACATTGCCGTATAATTCTCGGAATATTGGCGTATAATTCACGTGACATTGCCGTATAATTCCTGTGACATTACCGTATAATTTTCGGAATACCGACGTATAATTCCTGTGATATTGCCATATAATTCTTGTGATATTGCCGTAAATATCTCGGAATACTGGCATATAATTCCTGTGACATTGCCATCTTATTCTCAGAATACTGGCATATATCTCCTGTGATATTGCCGTATAATTCTCGGAATACTGTCGTATAATTCCTGTGATATTGGCGTACAATTCCTGTGACATTGCCGTATAATTCTTTAAATACTGCCATATAATTCCTGTAACATTGCCTAATAATTCCTGTGACATTGCCGTATAATTTTCGGAATAATGGCGTATAATTCCTGTGATATTGCCGTAAAATTCCTGTGATATTGCCGTATAATTCTCGTAATACTGGCATATTATTACTGTGACATTGCCGTATAATTCTCAGAATAATGGCGTATAATTCCTGTGATATTGCCGTATAATTCCTGTGATATTGCCGTATAATTCTCAGAATACTGGCATATAATTTCTGTGACAGTGCCGTATAATTCTCGGGATACTGCCGTATAATTCCTGTGACATTGCTGTATAATTCCTGTGATATTGCCATATAATTCCCGTGATACTGGCGTATAATTCCTATGACATTGCTGTATAATTCTATGAATACTGGAGTATAATTCCTGTGACATTGCTGTATAATTCCTGTGATATTTCCGTTTAATTCTCTGAATACTGGCGTATAATTCCTGTGACATCGCCTTATAATTCTCGGAATACTGGCGTATAATTCCTGTGATATTGCCGTATAATTCCTGTGACATTACCGCACAATTTTTGGAATACTGACGTATAATTCCTATGATATTGGCATATAATTCTTGTGATATTGCCGTATATATCTTGGAATACGGTCGTATAATTCCTGTGACATTGCCGTATAATTCCTGTGATATTGCCTTAAAATTCTCTGAATACTGGCATATAATTCCTGTGATATTGCCTTATAATTCTCTGAATACTGGCATATAATTCCTGTGACATTGCCATCTAATTCTCAGAATACTGGCGTATATCTCCTGTGACATTGCCGTATAATTCCTGTGATATTGCCGTTTAATTCTCTGAAAACTGGCGTATAATTTCTGTGACATTGCCGTATAATTATTGGAATACTGGCGTATAATCAGTGGCGCAAGTTCGTCCCAGTCACCCGGACGCATGATAAATGTTGATGCTCCCCTACATATACACACACATACCATATGTAGCTATCCGGCACTAAGGGTGAACAGTAGCAGTGTGCTCAGGTACCTTTCCTAATAGTAATTTAGATACACATAGAAAGTGGACGCACTCCAAGTCAGTCATTACAATAAAACAGACACCAGCATACCATTATAGTACACATACAGTGCTCCCTCACCCGCCAGCAAGTCTCGATGAAGATGCTTTGGTGCAGCGGTGTGCCAATATAATTAGTGTTCCCTCTAGGATTTTTTTAGGGCAGGGTGCTGATCACGGGGCGGGCACATTTCTCCATTCGGGAGGGTACATTTTTAAGTTAGATGGGCAAACTTAGGTACATACTATAATGCTTGGTGCTCCCATTCCTATAGGTCAAAACATGGACAGTGCGCATCGAAGGTGCGCAGCAAAAATCTAGGGGCGTTGTTTCGTGGAGAATGGGCATGGCCACATAATAGTGGCAATTCACATTACACCACACGGTAGTGCACCTAATATACATTGCACCAGGTAGAACCTCCTATACACACTGCGACAGGTAGAGCACGTTATACATATTGCGCCAGATAGAGCACGTTATACACATTGCGTCAGGCAGAGCACTGAGGCACACTGCACCAGGTAGAGAGCACTGAGGCACACTGCACCAGGTAGAGAGCACTGAGGCACATTGCACCAGGCAGAGAGCACTGAGATTGAAGTTTACAGCTGCAAAATACTTACAAGGTTAATTTAGCCCAGGGGGACTCTCATGTGCCTACCGGGTCCAGCGGCGCACGGCTGGGTCCGGCGGCGTGGTGGGGTCCGGCAGGCAGCAAACGGCGGAGCGGCAGGGCGCACAAAAACGGGCAGGGCGGGATTCAGCTGTCTAAAAAAGGGGCAGACACCTAGCGTGAACACTAGATATATATTAAAAAAACACAAACACCTCATTCACTTAAACACATACGTCTCTTTCGCTTAAACACACACGCCACTTTCACACACACACACACACACACACACACACACACACACACACACACACACACACATGCCTCTCACTTACATACACATGCCTCCCACTTACACACACACACATGCCTCTCACTTACACACACCTCTCACACACGTGCCTCTCACTTACACACACACACCTCTCACACATGCGCCTCTCACTTACATACACATGCCTCTCACTTACACGTCTCTCACTTACATACACATGCCTCTAACTTACACACACACAAACACACACACACACACACACACACACACACACACACACACACACATGCCTCTCACTTAAATACACATGCCTCCCACTTACACACACACACGCCTCCCACTTACACACATACATGCCTCTTACACACATGCCACTCACTTACACACATCACTCACACACATGCCTCTTTTACTTGAACGCACAACTTTCCTTAAAAACACACACACACACACACACACACACCTCACTTAAAAACAAGCACACACAAAACACAGTGCTTTCCCCCAAATACACCTATCCCCCACCCCCCACACAGTGCCTACCTTTGGCTATCATCAGGCTGACGGAGCATGGAGGAGCATAGAGCTTCCCTCGGCTGGCTTACTAAACTAGAAGGGCCTGGGAGGAGCTGCACTCTGGAGCTCCCCCTAGCTGCAGCCAGTGCCATCTCTCTGTACAGGAGGCAGCTTCCGTGTCACTGACACAGCTCCTCCGTCTGCAATAGCAGCGCGGTCCTCAGGCAGCGGGAGACAGTGGAGGAGATGTGCCCCCTTGCGGTCAGGAGCCCGGCGGCAGCCGACTCCACTGCCTCCCACAGTTCCGCCACTGCGTATAATTCCTGTGATATTTCCGTATAATTCTCAGAATACTGGCGTATAATTCCTGTGATATTGCTGTATAATTCCTGTTACATTGCCGTATAATTCCTGTGACATTGCCGTATAATTCCTGTGACATTGCCGTATAATTCTCTGAATACTGGCGCATAATTCCTGTGACATTGCCGTATAATTCTTTAAATACTGCCATATAATTCCTGTAACATTGCCTAATAATTCCTGTGACATTGCCGTATAATTTTCGGGATAATGGCGTATAATTCCCGTGATATTGCCGTAAAATTCCTGTAATATTGCCGTATAATTCTCGTAATACTGACATATTATTACTGTGACATTGCCGTATAATTCTCAGAATAATGGCGTATAATTCCTGTGATATTGCTGTATAATTCCTGTGATATTGCCGTATAATTCTCAGAATACTGGCATATAATTTCTGTGACATTGCCGTATAATTCTCGGAATACTGCCGTATAATTCCTGTGACATTGCTGTATAATTCCTGTGATATTGCCATATAATTCCTGTGATACTGGCGTATAATTCCTATGACATTGCTGTATAATTCTATGAATACTGGAGTATAATTCCTGTGACATTGCCGTATAATTCCTGTGATATTTCCGTTTAATTCTCTGAATACTGGCATATAATTCCTGTGACATTGCCTTATAATTCTCGGAATACTGGCGTATAATTCCTGTGATATTGCCGTATAATTCCTGTGACATTACCGCATAATTTTTGGAATACTGACGTATAATTCCTGTGATATTGGCATATAATTCTTGTGATATTGCCGTATATATCTTGGAATACTGCCGTATAATTCCTGTGACATTGCCATATAATTCCTGTGATATTGCTGTATAATTCTCGGAATGCTTTCATATAATTCCTGTGACATTGCCGTATAATTCTCTGAATACTGTCATATAATTCCTGTGATATTGCCATCTAATTCTCAGAATACTGGTGTATATCTCTTTGATATTGCCTTATAATTCTTGGAATACTGGCATATAATTCCTGTGACATTGCCATATAATTCCTGTGACATTGCCGTATAATTCTCTGAATACTGGCGTATAATTCCTGTGTCATTGCCGTATAATTCTTGGAATACTGGCGTATAATTCCTTTGATATTGCCATATAATTTCTGTGATATTGCTGTATTTTTCTCAGAATACTGGCGTATAATGTCTGTGATATTGCCATATAATTCCTGTGATATTGCTGTATAATTCTCGGAATGCTGGCATATAATTCCTGTGACATTGCCGTATAATTCTCTGAATACTGGCATATAATTCCTGTGACATTGCCGTATAATTCTTGGAATACTGGCATATATTTTCTGTGATATTGCCGTATTATTACTGTGATATTGCCGTACAATTCTTGGAATACTGGCGTATAATTGCTGTGACATTGCCGTATAATTCTCTGAATACTGGCATATAATTCCTGTGACATTGCCGTATAATTCCTGTGATATTGCCATATAATTCCCATGATTCTGGTGTATAATTCCAGTTATCCTGCCGTATCATTCCATATAAATCCATATAATTCCATATAAATCCAGTCCAGTGGTGCTGCCATATAAGTTCAGGGGTGCTGTCAGGTGCTGTATATTATTTACTCCAAATAAAGGGGTTATTAATATTTAATCCAAATAATTTTTACAGGGCTTGCCCTGTGAGGTGTAGGAGTACGCTCTCTTGTGCTGCATATTGTGTTATATAACTCCAGAAAAATAATGGAGAACAAACATTTTGAGGAGTTAATAGGGAAAGATCAAGAACCACTTCCTCCTAGTGCTGAAGCTGCTGCCACTAGCCATTACATAGACGATGAAATGCCATTAACGTCATCTTCCAAGGCTGGTGCCCAATGTGATAGTAGAGGACGTGTAAAATCAAAAAAGCCTAAGTTTAGTAAAAAGAACCAAAAAAAGAAATTTAAATCATCTGAGGAGAAACGTAAACATGGCTTGTGGTTCAGCTTCACATGACGATGGAAGCCCTCATCCTCCCACTAGAAAAATTAAAAGAGTTAAGCTGAAAAGAGCACAGAAAAGAACTGTGTGCTCTGAGATGGTATCACAAATCCCCAAGGAGAGTCCAATTGTGTCGCTGGTTGTGATGCCTGACCTTCCCAACACTGGACAGGAAGAGGTGGCTCCTTCCACCATTTGCACATCCCCTGCAAGTGCTGGAAGGAGCACCCACAGTCCAGTTCCTGATATTCAAATTGATGATGTTACTGTTAAAGTGCATCAGGATGATGATATGGGTGTTGCTGGCACTGGGGAGGAAGTTGACGATGAGGATTCTGATGGGGATGTGGTTTGTTTAAGTCAGACACCAGGGGAGACACCTGTTGTCCTTTGGATATAGAAGCCCATTGAAATGCCTGGGCAAACTACCAAAAAAGCCACCTCTTCGGTGTGGAATTATTTCTCCACAAATCCGGACAACAGGTGTTGAGCCATCTGTTGCCTCTGTCAATCTGTAATAAGTAGAGGTAAGGATGTTAACCACCTAGGAACATCCACCCAAATATGTCACCTGCTGCGCATTCATCAGAAGTCACTGTCAAGTTCAGAAACTTTTGGTAAGAGCATAAGCAGTCCACTGACACCTAAATCCCTTCTTCCTCCTGTACCCAAGCTCCTGCAAGAGACACCACCTACTCCCTTAACGTCAACTTCCTCCTCAGTCAGGAATGTCTGTAGTCCTGCAGGCCATGTCACTGTCAAGACAGAGGAGTCCTCTCCTAACCAGGATTCCTCCGTAGGATCCTTGAGTGGTACGCCTGCTGTTGCTGCCGCTGCTGTTGTTGCTGCTGGGAGTCGATCGTCACCCCAGAGGGGAAGTTGGAAGACCACTTGTACTACTTCCAGTAAGCAATTGACTGTCCAACAGTCCTTTGTGAGGAAGATGAAATAGGACTGCAGTCATCCTTTTGCAAAGCAGATAACTGAGGCCTCGACAGCTATGTTGGTGTTAGAGGTGCGTCCGGTATCCACCATTAGTTCAGAGTCTCTTAAAGAATTGTTTGAGGTACTGTGTCCCCGGTATCAAATCCCACCTAGGTTCCACTTCTCTAGGCAGGCGATACCGAGAATGTACACAGACGTCAGAAAGAGTCACTAGTGTCCTAAAAGTGCAGTTGTATCCAGTGTCCACTTAACCATGGACATGTGGACAAGTGGAACAGGGCAGACTAAGGACCATATGACTGTAACAGCTCACTGGGTAGATGTATGGCCTCCCGCAGCGGCACCAGTAGCAGCATCTTGCAAACGCCAACTTATTCCTTGACAGGCTATGCTATGTATCACCACTTTCCATAAGAGGCACATAGCTGACAACCTCTTACTGTAACTGAGGAACATCATCGCAGAATGGACTCTCCTGTGGATTTGTGATATTGGACAATGCCACCAATATTGTGCGTGTATTACAACTGGGCAAATTCCAAAACGTCCCATGTTTTGCACATACAATTAATTTGGTGTTGCAGAAGTTATTAAAAAAATTAAAGGGGTGTGCAGGAGATGCTGTCGGTGACCCAAAAAATTTCGGGATACTTTCGGCATTCAGCCACCACATGCCGAAGACTGGAGCGCCAGCAAACACTCCTGAACCTGCCCTGCCATCAACTGTAGCAAGAGGTGGTAATGAGGTGGAATTCAATAATCTATATGCTTGAGAGGATGGAGGAGCAGCAAAAGGCCATTCAAGCCTATACATCCACCTACGGTATAGGCAAAAGAGGGGTAATGCACCTGACTCAAGCACAGTGGACAATGATTTTTGTCTTGTGCAAGGTTCTCCAACCCTTCGAACTTGCCACACGTGAAGTCAGTTCAGACACTGCCAGCTTGAGTTAGGTCATTCCCCTCATCAGGCTTTTGCAGAAGCAGCTTGATAAATTGAAGGAGGAGCTAAGATGGAGCTATTCCGCAAAGTATGTGGGACTTGTGGATGGAGCCCTTCATTTGCTTTGCCAGGATTCAAGGGTGGTCAATCTGTTGAAATCAGAGCACTATATTTTGGCCACCGTGCTTGATCCTAGGTTTAAAGCCTACGTTGTATCTCTCTTTCCAGCAGACACAAGTGTGCAGAGGGGCAAAGACCTGCTGTTAGAAAATTGTCAACTCAAGCGGAACGTGACCCATCAACAGCTCCTCCTTCAATTTCTCCCACCACTGGGGCTGCAAGGAAAAGGATAACATTTCCTAGCCCACCTACTGGCGGTGATGCAGGACAGTCAGGAGTGAAAGCGGACATCTGGTCTGGACTGAAGGACCTGCCAACGATTACTGACATGTCTACTGTCACTGTATATGATTCTGTCACCATTGAAAGAATGGTGGAGGATTATATGAGTGACAGCATCCAAGTAGGCATGTCAGACAGTCCGTACATATACTGGCAGGAAAAAGAGGCAATTTGGAGGCCCTTGCACAAACTGGCTTTATTTTACCTAAATTGCCCCCCTATAGTGTGGACTCCGAAAGAGTGTTTAGCGCAGCCGGTAACCTTGTCAGCGATTGGCGTAGTAGATTACTTCCACAAAATGTGGAGAAGATGATGTTCATCAAAATGAATTATAAAGTCTTCGGGAAGACTTTTACCAGCAATTGCCTCCAGGAAGTACACAGGAACCTGTGATGGTGGATTCCAGTTGGGACGAATTAATACTCAGTGAGGAGGATGTACACGGTGAAAGGGGTGAGGAATCAGAAGATGATGATGAGGTGGACTTCTTGCCTCTGTATAGCCAGCTTGTGCAAGGAGAGATTGATTGCTTCTTTTTTGCTGGGGGCCCAAACAAACCAGTAATTTCAGACACAGTCGTGTCGCAGACCCTGTCGCTGAAATGATTGGTTTGTTAAAGTGTGCATGTCCTGTTTATACAACATAAGGGTGGGAGGGCCCAAAGACAATTCCATCTTGCACCGCTTTTTCTTCTTTGCATCATGTGCTGTTTGGGGACTAGTTTCTTTTTGTACCATACTGTCTGTAACTGCAGTGACACTGCTAGATGGGCCAGGTGTTTGTGCCGCACACTTGTGTCGCTTAGCTTAGTCATACAGCTACCTCATTGCACCTCTTTTTCGTCTTTGCATCATGTGCTGTTTGGGGCCTATTTTTTAAATCTGCCATCCTGTCTGCCACTGCAGTGCCACAACTAGATGGGCCAGGTGTTTGTGCCGCACACTTGTGTCACTTAGCTTGGCCATCCAGCTACCTAATTGCACTTCTTTTTCTTCTTTGCATCATGTGCTGTTTGGGGACTAGTTTTTGAATATTGCCATCTTGTCTGCAACTGCAGTGCCACTCCTAGATGGGCCAGGTGTTTGTGACGCACACTTGTGTCGCTTAACTTAGTCATACAGCCACCTCGGTGCAATTTTTAGGCCTAAAAACTATATTGTGAGGTTTGAGGTGTTCAAAATAGAATGGAAATGAGTGGAAATGATTGTTATTGAGGTTAATAATACCATAGGAGCAAAATAACCCCCAATTTCTGTGATTTTAGCTGTTTTTATGTTGTTTTTTCCAAAAATCATCCAGATCCAAAACCAAAACACGAAATGTGGTTTTGGCAAAACCAAGCCAAAATCAAAACACAAAAATGGAATTAGAACCAAAACCAAAACACAAAACACGAAAAGTGCAAGCAACACATCTCTAATGCTTATACGCCCTGGTGCATCTAGGCGCAGCAGAGAAGGCAAGATGAGTGAGGCTCCATCTGTAGTAGTGCACCCAATTCATATTGTGTCGCAATACAGCAACCCCCAGTTTATACTATGCCACATTACAGTGACCACCATGTAATACAGGAAGTGTCGCATTGACCGCCATGTAATACAAGGAGTGCCACAGTTACAGCCAAAGGCCTTCATTCAGCATCAGCTGCAGTTTTTCTAATTTAGGGTCGCAGCAGCCTTGTGTGAAAATAGCCCAGACCCTCCCCCGTTTATGACACCCGGCCCCACAATGCCGCATTGCCGCCAGTGAACACCTCTGCCTGTTAATCAGGCAGAGGCATTTACATTAGTGAGATGCAATCACATCTCACTGCATGCACACATAAAATTGTCAGTATGTGATTGCATCGCTAATGTGATCCATACTGAATAATACCACTATGCAATGCAGGGAGTGCCACAGTGACAGCAGGGAGGAGTGCAGTGGCCTCCATATAATACAGGGAGCATTGCAATAACCATCATTTTATACCATGTTGTAATTCAGGGAGCATCACAGTGATTGCTACAGTATGTAATATAATGAGCATCACAGTGACCAACCTGTAATGCAAGGAGTGTAACAGTGAATGCCATATAATACCATCACAGTGAATGCCATTAGAATACATGTAGTGTCACAATGACCCTCATATTATACTGCAATATAATCCAGGTAGCAACACAGCTATTGCCATGTAATACAGGAAGCATCCCTGTGACAGCCATAAAGCACAGTGTGTCGCAGTGATCACCATATAATTCAGTGAGCATCACAGTGACCACAATGTAATACAATGAGCATCACAGTTACCAATACGTAATGCAATGAACATCACAGTGAATGTGATATAATACAAGCAATGTCACAGTGACTATCATGTTATACCTCCGTATAATACAATGAGCATCGCAGTGACTGCCATATAATACAGGGAGCATTACAGTGACTGCCATGTATTGTAGTGAGCCTTCCAGTGACCATAATATAAAACAGGGAGCATTGTAGTGAACAACATATAATACATGGAGCATTGCGGTGACCATTATATAATACAGATACTGTAATACAGGTTGAGTATCCCATATCCAAATATTCCGAAATACGGATAATTCCGAAATACGGACCTTTTTGAGTGAGAGTGAGATAGTGAAACCTTTGTTTTCTGATGGCTCAGTGTACACAAACTTTGTTTAATACACAAAGTTATTAAAAATATTTTATTAAATGACCTTCAGGCTGTGTGTATAAGGTGTTTATGAAACATAAATGAATTGTGTGACTGTAGACACACTTTGTTTAATGCACAAAGTTAAAAAAATATTGGCTAAAATGACCTTCAGGCTGTGTGTATAAGGTGTATATGTAACATAAATGCATTCTGTGCTTAGACTTATGTCCCATCACCATGATATATCATTATGGTATGCAATTATTCCAAAATACGGAAAAATCCGTTATCCAAAATACCTCTGGTCCCAAGCATTTTTGATAAGGGATACTCAACCTGTATGACTTCACCCCTCATAAACACTTACAGATGGAGCCACACTAGTCGTGGCTCCGTCTGTGATGGGCGCGCCTATCACCAATAGCGCCCCCATCCAGCTGGGCATGTGCGCCCGCAACGTGTCCCATTCACTTGAATAGAGAGCTTCTCCTCCCGCCCGCCCGGACAGAGACGCTCAGAATGGGAGCGTCTCTGTGCACTCCTGGCGTGACTAGGCAGACGGATCACCTAGTCACGTCGGGAGTGCACATTTGCGATGGAGCCGCCTCAGATGAGCATGGCTCCATCTGTACACACACATAGAGATGTGTCCTGCTACATCTTTGCTCCATATACTATGCCGCACGCCTTGTTACTTTTAGCCCTGCCATGCCACTGCCTAGTATTCTAAGTTGCTAAGTTGATGGAATCTATCATTCAGTACACTATACAGTAGTACTGAACTGCACTTTGTCATGAATGAAGAGCTGCAATTGAATGGGAAATAAAGGATTAAGGGCCTTATTCAACTAGCATAGCTACAGTGATGTGATCACATTTGGCAGATTTTCTGGCCTGTGTGCACGCACAGGGCCCAATCTGCACAAAGCTCAGGCTGGACAATGGAATTGTATTGCAGTAAGGCTAACGCCTTTGCCTGATTGACAGGTAACACAGTGTTGTGGGGCATGTTGACGGAAATACAGGTGTGCCTGAGTCGGCCATGTGATGTCACATGCGGCCGCTGTGAGAAAAAACACCTGCCTTTGCATCCAGACTGCGCAGGCTACCCTTATTATGCTGGGTTTGCAGTCACATCACTGGAAGAATAGTTTTTTTTGCTAGGTGGCCTTGTCCTGCGCTGCACAGACCCCAACATGTGAGTGCTAGCTTTTGCAGTTTTCCTAAATTAGATGATGATGATGCAGACAGGGCTGCATTAGCACAAGCCCATTTACGCCACTCAAGCAAGGTTGGAATTCTGCCGAGGCTTACTGTACTGAGTTCAGGTGATGGGCCAGTGATAGTGACTGGAATGACCCGGCATTAAGGAGACAATTTTGTTTCAGTCTCACTGAACAGATTAAGGACTTATCGATCCAGTATTCTGCCCCAAAGACCTTAGATGATCTCATGCAATTGGCCATCAGGATGGACAGATGCATCAGAGAGCAGATAATGAAGAAAGAGTTACTTCCTCTGCTAGTCTGGGCATAGACTTCTGAAACCGCAGTGGATTCGGCAGAGCCTATGCAGATTGGGGCTTTCCATCTAACTGTGGAAGAAAAGTCCAGGAGACGGTCACATAACATGTATCTTTATTGCAGTGGTAAAGGACATCACGTCAACTCTTGCCCACAGAAGACAGGAAAGGACTAGGCCCGAATGTAAAAAGGCAGGTTCATTTGCATCTAGCAGCATTATCTCCAAGAAATTCTCTACTAGTTCCAGTTTTTTTTTTCCATGGTAGAGAAGTTGGGTCCTCTGCATTCTTGGACAGCTGCTAGTAACTTCATGGACCTTGCTTTTGCTCAATCTCTGGGTATCCCTACAAAGAAGTTGGATTCTTCAATCACAACTTGTGGTTTAGATGAAAGACTCCATAATGGAATCGTAACTCTTCAGACACTGTCACTTCAATTGGCCATTGGTGCCTTATATTCGGAGGTCCTGTCCTTCCTTTTGATTTTATGTCCTATGGCCCCAAATGTATTAGGGCTACCTTGGCTAAGGGATCAGAATCCTGTGATTCATTGGAGCACCAGTAAAATTGGCAGTTGGGGATCTTATTGTGCCTCTCGCTGCCAATCTGGGTCGCACAGGTGGTTCCAGTGGGGTTGCCGACACTTTATTTTGTTTTTTTAGATGTGTTCTCCAAGAAGAAAGCGAACACTCTTCCCCTACATCGCCAAATGATTCTGCTATCAACTTGGTGCCAGGTGCCAAATTTCACAAAGGCAGATTATATGCTCTCTCATTATGAAATCCAAAACCATGGAGGACTGCATTCAAGAGAACCTACAAAAGGGGTTTAGTCAGCTATCAATGGGGTAAATTTACTAAGATGGGAGTTCTATTTAAGATGGGATGTTGCCCATTGCAACCAATCATATTCCAGGTATTATCTTCTAGAAGGTGCTAGATAAATTAGAAATACAATCTGATTGGTTGCCATGGGCAACATACCATCTTAAATAGAACTCCCATTTTAGTAAATTTACCCCTAAATCACCAGTAGGGCAGGCTTCTTCAAGGTGAAGAGGGATGGTTTGTTACATCTATATATTGATTACAGGAGCCTCAACAAGATTACAGTTAAAACTTATTACCCATTACCCCTCATCTCTGTTTTGATCGACCAGCTTCGAGAAGCAGTAATATTTTCAAAAAAATATTTGCGTGGAGCATATCATTTAATTCAAATTAAGGAGGGTGATGAAGACAGCCTTCAATATCCATACAGGGCACTATGAATACCTAGTAATGCCATTTGGGTTGTCAAATGCCCTTGCAGTCTTTCAGGACTTTATCAACAATGCTCCTCATGAATATCTTGGGAAATTTGTGGTCATTTACTTGGATGACATTCTAATCTACTCTCAGTCCTTGGCAGAGCATCATATCCATGTAAAGGCAGTTCTCCTCAAACTATGAGAACACCACTTATATGCTAAGTTAGAAAATGTGAGTTTGAGGTGGAGAAGATTACATTCCTGGGGTACATTATCATTCCAACTGTCTTTTCCATGGATTCCAATAAGCTTCAGGCAGTTCTTGAATGGGTCCAGCTTTGCAAATTACTATTGAAGATTTATTTGCTCCTTCTCTACAGTCGGGGTGCCAATAGTCGAGCTAACCAAAAAAGGGGATAATCTGTCTCACTGGTCACCTCAAACCCTCCAAGCAATTAAGGATTTGAAGGAGGCCTTTGTGTTCGCTTCCATTCTTTGACCCCCAGATCCTAACCTCCCCTTCATTTTTGAGGCGGATGCCTCAGAAGTTACTGTTCGGTTGGTTCTCTCCCAGAGGGACCCCAAGGACTCAAAGTTACAACCTTGTGCCTTCCTGTCATGAAAATTTTTGCTGGCATTGGTTAATAATTAAAATGATCATAACATTATAATGATGCTGGGAACTGAGAACTCTTAGCCATCAAGTCTGGTCTGGAGGAATGGAGGCATATCTTGGAGGGAGCCAAATATGTCATTACTGTCATGACCATAAAAATGTATCCTATATTGAGTCAGCTAAGAGGTTAAATTCAAGACAGTCTTGGTGGGCATTAGTCTTTGCCAGATTTAACTTTGTTATCACTTACAGATCTTGGTCCAAGAACGATAAAGCTGATGTTCTGTTTCGAAGCTTCATTCATTTAAGATTCCTCCAGTCCCAGGGTTCCTATAATTCCAACTAAATGTATCCATGCTGGACTCACATAAACTCTTGTTTCCCAAATTCGGACAATGCAGTCACTGGCACCTTCAGACACTCCTTCTGGACTCCTGTTTGTTCCTGAAAGATTCAGGGGAGCAGTTTTATCTGAATTTCATACTAAAAGAGTTTTTGGTCATCCTGGAATTTCTAAGATTCTTTCGCTCTGTCTGATGGCATTCCATGTCTCGAGATGTTAAGGAGTTCATTCAATCCTGTAATTCCTGTGCCAGAAACAAGACTCCTTGGGTGTTTGCTATGGTGCAGCTTCTTCTTCTGGTGGTGCCATCAAGACCCTGGTTTTATATCTCTATGGATTTTATTGTGAATCTTTCAGTGTCCTTCAAGTGTAACACCATCTGGGTGGTAGTAGTTTAGTAAGATGGCACAATTTATTTAATTGTCCTAGTTGCCCAGTGCCAAGGATTTGGCAGCTCTATTTATTCTGCACATCCTCAGACTGCACAGTTTACCGCAGGTCATCCTATCGGATAGGGGCACCCAATTCATCGCCTGATTCTGGAAGTTGTTCTGCTTAAGATTGTTTGTCAGTCTCAGACTTTCATCCGCTTATCACCCACAATCCAATGGACAAACAGACCGTGTCAATCAAGCTCTGGAGCAATATCTTTGATGCTATGTCTCCAAGTGCCAGAATGACTGAGTTGAACATTTACCACCTGCGGAATTTGCCTACAATAATTCCTGTCGTTCTTCTACTATGATATGTCCTTTTGTTTGTGTTTCAGAATTTCAGCAAATGCTTGTAATCCTGCACGAAAAATGTGCTTCTGCATTAGTTTTTCTCTTGTCTCAAAATTATTTAGAGGAAGGTGTATCGTGCCCTTTGCAAGGCCTCATTCCATTCAAAACGTTTTTCTGACAGACATCGAAGTCCTTGTACTTTCAAAGTAGGTGACATTGTGTGGCTCTCTGTCTGGAATATCAAACTCTGCCAGCCCTCTCAGAAGTTGGGTCCTAGATTTATTGGGCGATTCCAGATTGTTAAACAGATAAATACTGTGGCCTTTCGTCTCAAATTTCCCAGGACTCTAAGGATTAATAACACCTTCCACTGCTCTCTTCTAAAACCAGCTTTCTTTTCATCTAAATTTAAGGATGGTTGTCTCGTCCGCCATCTCCAGTGGTAATTCAAGGTCATCGTGAATACACTGTGTAAAGAATCCTTGATTCCAAGTTTCTCTTGGGACAAGTTAATTTCCTGGTCCACTGGAAAAGCTATGGGCCTGCAGAGAGAGCCTGGGTTCCTGGGAGACTTTTTCATACCCCTAAGCTTAAAAAGTGTTGTTTTCAAGGAATTCCTGGATAAGCCCAGTTCTAGGGGTTCCTTAACCTGTCCTCAAGGGACGTACTGTTACAATCAGCGGCACGGCTCATTTTATCTGTGAGTCCTGGCCATTGCTAGGCAACCGGGTCATCACTTTTGCCAGAAGGTTACCACCAGGCTCTAGCCAAAGGGACGTCAGGCAGCTTAAACAGCAACGTGTCAGGCAGCCTAAACAGCAACGTGTGAGATATGCAGTTTAGCAGGTGCACGTACTTTGTTAATTGTATTCCCTTCCTCCTTGTGTGCTGCTGATTGACTTCAGTGTGTCTTTTAAGGCATTCTGACCAGATATGCCTCTCTGGTTATAGCTTATGCTTAGTCTGTATAAACAGCTGATCCCTGTCGACAGTTCCTGTGGATACTCTGCTGGTTTTATAGATACCCTGCCTGTTCATCTGCCTGCCCTGTCTGATTCTACCATCTGCACAGTGTCACCACCCACCTCAAGTACCTGCATTCCACCTCTTTGCACTTTCACCTATTCTGAGGTCCAAGTCTGTACCTGACCCTCAATCCTCTGAGCTCCTGTGTTCCTGTACATTCCTGAAACCTGTCCAGGTTAATTACCTTGCAGTTTCCAGCCTATTTTGTGAGCCTCTACTGCTAGAGGTTTAAGTCCATGGGCCCCCTAAGTACCGGTGTGCATATTGAGCTCTAAGGGAACAGTGGGGAGTTGCCCTCTTGAGGGCTCAAAGGGGTCTCACACAAATAGTGCTGGCATTCCCTAACACTGTGTAAAGTGTGCAATACAATGTCTATAATGGTTTAGCATAACATGCAGCTACAGATGGGTCCATGTTTATCTTGACCTTTAATAAGATTAACTGAGACTGGGCAGTCGGACTTAATCTGCTGCTGTAATGACTTAATCCCCTGCTGTATTGTTCTCTGTATTGTATTGCAGCTGAGATCAATAGATTAAGTGTTTATGTTAATAAACCATGTTGAGCCTAGGCGCAGCAAACTAGCCAAGATAACCGTGGACCCATCTGTAGGTGGCATTACCTAGAAATGACAGGTGGTAGCAAGATGGGAGCAATATATTGAGTTCGTCAGAGTACTTTAAGAATATTAAACTTTAATTGTTCTGTCTTTTTTTAATGCTGGGCATGCTTTTTGTGGCTAGTACAGATAGGTATGCTTAGAAATCACAGGAATCTCAACCCAAATGATTTAATCAATTTATTACACAGTCACACTTTGTAAGGGGGGAGGAACAAGGCAACCGGCTCCATCAGGAATATCCCACCTCCAGACCACAACCCACGCACAGTGGCCATCGGCTCCAGAGAATGCACCCAATGGTACACAACATAGGCTGCCACACTGCAGCAGGCGGGGTCAGTCCTGTGCCCCTGGTATAACCCTATCACCCCAACCTGAATCCCTCCACCAGAAGAATAACATCTGGTACCACCAGAGCAACACTGGCCACAACTAAAAGGTGCCCATTACCATTAACAGGCAAATGGGACGCAGCTGTCTGCAATATCAGTTTAGTCTGACAAACATAAACAGCCGGATTCAGCCCATCAGGATCCACAAACTTTAAAGAGACAGAGACTCTAACACCCATTAAATTGAATTACAGTACAAACAACCTACAGTATATTGAATGAAATGTACTGATTTGTATTGGAAATTAATTTGTAATGATTGTATGTAATCTATTTGCTTACCTTTATGTTACACCATTAACTAGAAAGAAAGTAAATATCACATTGTTGAAAGCATTATATTGCATTATTTCTGAATACCGCAGCACATCACCACACCAACGGTTCATTACTGATCGGGGTTGAGTACTATAATAGTGTATATTTCTTACACAGTAAACTGCTGCTCTGCATTCATGACAAAATGCAGTTCAGTACTACTGTACAGTGTAATGAATGAAAGGTTCCTTCAGCCAATCAGCAGGAGGCGCTACAGAAGCTTTGTTGGCTATTTGATGCATGTGCCATGCAGTTTAGGAAAAGCAACTTCTAGTGGACAGAAAGTTGTATTACACTCTCCTGCTTTTCCAGCACCTGTCACAATCCTGTCTAAATTCATATCGTTTGGTGACTTACTTCTGCCATCTGTCCTGTATCCTGTGTCTTTTCTGCTCACTGGGATAAACATCTCACCTGTACCATGAGTTCCCTGAGTGCTGAGTTCTCTGTCTGGAAGGGAAGAGTTGCTAACAAGCTGCACTTATGTTGATTAGTCTTTTGTGTGAATACTGAATTCAGGAAGTCTCTTCATGTTGTGCCTACACAGCAATCATTGAGGATTCTTCATGTTGTCATTATACTACATGCCTCCCTGTGCTCGCAGAGCCTGCAGCCATTACTGCTTCCATGTAGTCCCATGTGGTCCCACAATGCTGTATTTTCCCTCCAAGCCCAGTACTGCGCACAGCCATGACAGTCCAGGTCAGCTGACAGGTCTGGATCCAATCCCGAGCCACTCTGCCATCAGCTGATTGTCATGGCCAATCACCATCCAGCCAGGGGTATATAGCCAGTCTCCCAGCACCGTGGAATAGCCAGTGCTTTGTTGTTCATACCCTGTATGCAGTCTGCAACCCTGCTCCTGGTTATTCTGGACTCCAGTGCTAAACTCCATCCATAGCATCGCCTGGCTCCAACAGCTATCCTGAGTAGCTGTCTCACTGCTCATCGGTCAATCCCAGTGTTCTGTCCTACTCATCGGTCAATCACGGTGTCCTGCTCTGCTCATGAGTCAATCCTGGTGTCCTGTCCTGCTCAACGGTCAATCCCAGTGTTTGGCTGTGCTTCACTACTCATCGGTCAATGCCAGTGTCCTGAACTACTCATTGGTCAATCCCGGTGTCCTACCCTGCTCATCAGTCAATCCTGATGTTTTGCTGTTCCTCACCACTCATTGGTCAATCCTGGTGTTCGGCTGTGCCTCACTACTCATTGGTTAATCCTGGTGTCCTGCACTACTTATTGGTCAATTCCAGTGTCCTGCTCTACTCATCGTCAATTCTGGTGTTCAGCTCTGCTCATCAGGCATTCCCAGTGTCCTGCCCTGCTCATCGGTTAATCCCTGTGTTTGGCTGTGCTTCACTACTCATCGGTCAATCCCAGTGTCCTGCATTACTCATCGATCAATCCCAATGTCCTGCCCTGCTCATCAGTCAATCCTGGTGTTCAGCTGTACCGCACTACTCATTAGTCAATCCTGGTGTTCGGCTGTGCCTCACTACTCATCGTTCAAGCCCAGTGTTCGGCTGTACCTCACTACTCATCGTCAATCCCAGTGTCCTGCACTACTCATCAATCTATCCCAATGTCCTGCCCTGCTCATCAGTCAATCCTGGTGTTCCGCTGTACCTCACTACTCATTAGTCAATCCTGGTGTTTGGCTGTGCCTCACTACTCATCGTTCAAGCCCAGTGTTCGGCTGTACCTCACTACTCATTGGTTAATCCCAGTGTCTTGCACTACTCATCGTTCAATTCCGGTGTCCTGCTCTACTCATCGGTCAAACCTGGTGTTTGGCTGTGCCTCACTGCTCATTGGTCAATCCTGGTGTCCTGCCCTGCTGATTGGTCAATCCCGGTGTTCGGCCATGCCAAACTGTTCATTGGTCAATCCCGCTGTCCTGCTCTGCTCATCAGTCAATTCTGGAGTCCTGCCTTGCACATCGGTCAACTCCAGTGTCCTGTCCTGCAAAGCTGGCCTGCATTCTCCCAGCTCATTGCTGACATACTACACAAGGTACTTTCATGTAACAGAGTAGCTGGCATGCATTCTCCCAGTACTCTGTGTTTCTGCAAAGCTGGCCTGCATTCTCCTAGCTCATCATTGTTGCCCTACACAAGGTACTTACATGTAATGTAATAGCTGGCCTGCATTCTCCAAGCTATCTGCTGTTACTCCTGATCTTTTAGCCATTGCCAAAACTACATTTATACCTGTTGAATCTTTCTATAGTGTATGAATAAATCTTCAAATCTTGCTACATTCTATGCTGGTAATTCAAGCCACGGCCCCATACATCAGCTCAGTCCGGGTCCACAATCAAACTTACCCATGACAGCACCTCAGTACGTTATTTTATACGGTTATAGTATTTTACATTAGGCGACTTAGAATGCCAGGCAGGGTGCCAATAGCAGGGCGCGCTACATGCCATATGGAGCAAAGATGTAGCAGGACACATCTCTGTGTGTGTAAGTGTTTATGAGTGGTGAAGTCGTATTATCTGTATTATATAATGGTTACTGCAATGCTCTTTGTTTTATATGGTGGTCACTGCAATGCTCCCTGTTTTATATTATGGTCACCGGAAGGCACACTTTTGTACATGGCAGTCACTGTAATGCTCCCTGTATTTTATTGCATTCACTGCGATGATCATTGTATTATATGGAGCTATAATATGATTATCGCTGTTATGCTGTCTGTATTATATGGCATTCACTGTGATGCTCATTGCATTGCATTACATGTTGGTAACTGTGATGCTCATTGCATTACATGGTGGTCACTGTGATGCTTACTGTATTATATGGTGGTCACTGCGACACTCACTGTGTTATAGGTCTGTCACGAGAATGCTTCCTATATTACATGGCAATCACTGTGATGCTGTGAGCATAACATAAAGTTGAGATGAGTATTTTAAGAGTATTGGACCTGATATATCTCTTTATGAAAAACTTCCTATGTGTCTTTACAACAGACTTCTTTACATCATGTAATGACAACTTACTGTGCAATATAGATGGCTTTGTAACGTAATCAGATATGTATTCTTATAAAACACAGGACTCACAGACCAAATTATTACTTTATTTAAATGAGTACTGTAAAATATAATGTCTATAGAAGTTTAGTCTTTACACAAAGTGGTCATTTCAAGCAGCGCCCCTGGAGGGTATCCGGTCTTTAGGTCGACCACACTTAGTTCTACAGTTATTAGGTCAACCACTATTGTTTGACATACTTTAGGTCGACATGGTCAGTAGGTTGATGTGGCAAAGGTAGACACATGGAAAAGTCGACATGAGTTTTTCACAATTTTTTCCAGTTTTTGAACTTTTTAATACTTTGCGATCCACATGGACTATGCTGAGCGCAGCGATAGCAGATCAAGGCATCTTGCCCAAAGCATATCGAGCAAAGCGAGCCATGCCAGGGGACATGGTGCACTAATTGTGGTTCCCAGTCACTTTACCCCCAACCCCCCAAAAAAAAGACTCAAGTTGACCTTTTCCATGTCAACCTTGACCGTGTCGACCTATTTCCGGTGTCAACCTAGTCACTGTCAACCAATAGTGCTCGACCTAATGAAGGTCGACCTCGTTAGGGTCGACCCAATGAACCATACAGCCCCTGGAGGAGTGACTGTTTACACTGCCTGAATGTGATCTGTGAAAGGCTGGCCAATCACTGTCAGTAGTATTCTATTCAGTACAGTTGTTTTCATCCAGGTAGCATTTTCCACATAGAGGTTAAACTGTGTATTGCATGGCGTGGATTCTATCGCTGCAAATAGTATGCCGAGAAATGCTGTGACTGGGACGCCACAACATAATGCGCATTAACAGGCTGTGACAGAGAAGCCTGAATGCTGCGCTATGAGCTAAGATGTACAGTAAGAAGACACATCTGTGTAACAGTAATACATTTTTTTGGGATGTGGGGTTGGTGTGTGTTTTAATACTGCATGTGGTGTGTATGGGGGCTACACACCGCATGCAGTATTAAAACATACACCAACGATTGTATAAATAAACAGTAGATGCTAGAATCAAGTGGGCTAAGGGACCTTTTGCGTAAAGGGGAGGAGTTACGACACAAGGGGGAGGAGCTAGGCCAGTGGGATAGTTCCTCTACTATCCACGCCACCAACCATTACCTTTAGTAATCAGGTGGCGAGCGAAGCGAGCCACCGTGCCCGAAGCGTGGCGAGCGTACTTTTCGGGTACCCTGTTCGCCCGTAGCTCCTCCCCCTGGTGACGTGTCTCCTCCCCTAGGTACGTCACAAGGTCCCTTCTCCCACTCCGATATAGAACCAACCATAAATAAACCAGGTCTCTAGATAACTTTAAAGCATTTTTACACCTCCACTGGTGCTTACCTGTAAATTGGATCTGTGGTCCCTGTGCAGCTACAGGGTGTTCTGCAATACCGTGTAACAGGAGGAATACAGACATAGGGTGTCATTCAGAGTTGTTCGCTTGCTATCAGTTTTTTAGCAGCCGCGCAAACGCATTATCGCTGCCCACCGGGAGTGTATTTTCGCTTTGCAGAAGTGCAAACGCCTGTGCAGCAGAGCGCCTGCAAAAACATTTTGTGCAAAACAAGACCAGCCCTGGACTTACTTTTTGTGTGCGTTGATTCTAACGTTGGAGGGATGGCTTCTGACGTCACACACCCGCCCAGCATTCGCCCAGCCACGTCTGCGTTTTTCCAAACACTTCCAGAAAACGGTCAGTTGACACCCAGAAATGCCCCCTTCCTGACAATCTTCTTGCGGCTGCCAGTGCGACTGAAAATGTCACTAGAACCTGTGCAAAACCACAGTTATCTCATTGCTCATTGTGGTGCATACGCATGCGCAGATTAGCTGATTTTTACACTGATCGCTACGCAGTGAACAACGGCAGCTAGCGATCAACTCGGAAAGACCTCCATAGGCTAAAGGAGTGGAAGGGGTGGGGACTTGAGTGAGGTGTAAAGCTTTAGGCACAGAGAGGATAGTTTAACAGAATAGTATGATAGGGTAGATGACAGGAGGGGGACTTGTGGTGATGGGGCAGGGTCTCAGGGAGGGGAGAGAATACTTGACCATCTGCAGCTCAGCTGGTGGCAGCTGAATATAAATAGTAGGAACCAGATGCAACTACAGTAACTAATCAGTTCACCAGTGGGACCAGCTCCATTGAGCTGTGACACTGTGTGCTGACACAGCCAGACCATGGGGTAAATTTACTAAGGTGGGAGATTTTTAGAACTGGTGATGTTGCCCATGGCAAGCAATCAGATTCTACTTACCATTTATCCAGCTGCTTCTAGCAGATAATAGATATAATCTGATTGGTTGCTATGGGCAACATCACCAGTTCTAAAAATCTCCCACTTTAGTAAATTTAGCCCCATGCTGGGTAGTGCTCCTACTCCAGCCTGTGGCATGCTAAGCAATACCGACTTTTAGAAAAGAATTACAAGTACCTATGTATTCCACTGGACATGGGGACGTGATTGGCTGCGTGGGATGTAAGTATTTTTAAGTGTGTATGAGTGTTTAAGTGTGTGTTAATAAACTTTTACTTTCACGGTGTCATACCTCCCAACATGACCCTCTCCAGGAGGGACAGAATGCTCTGCTCCTGGACTTCCCTCTTGATTTTTGTTTGCTTCACCTGTGGTAAAACACCTTTCTTATCAAGTAACTAGTTTAACACATGTGAGGGCAATCAAATATTAAGAGAGAAGTCCAGAAACAGAGCATTTTGTCCCTCCTGGAGAGGGTCATGTTGGGAGGTATGCGGTGTGTGTGATTATTGTAATATTTGTTTTGTTGTGGAACTACAGGTACTAACAGACCCTATAATGCCCTGCATGCTGGTACTTGTGGTTCTTCAAGTACCAGTATGCGGTGCAGGATTGCTGGGACCTGTAGTTCCACAACAAAAGACAATATTTACATAAAACATACCTCCCAACATGACCCTCTCCAGGAGGGACACAATGTTCTGCTCCTGGGCTTCTCTGTTAATTTCTGATTGCTATCATCTGTGGTGAAACGCCTTTCTTATCCATTCACCTGTTCAAAACAGGTTCCAGCAATCATACATTAAGAGAAAAGTCCAGAAGCAGAGCATTCTGTCCCTCCTGGAGAGAGTCATGTTGGGAGGTATGATAAAATTTTTTACACATTTTGTAGCTATTAGCCTGGCACCCACCGCCCACGGATGCCATGGACATCCTTAGGCTTCATCCCTGGCCCTTGAGTGCCCCTTTATTATAGGGGTCCCCACAATCCCAGGGAACCCCGGCCAGGGGTGACTAGTTGGGGGGATAATGCCACGGCCACATGGACTTACATAAATTTGTCCCCCAACTGTGGCTTTATCTCCATGGCTAGTAGAGCCCAGTGCTGGTTTAAAAAATATGGGAGACCCCTATGTCATTTGTCCCCCGTATTTTGGAATCAGCACCAGTCCTAGAGCCCGGTGCTGGTTGTTAAAATACGGAAAACCCCTGTGCAGTTTGTTCCAACTACAAAGGAACTAGGGGTGGTTATCTGTTAAGCCCAGGTAAGCTGGCATTTGGAAGATAGTAAATGTGTGTCTTACCTGCTTCATTGACTTCAGTGCATTTCACCCCCTGCATTTTGGTGCAGCTGAAGGCATGTGACTAATCAAAGAGAGCAGCTGTGGTGAGCTAGTTAATTGATAAGAAAGGTGTTTCACCACAGGTGATGGCAATCATACATTACCAGGAAAGTCCAGGAACAGAGCATTTTCTCCCTCATGGAGAGGGTCGGGTAGGCAAGTATGGTCTGGGGGGATTTTTCAACATGTCCCATAACCATAGTAATCCACTACACAATGACAGAGTAGAGATTGGCGAAGCCTGAATTCTGTTGCTTTAATTATCACGCAGCCAGAAAATAAAAAAGAAGGTACAGCTTTTCAAATATTTGTGTAATACCCAAGAGTATTACAAAATTGGGGACCCCCTGTTTTTTTTTCATTATAGAAAACGACAGTACTGTCCCTATAGAGCCCTGTGGCAGGGCTCTTGTTGAACTTTATCTGACCCTGTCAGCTCTGGCAGGGATGATTTGGTGCCACTATTGTTAGAAGTATCCCCCCCCCCCGGTCAGCATCAGCCAAGCCCAGGAAGTTTGTCCCCTGTTGATTGGGCCCCCCAGGTGGCAGGGCAGAAGGCACCTGGGACAGTCTGTTACAGGGGCTAGGGGACCAGTGAGGACCGAGGGCAGGGGAGGTCCAGAGAGAGGGAGACCCTTAAAAGGAGTTACCCAACAAGGGAGAAAGAGCCCTGGAGGAATGGGAGTAAGCCTACCTTGGAATTCCAGCCATGTGATGTCCCACTGTAGAACTGTGCTGCCCAGCCGCTTTGGAGTGAAGCTGCTGCCGTGTGCCAGGAGACCACCTAATGCCGTGCCTTGGGAGTCGAGACGCCCACCAGGATCGTCCACGCCGTTCAGCGCTGGGTGAAGAGCTGCCAGTGCCTGCCGCTGTGTGATCCGGAGGCTGAGAGAAGAGACCTGACCAGGAGCCAGGACCCCTGAGGAGGAGGAGCCATCTACGCCAGAGGATAGTGGGGATGACTGGAGAAGTCCGGCGTGGATCCAGGCTGTAGAGGAGCTTGTGGAGAGACAGCTGCTAATGAAGACTCTCCCAGGCTGCTGCTCCAGGAGGACGCGGACCAGGCAATGGAGACCAAGCACGCAGGCAACACTGAGGACGACCCCGGGTGAGAAGACCCCAGCAAGGGCCCCTGGCAGCCTGACCAGAGAGCACCATGGCTGGAGAAGATGACCCTAGGCTGCTGAGAAAGATGGCGCTGATCAGCGCGGCAATAGGAGGACAGCAAGGACCCTGCGAAGACCCTGGTGTGCGGAGGACAGAGCAGAGACCGGGACAAGGGTGCATCCCCGGTGCAGTGCTCTGCATCCCGGGTGGTGCTGAAGATCCAGGAGCCGGTTGGAGGTGGCAGAAGTGCTGCAGCATGGGGGCGAGAACCAGCTGCAACCCTTCCGCTACTACACTATGTCCCCTGCTACACACCTTCTGCTGCAAAGCTTTGCATTTGGGCTCTCCCCTCAATCGGTTGCCCCATAGGTTATTTAAATAAAGGGGATAGGCTCCCCTATATCATGTCTCCCTGTGATTTAACCCTTCTGCTGCCCATACTCTGCAATGTGGGCAATATATTGTATTCTAGGGGGGTAACCTTCCCCCCACGCAGTGCCTAACAGAGAAAAAATAGAAAGGGGGTAGGCTCCCCTAACATTTTTAATGCAGCTGCAAAGGCTAATCTTCCTCGCTAGACATTTATCATCTGCAGATCCACTCTGTCAGTCCCTCCGTTGGTTACCAGTATTCTAGCGTATTAAATATAAAATACTTTTACTGACATACAAGGCTATTAACCAAACTGCACCAACATACATCTCTTCACTCATCTCAAAATATCTCCCAACCCAACCTCTCCGCTCTGCACAAGATCTGTGTCTCTCATCCACACGCATTACTTATTCACACTCAAAATTACAGGACTTTATCTGGGCTTCACCCTTTCTGTGGAATGCCCTCCCACACACAATAAGACTCTCCTCTAGTCTCCAAACCTTTAAATGTTCCCTGAAAAGTCACCTCTTCAGACAAGCCTATCAAATTCCAGACCCACCCACATAACCTTCAATGCTTCCCTATCTAATTACATCCTCTCTGTACAGTACACATAACATCACATATATTGTCTTTCTTTACTCTCACACCCTCCTGACACTTTGCCAACAGTGCGGGGTGATCATATCATACAACCCACTAAGAACCTAGCAATCTGGTTGACCATTATGCAATAGGTAGCAGCTATCCTTGTGAATCAATGCCTATTTCCCTATAGATTGTAAGCTTGCGAGCAGGTCCTTCCTACATCTATGTCTGTTTTCACCCAGTTTTGTTCTATTACTGTTCTAATTGTAAAGCGCAATGGAATATGCTGTGCTATATAAGCAACTGTTACTAAATAATAAATAAAAATAATAAATGCGCACTGTGCCCACCTCAAGTTATTTTATCAAGGGGGTAGGCTCCCCTCATGTGATTAGTGCCCCAGGTTGTGCAAAGATTAGGGGTGTGTATTCCCCTTAGTAATTACTACTGAAGTATTGTAAGGGCAGTACGGGTGGTGTAATGGTTAGCATTACTGCCTCACAGCACTGAGGTCATGAATTCAATTCCTACCATGGCCCTAACTGTGTGGAGTTTGTATATTCTCCCCGTGCTTGCGTGGGTTTCCTCCGGGTACTCCGGTTTCCTCCCACAATCAAAAAATATACTGGTAGGTTAATTGGCTCCCAACAAAATTAACTCTAGTGTGAATGTGTGTGCGTGAACATGTGATAGGGAATATAGAGTGTAAGCTCCACTGGAGCAGGGACTGATGTGAATGGCCAAACATATCTCTGTAAAGCGCTGCGGTATATGTGTGCGCTATATAAGTAACTGGTAATAAATAAATAAATAAATAAAAGTGATTGTTTTTTCTGGTTTAGTGCTCTCAGAGGCTATGGTTTGATGCTAAAGATTGTCATTCATTGGAACTGTGGATAAATAAGAGAGTAGCCTGTGCTAAGCAATTAAGTGTACAGGGCTTTGTGTTATGCAAGCTCTGCCCAGTAGTGCCTGTTAAAGCTAATATACCTGTGTGCTTATTACTATTACAAAGGTGGGTTATTATTGACTGTGTTATGCAAGCTCCACCCAGCAGTGCCTTTTAAAGCTAATATACGAGACTTTGCTATTATAAAGACAACACCAGCTTGCTTACCTGTTCCTGCAACTCACCTGCCTATTGTTATTGCTGGTTATATGAGACTGTGCTACTTAAAGACAACGCCAGCTTGCTTACATGTACCCGCAACTCACCTGCCTATTGCTATTGCTGGTTATACAAGACTATGTTTAAATAAGGACAATGCCAGCTTGCTTACCTGTTTTCGCACCTCACCTGCTTGATTTTTATTGCTGGTTATACAAGAATGTGCTTAAATAAGAACAACGCCAGCTTGCTTACCTGTTCTCGCAACTCACCTGCCTACTTGTTGTTGCTGATTATAAGAGACTGTGCTATTATAAAGACAATGCCAGCTTGCTTACCTGTTCCTGCAACTCAACTGCCTAGTGTTATTGCTGGTTATAAGAGACTGTGCTATTGTAAAGACAACGCCAGCTTGCTTACCTGTTTCCGCAACTCACCTGCCCATTGTTATTTGCTGGTTATAAGAGACTGTGCTATTGTAAAGACAGCGGCAGCTTGCTTACCTGTTCCTGCAACTCACCTGCCTAGTGTTATTGCTGGTTATACGAGACTGTGCTATTGTAAAGACAGTGCCAGCTTGCTTACCTGTTCCCACAACTCACCTGCCTAGTGTTATAGCTGGTTATAAGAAACTGTACTATTGTAAAGAGAATGCCAGCTTGCTTACCTGTTTCCGCAACTCACCTGCCTATTGTTATTGCTGGCTATACAAGACTGTGCTATTATAAAGACAACGCTAGATTGCTTACCTATTCCTGCAACTCACCTGCTTATTGTTATTGCTGGTTATGTAAGGATGTGCCCTGTGGGCACATCCATGTTGTGGTCCCTAGCTGGGGACAGCGCTGGGGCAGCTTGTCTGTCCCCAGCGCGGAGTGTGCGGCGGCGGGTGCCTGGTGCAGGGATCGGATGTTTCCCTGCACCAGGCTGTCGGCGGCGGAGAGCGGCGCGGCGGCGCTTTAAACTTGGCGCCGCTGGGGCCGCCAATGAGAAGCGCCGCCCGCGGCTTTTTGAATCCGGCGCCGTCCGCGAGCCAATCACGGCTCGCGGGGCACCGGCCAATCAGGAACAGGCGCGGCGAGCCAATCGGCGCTCGCCGCGTCATAGGCCCCGCCCCCGGCGTCTGACGTCAGACGCCGGGCGGGAGCCTGAAGAAAAGGCTGCGCCGAAGAGCGGCAGAAGAGTCGTCGGGCGGGAGAAGAACAGAAGAGACGGCCGGAAGAAGAGGGAAGAAGACGCCGCGCGGAGGAGAGGAGAAGAGCTCCGGCGGCCGCTGAAGAGGCCTGAAGAATCCAGCCCTCGGAAAGAAGATGTCCAGCGGCGGCTGGACGCGGCGCGACGACGGCGGCGCCGCTGGCCAGGACGGGCCAGCGGCCGAAGATTAAAGAGGAGCGCCGGAGGGGTCACCAGGGGTGGGAAGCAAAGGGCTGCCGAAGCTCCCCCCTGGTGCCTCTCCCAGCGGGTCAGGTAGGCCCTTCTCAGGTGCCCCTGTACCCACCCCTCCCTAGACCACCGGGTGTTCGGGCATTAGGCCCGTGGGCAGAGTCAGGCCCTCTCGGCCTGTGGGCACATAGTCGGGCCCTCCCGGCCCGTGGCACATCTTTGATGAGGTGGTTTGGGCATTAGGCCCGAGCCACCCTATACCCGTGGCCAGGTAGGCAGGCACTAGGCCTGGGGCACAGGTTGGGCACTAGGCCCATAAGGATAGTCAGGCCACCGGCCTGTGGGCGCAGTTAGGCGGGCATTAGGCCCGAGGGGCAGTTCAGGCAATAGGCCTGTTGGGACATTAGAGGGCGCTAGGCCCTAGTGTATCTTGGCCAAGTAGGTACAGATAAGGTGACCCTGGGCACAAGGCCCAGGTCACCCAACGGCAGCAAGTTAGGCGGGCGCTAGGCCCGTGGGCGAAGTCAGGCCTCCGGCCTGTGTGCAGTTAGGGGGCGCTAGGCCCAGCGAAGCAGTGTTCTCCCCGAGGTGAGTACAGGTGGCCCTGGGCGTTAGGCCCAGGCCACCCTGAGGTAATTAGGTGGGTGAGCTGTGCGGCCCCCACTACGGGGTGTTCTGAGTCGGGTAGATAAAGGGACAACACCGTGTTAAGTTGTATTCCGATGTGTGTGGTTACCGTGCAGGGCAAATTGCTGTTATGAGGTTTGTGCTAGTTATGTTGCACCACACCCACAGAGCTAGTTTGAGGGCTCTGCCGTTGTAGATAGTATAGGGTGTGACACTAGGGTAGAGTTAGGCCCTGCACGGCTGTTTCTCTTTGCCTCCTTACAGGGACCTGTAAGTGGAGAAGATCGGAGTGCAAGACTTGTGACGGTGAGTAGCATTCGTGTGCGTTTGTCCCTTGTTTGTCCCCGAGCGCCGGAGTCGGGATTGCTCACGGACGTGAGAATCCTTTTCATCACACTATGTGCGAAAGCGCGAGTGTGTGAAATCTGGGTGGCTGAGGCTTTGTGCCGGTGATGACCATTCGCCCAACCGGTGAAGGTCGCGGCCACCCCTGGGGAATCCCCTGTTCCAGCGGAAGAAGGGTCGATACCCCCTTTGATGTAAACCATTCTCTCCTCAGCTCGGTCGACGGTCAGCTCCAAGAGGGAATCGCCGTGTCCGGATCCGACTGAAGAATTCCAGGTCCGTTGAAGGTTCCGGTACCTGAAGGTGAGAGAGAGCGGCGCCTGGTGAGTACCGCGTCTACACCTGCACGGCAGCAGGCACCACCACACGCACCCGCAGGCCCCCGCACCTCTCACACTTGGCGTAGTCGGCAGGATCGAGAGACCGGATCACGGACACGATGTGGAACGCCACCAAGAAGACCTCCCTGCGGACGGCTCCGGAGAAGACTCACCCCCGGATGTGTGCGGACCAGAGCGACTGGGTGACGGTGTCTGGGGCAGACATCCTGAAGATGGTGCAGCGGTCGGTCCAGCGTGGAAAGGAAGAGCGCCGGGAGAAGGGGCGCAAGAAAGCCGTTGTGACGCCCTGCAAGAGATGTCGGCAAACAGGGCACTTTGCCAGCGAGTGTACTTGGCGAGAGACGTCCCCAAAGAAGGTGGTCCAGGAAGCGGACCGAAGACGTCAGCAGGGCCAAGCGAAGGAGTCCCGATGTTTGCTCTGCGGAAACTACGGGCATGAGCACAACAGTTGTCCTTGGGACGAAGAGTTGAGCGAAGACGAGGTTGATTCCCGGTGTGAAAGCTGTGGAGATCCCCGACATCGGCTCCTGGAATGTCCATGGACGGAAGACAGGACGGACTACGAGGCCACGGTGAAGCAGATGACGGAGTCTCGTCAGCAGCTTTGGGACCGGGTGGCTGCAGAGCCTGTGTGTGCGCTCTGCGAGGCGAGAGGACATGCGCTTCCCGATTGTCCGTGGGATGAAGACCAGATGATTGCGGATGGTCGCGCCCAGAGATGGGAGGAGGAAACCAGGGAAATGGAGCGGAAGGCCTTGCTTGAAGTTAGTTCGCAGGTGCCCATTTCCTCTGAGCCGGAACCAACGGGTGAAGATTCCCCAGTGAAGGAGGTGGACCAGGAACCCGTCTTGGAGAAGGTGGCAGTGGCCCTCCCTTGTTGGAAGTGTCGGCGACCAGGACATGCGGCCAGTGAGTGCCCCTGGGAAGATGCCGCGGACCTACTCTGTCCCAGGAAAGTGACCCCAGTAAGGCAGAATCCTTTCCCGCATGAGGCGGAGGTGGACGACTGGGAGGTGAAGAGACCACGCTGCGAAGAAAAGCGTGAAGACCCAGTGACGGAGACGTCCGGAATCTCCCCGCGATGGAACCGTCCACGTCCAGGACGTGCGGAACAGGAGTGTCCTGGGTACCAAAAGATGCCAGCGGAAGCGAAGGAGTACGCTGAGGAAGTCACGATGCCAGCGGAAGCGAAGGAGTACGCTGAGGAAGAAGAGATGCCAGCGGAAGCGAAGGAGTACGCTGAGGAAACAGAGGTGCCAGCGGAAAGGACTAAGTACGCTGAGGAGGAAAATAATACCCCAGTCCAGGTATCGGAGGAAGACTCGGACTACGGTGAGCTGTCCGCCGACGAATCCCTCCAAGAACAGACGGAGGACAACTCTGGCATCGGAAGCGCCGACGAGAGTGACTGGCAGGATCGGGTGGAGTCGTGCTCCCAGTTGAATGCCCTCCATGAAGAGGAGGAGATAGTCCTGGAGCAATACCTGCCGGAAGTACCAAAAGGGACGGACGTACGGGGACAGGATCGCGATGCCGTGGGAGGACCCGTTCCAGAGGAAGACACAGGACCTTTGGAGATGCCCCACGAGGAAATTCGACATGTGGTGGCTGTTGCCCGGGAGGAAACGGATGCCCCGGAGGATTCCGCTGTTGGGTGGTGGTCGATACCACACCCGGAAGACAGGGACGAAGCCACAGGCGATATCGAAGGCCAAGAGTGGGTGACTGTTGTCCCCGTGGAGGAAGATTCCCCTTGGTGGCCAGCGTCAAGCGACCGTGAGGAGATGCCACTTCCCCAGAGGATCCACCGATGGAGGTCAGGAGGAACGAAGAAGAGGAACCCGGAGCTGGAGGTGGAAGGATGTGGGGTCACAGCCTGTCCGGGCTGGACCCTTGAACACAACCTCGCCGGAAGGACCTCGGAATTCCCTGACCCGCGGACAATGGAAGTCGTGAGGAACTTTGTAGGGACTACAAAGGAAAAAGGGGGGGGAAATGTAAGGATGTGCCCTGTGGGCACATCCATGTTGTGGTCCCTAGCTGGGGACAGCTCGGGATCGGATGTTTCCCTGCACCAGGCTGTCGGCGGCGGAGAGCGGCGCGGAGGCGCTTTAAACTTGTCGCCGCTGGGGCCGCCAATGAGAAGCGCCGCCCGCGGCTTTTTGAATCCGGCGCCGTCCGCGTGCCAATCACGGCTCGCGGGGCGCCGGCCAATCAGGAACAGGCGCGGCGAGCCAATCGGCGCTCGCCGCGTCATAGGCCCCGCCCCCGGCGTCTGACGTCAGACGCCGGGCGGGAGCCTGAAGAAAAGGCTGCGCCGAAGAGCGGCAGAAGAGTCGTCGGGCGGGAGAAGAACAGAAGAGACGGCCGGAAGAAGAGGGAAGAAGACGCCGCGCGGAGGAGAGGAGAAGAGCTCCGGCGGCCGCTGAAGAGGCCTGAAGAATCCAGCCCTCGGAAAGAAGATGTCCAGCGGCGGCTGGACGCGGCGCGACGACGGCGGCGCCGCTGGCCAGGACGGGCCAGCGGCCGAAGATTAAAGAGGAGCGCCGGAGGGGTCACCAGGGGTGGGAAGCAAAGGGCTGCCGAAGCTCCCCCCTGGTGCCTCTCCCAGCGGGTCAGGTAGGCCCTTCTCAGGTGCCCCTGTACCCACCCCTCCCTAGACCACCGGGTGTTCGGGCATTAGGCCCGTGGGCAGAGTCAGGCCCTCTCGGCCTGTGGGCACATAGTCGGGCCCTCCCGGCCCGTGGCACATCTTTGATGAGGTGGTTTGGGCATTAGGCCCGAGCCACCCTATACCCATGGCCAGATAGGCAGGCACTAGGCCTGGGGCACAGGTTGGGCACTAGGCCCATAAGGATAGTCAGGCCACCGGCCTGTGGGCGCAGTTAGGCGGGCATTAGGCCCGAGGGGCAGTTCAGGCAATAGGCCTGTTGGGACATTAGAGGGCGCTAGGCCCAAGTGTATCTTGGCCAAGTAGGTACAGATAAGGTGACCCTGGGCACAAGGCCCAGGTCACCCAACGGCAGCAAGTTAGGCGGGCGCTAGGCCCGTGGGCGAAGTCAGGCCTCCGGCCTGTGTGCAGTTAGGGGGCGCTAGGCCCAGCGAAGCAGTGTTCTCCCCGAGGTGAGTACAGGTGGCCCCTAGGCGTTAGGCCCAGGCCACCCTGAGGTAATTAGGTGGGTGAGCTGTGCGGCCCCCACTACGGGGTGTTCTGAGTCGGGTAGATAAAGGGACAACACCGTGTTAAGTTGTATTCCGATGTGTGTGGTTACCGTGCAGGGCAAATTGCTGTTATGAGGTTTGTGCTAGTTATGTTGCACCACACCCACAGAGCTAGTTTGAGGGCTCTGCTGTTGTAGATAGTATAGGGTGTGACACTAGGGTAGAGTTAGGCCCTGCACGGCTGTTTCTCTTTGCCTCCTTACAGGGACCTGTAAGTGGAGAAGATCGGAGTGCAAGACTTGTGACGGTGAGTAGCATTCGTGTGCGTTTGTCCCTTGTTTGTCCCCGAGCGCCGGAGTCGGGATTGCTCACGGACGTGAGAATCCTTTTCATCACACTACGTGCGAAAGCGCGAGTGTGTGAAATCTGGGTGGCTGAGGCTTTGTGCCGGTGATGACCATTCGCCCAACCGGTGAAGGTCGCGGCCACCCCTGGGGTATCCCCTGTTCCAGCGGAAGAAGGGTCGATACCCCCTTTGATGTAAACCATTCTCTCCTCAGCTCGGTCGACGGTCAGCTCCAAGAGGGAATCGCCGTGTCCGGATCCGACTGAAGAATTCCAGGTCCGTTGAAGGTTCCGGTACCTGAAGGTGAGAGAGAGCGGCGCCTGGTGAGTACCGCGTCTACACCTGCACGGCAGCAGGCACCACCACACGCACCCGCAGGCCCCCGCACTTCTCACACTTATACGAGACTGTGCTATTATAGAGACAGCGCCAGCTTGCTTACCTGTTCCCGCAACTCACCTGCCTTTTGTTATTGCTGGTTATACAAGACTGTGCTATTATAAAGACAACGCCAGCTTATTTCAAGGTTTCCTTCTGTTGTGCATTCCAACAAAGAGTTCTAAATCTAATTGTTACTTATTCTGTCACTGTCACCTTTAACATATATAGTAGTGATGTGCACCGCACATTTTTCGTGTTTTGTGTTTTGGTTTTGAATTTGGTTCCGCGGCCGTGTTTTGGATTCGGACGCGTTTTGGCAAAACCTCCCTGAAAATTTTTTGTTGGATTCGGGTGTGTTTTGGATTCAGGTGTTTTTTTTTTACAAAAAACCCTCAAAAACAGCTTAAATCATAGAATTTGGGGGTCATTTTCATCCCATGGTATTATTAACCTCAATAACCATAATTTCCACTAATTTCCAGTCTATTCTGAACACCTCACTCCTCACAATATTATTTTTAGTTCTAAAATTTGCACCGAGGTTGCTGGATGACTAAGCTAAGCGACCCAAGTGGCCGACAGAAACACCTGGCCCATCTAGAAGTGGCACTGCAGTGGCAGACAGGATAGCAGAATTAAAAAATAGTCCCAAAACAGCACATGATGCAAAGAAAAAAAGACGTGCAATGAGGTAGCTGTGTGACTAAGCTAAGTGACCCAAGTGGCCGACACAAACACCTGGCCCATCTAGGAGTGGCACTGCAGTGTCAGACAGGATGGCACTTCAAAAAATAGTCCCCAAACAGCACATGATGCAAAGAAAAATTAAAAAAAAAGAGGTGCAAGATGGAATTGTCCTTGGGCCCTCCCACCCACCCTTATGTTGTATAAACAGGACATGCACACTTTAACTGACCAATCATTTCAGCCACCGGGTCTGCCACACGACTGTGACTGAAATGACTGGTTGGTTTGGGCCCCCACCAAAAAAGAAGCAATCAATCTCTCCTTGCACAAACTGGCTCTACAGAGGCAAGATGTCCACCTCCTCCTCATCCTCCGATTCCTCACCCCTTTCACTGTGTACATCCCCTTCCTCACAGATGATTAATTCGTCCCCACTGGAATCCACCATCTCAGGTCCCTGTGTGCTTTCTGGAGGCAATTGCTGGTGAATGTCTCCACGGAGAAATTGATTATAATTAATTTTGATGAACATCATCTTCTCCACATTTTCTGGAAGTAACCTCGTACGCCGATTGCTGACAAGGTGAGCGGCTGCACTAAACACTCTTTCGGAGTACACACTGGAGGGGGGGCAACTTAGGTAAAATAAAGCCAGTTTGTGCAAGGGCCTCCAAATTGCCTCTTTTTCCTGCCATTATATGTATGGACTGTCTGACGCCCCTACTTGGATGCGGTCACTCATATAATCCTCCACCATTCTTTCAATGGTGACAGAATCATATGCAGTGACAGTAGACGACATGTCAGTAATCGTTGGCAGGTCCTTCAGTCCGAACCAGATGTCAGCACTCGGTCCAGACTGCCCTGCATCACCGCCAGTGGGTGGGCTCGGAATTCTTAGCCTTTTCCTCGCAGCCCCAGTTGCAGGAGAATGTGAAGGAGGAGCTGTTGACGGGTCACGTTCTGCTTGACTTGACAATTTTCTCACCAGCAGGTCTTTGAACCTCTGCAGACTTGTGTCTGCCAGAAAGAGAGATACAACGTAGGCTTTAAACCTAAGATCGAGCACGGTGGCCAAAATGTAGTGCTCTGATTTCAACAGATTGACCACCCGTGAATCCTGGTTAAGCGAATTAAGGGCTCCATCCACAAGTCCCACATGCCTAGCGGAATCGCTCTGTTTTAGCTCCTCCTTCAATCTCTCCAGCTGCTTCTGCAAAATCCTGATGAGGGGAATGACCTGACTCAGGCTGGCAGTGTCTGAACTGACTTCACGTGTGGCAAGTTCAAAGGGTTGCAGAACCTTGCACAACGTTGAAATCATTCTCCACTGCACTTGAGTCAGGTGCATTCCCCCTCCTTTGCCTATATCGTAGGTAGCTGTATAGGCTTGAATGGCCTTTTGCTGCACCTCCATGCTCTGAAGCATATAGAGGGTTGAATTCCACGTCGTTACCACCTCTTGCTTCAGATGATGGCAGGGCAGGTTCAGGAGTGTTTGCTGGTGCTCCAGTCTTCGGCACGCGGTGGCTGAATGCCGAAAGTGGCCCGCAATTCTTCGGGCCACCGCAGCATCTCTTGCATGCCCCTGTCGTTTTTTAAATAATTCTGCACCACCAAATTCAATGTATGTGCAAAACATGGGATGTGCTGGAATTTGCCCAGATGTAATGCACGCACAATATTGGTGGCGTTGTCCGATGTCACAAATCCCCAGGAGAGTCCAAGTGGGGTAAGCCAATCTGCGATGATGTTCCTCAGTTTCCGTAAGAGGTTGTCAGCTGTGTGCCTCTTATGGAAAGCGGTGATGCAAAGCGTAGGCTGCCTACGAATGTGTTGGCGTTTGTGAAATGCTGCTACTGGTGCCGCCGCTGCTGTTCTTGCTGCGGGAGGCAATACATCTACCCAGTGGGCTGTCACAGTCATATAGTCCTTAGTCTGCCCTGCTCCACTTGTCCACATGTCCGTGGTTAAGTGGACATTGGGTACAACTGCATTTTTTAGGACACTGGTGACTCTTTTTCTGAGGTCTGTGTACATTCTCGGTATCGCCTGCCTAGAGAAATGGAACCTAGATGGTATTTGGTACCGGGGACACAGTACCTCAAGCAATATCTAATTTCCTGTGAATTATCGGTGGATACTGTAAACACATTTAACACCGCCCAGGCTGCCAAGGCCTGAGTTATCCGTTTTGCAGCAGGATGACTGCTGTGATATTTCATCTTCCTCGCAAAGGACTGCTGGACAGTCAATTGCTTACTGGAAGTAGTACAAGTGGTCTTCCGACTTCCCCTCTGGGATGACGATAGACTCCCAGCAGCAACAACAGCAGCGCCAACAGCAGTAGGCGTTACACTCAAAGATGCATCGGAGGAATCCCAGGCAGGAGAGGACTCGTCAGACTTGACAGTGACATGGCCTGCAGGACTATTGGCTTTCCTGTCTAAGGAGGAAATTGACACTGAGGGAGTTGGTGGTGTGGTTTGCAGGAGCTTGGTTACAAGAGGAAGGGATTTAGTTGGCAGTGGACTGCTTCTGCTGTCATTCAAAGTTTTTGAACTTGTCAATGACTTCTGATGAATGCGCTCTAGGTGACGTATAAGGGAGGATGTTCCGAGGTGGTTAACGTCCTTACCCCTACTTATTACAGATTGACAAAGGCGACACATGGCTTGACACCTGTTGCCCGCATTTCTGTTAAAATAATTCCACACTGAAGAGGTGATTTTTTTTTGTAATTTGACCAGGCATGTCAATGGCCATATTCGTCCCATGGACAAAAGGTGTCTCCCAGGGTGCCTGACTTAAACAAACCACCTCACCATCAGAATCCTCCTTGTCAATTTCCTCCTCAGCGCCAGCAACACCCATATCCTCATCCTGGTGTACTTCAACAGTGACATCTTCAATTTGACTATCAGGATCTGGACTGCAGGTGCTCCTTCCAGCACTTGCAGGGGGCGTGCAAATGGTGGAAGGCACCACCTCTTCCCGTCCAGTGGTAAGAAGGTCAGGCATCGCAACCGACACAATTGGACTCTCCTTGGGGATTAATGATTTAGAAGAATGCACAGTTCTTTGCTGTGCTTTTGCCAGCTTAAGTCTTTTCATTTTTCTAGCGAGTGGATGAGTGCTTCCATCCTCATGTGAATCTGAACCACTAGCCATTAACATAGGCCAGGGTCTCAGCCGTTCCTTGCCACTCCATGTTGTAAATGGCATATTGGCAAGTTTACGCTTCTCATCAGACGCTTTCAATTTTGATTTTTGGGTCATTTTACTGAACTTTTGTTTTTTGGATTGTACATGCTCTATACTATGACATTGGGCATCGGCCTTGGCAGATGGCGTTGATGGCATTTCATCATCTCAGCCATGACTAGTGGCAGCAGCTTCAGCACGAGGTGGAAGTGGATCTTGATCTTTCCCTGTTTTACCCTCCACATTTTTGTTCTCCATTTTTTAATGTGTGGAATTATATGCCAGTAATATATCAATAGCAATAGCCTACTGTACCGTACTGCTATATATTATATACTGGTGGTCAGCACAATTATGCACTGTCCTCCTACTATATATACTGTGCACAACTTAAATGCACCACAGGTATGGATGAATAGTATACTTGATGACACAGAGGTAGGTAGAGCAGTGGACTACTGTACCGTACTGCTATATATTATATACTGGTGGTCAGCACAATTATGCACTGTCCTCCTACTATATATACTGCGCACAACTTAAATGCACCACAGGTATGGATGAATAGTATACTTGACGACACAGAGGTAGGTAGAGCAGTGGACTACTGTACCGTACTGCTATATATTATATACTGGTGGTCAGCAAAATTATGCACTGTCCTCCTACTATATATACTGCGCACAACTTAAATGCACCACAGGTAAGGATGGATAGTATACTTGACGACACAGAGGTAGGTAGAGCAGTGGACTACTGTACCGTACTGCTATATATTATATACTGGTGGTCAGCACAATTATGCACTGTCCTCCAACTATATATACTGCGCACAACTTAAATGCACCACAGGTATGGATGGATAGTATACTTGACGACACAGAGGTAGGTAGAGCAGTGGACTACTGTACCGTACTGATATAATACTGGTGGTCACTGGTCAGCAAAATTCGGCACTGTCCTCCTACTATATACTACATTGCAGCACAGATATGGAGCATTTTTCAGGCAGAGAACGTAGATATTTTCAGCACACTGAGCACAGATATTTGAAAGCACACTGAGCACAGATATTTGCATCACACTGAACACAACTGAGAGAATGCTGCACGTCCTCTCCCTATCATCTCCAATGCATGAGTGAAAATGGCGGCGACGCATGGCTCTTTATATAGAATACGAATCTCGCGACAATACGACAGCGGGATGATGACGTTCGGGCACACTCGGGTTAACTGAGCAAGGCGGGAGGATCCGAGTCTGCCTCAGAACCGTGTAAAATGGGTGAAGTTCGGGGGGGTTCGGATTCCGACGAACCGAACCCGCTCATCACTAATATATAGGGGCTATTTCAGTAAGGATTGTAAAAAGTACAAATTAGCAAAAACTGCGACCAATCGCAAAATTGAGAAAGCACGCCCAAACAGAAAATCTGCAACACTAATTTAATGTTACAAAAAAATGGTGGACTTGTCAAATTTGCAAATTTTGCAATGAGATTTAAAGTACCGCATTTTTTGCTAAAAAAAACTTACACTTAGTCGCATTGTTTGCGTAAAGGTTTCTGATGTCACAATTTAACATCAGCCACACATAACATTGAGCCAACCATGCCTACTGTCAGGATGCGTTGAACGACAAGACGAGCTACTTCCACTGGTGAATCCACAAATGCAGTCGGAAAAAGGAAAAAAAAAAGTTTTCATTTATGAAAACATGCACTACCATGTTGTTGAGTTTCAATGCAAAACTGAATTATGGTCAGCAGTGTGAGCTGCTTCCGCTGGGTGTAATGAAGCAATGATTGCAGTATACATCGAACATTCTACAACTGAGTCAGCTTGTGCAGATTTTAAGGTAGACCTGTAGTCACTCAGAAACTGCACACCATAAATGTGCGTTCAGTTGTAAAAATTGTGTATGCACCACCTACCGATCATCGGTATACGCCCACAACACGCCCCTGCTCGTAGTTTTTGCGAGAACAGCCCTTTAGTACGCCCCTACACGCCTACTTTTCGTACGCAGTTTTTGCTATGTCTCAGAAGTTGAATTTTTTGTCTCAGATTTTGCATTTTTTGTCTCAGATTTTACATATTTTCGCATTTTCTGCGATTTTTGCTGCATTGCGATCCTTGCTGAATTAGGCCCAAAATGGAGTTGGATACTGATCTGTGTATGGTCATTGTGTCTGAGGGGTAAGGCAGGTCTGCCTCTTGATCTTAACCAAACCAGGTTTATTTAATTACCCAAATGTAGTTTAAGTTTCGGCACTGTATTTGTGGGCATTACATTTGTATATTTGGACCAGCAGCTTATCTCTACAACAAACATCACATTACTTCTAAAGAATACTTTACATAAAAACTTATAGACATATAAAAGGAATTTAAGACACATGCCACAGAATAAATTCTGTCACAATATGCGGGAGGATGTAACGTGGTGCAAGTTTTTAGGCAAATTCCAACTCTCACCTTCTCACACTTTGAGAAGGTGCGAGTTGGCACCGCAAATCGCAAATAAAATACAGAGCAAGTTTTTAGTAAAAAAACTCTACCTGCATGTGAGGTCTGTCTAAAAAACAGACCAGAAAACTAGTGGTTAAACTCGCACAATGCAATGTGAGCTTTATTACATAGTACGAGTTTGACAGTAGCATGCACAGATCAGTGAGAACCTTATAATAAAGAGGTCCCCTACCTCCAGTCACTCAAGGGCCAAGGATGCAGCCTGGGGCTGTCCCTTACCCATTATACCCATTATACTTACCCCTCTGGAGTCCCACGTTTGCGGCCCTGCACTGCAGACAGAAATCACTCTAAAAATGGCCGTCAGAGAACTGCGCATGAGCAGTAGACTCTGGCATTATACCAGAGTCTACTGCTGCTGGAGAGGAGGGGGCCCATGATGGAGGCTGCACGCAGGTCCCTTCCTCTCTTAAAATGCCCCCGCATTCACAGATTACAAAAAGCTGGTGAAACCATGTGCACTTCTATCATGAATGCAATGTGTGTGGTGCACACGGGGCCCCTAGGTCCAGGGGGCCTACACCACACATGCCTGCACCCATGTTGTTTCTATACTTACCTTTCTGGAGTCCTGCATTGGACGCTGCAGCCGCAGCAAAATATCACTTCCAAAATGTCTGTTGTACAAGTAGGAAATTTGTCTCTGGAACATGGCAAGCGCCATGTTTCCAGGGACCTGCATATGCGCAGAAGACTCTGGTACAATGCTGGAGCCAACAGTGCCATGGAGAGGAGGTGGACCACCCGTAGTCTGCACACGAGCCCCCTCCTCTCTTAAGACACCCCTGGGTGAAACTCAAAAGTTTATTCAGACCTAGAGGATGTACAGTCCTTAGAGTATCCCTTTACAGAAGCAATTTGTCTCTACTGCCCCCTCTAATAGAGGGTGGAATCCAGTCTATAATATTAAACCTTAGAGACACCAGATTATGTTTTTGGCCCCGAAAATGTCTGTCCACTGGTTGCTCGCATTGTAAACCTTCATGTGCTAATCTAATATTCTAATATAGTTTACTTCATACGTAGGAGCCATTACCATGTGGCCTTACACTGGGAATTCAACCCAGACATATTTGTAATTATTTATGGGGTGGGTGTGGGGTGTGGTGGCCCCTGTGTCGGTATGGCTGGGCTGCTTCAGGTCGGCACACCCTAACACTTTATTAACACTTATGATTTTCCCTATCACTTTGTATATATTTTTGTATTATTTTAATCACACCACTTACATAGCACTTCTGTGCTTCTTATTAACCCTTATTAATTTTGACCTGTGTGCTGACCTGGGGTAGCCGACCTGTGCCGACATGATGGGGTCCTGCATCCCGGACCCATACCTAGTATTAGGGACCCCCAGTGACGGAGAGGCCTTGTCGATCGGCCTGGGGCTTAACCCTATATCTGCAGATATACGCAACCAAGATCTCCGTATAATCTAACTATTATGTAGTAATATTTTTCACTCGGTGTGCATTAGGGAACCATTGTTTTTTCCTACACAGAATTACCCCTCCCTTTTTTGCACCTGAGTGACATCACTATCTGATTGAGCAGCTCACCATTTTTTGTGTTTCATACGTAGTAGTACAGGTGACATGATATTTTATCTTCAATTGTTGCCCTCACCTAGGATGAAAAAAAGTCTTCCCAATTTCTAAAAACGTACAAGTCGTACAGCCTAGGCATTTAAAATGTCCTGCTTCTCTTGTGAGGAAATGTGATGGAGGCTTTGGTTTCTTGTTGGTCACAACATTGTGGACTACAAAATTCTTAAGGTGTTTTCCGCTCCGAAACCCAGGCATAATGACTTTGGGCCTAATTCAGACCTGATCACAGCTTCAAATTTGTTAGATAATGGGCAAAACCATGTGCACTGCAGGGGGGGCAGATATTACATGGGCAGAGAGAGTTAGATTTGGGTGGGGGGTGTTCAAACTGAAATCTAAATTGAAATCTGAATTGCAGTCTAAAAATAAAGCAGTAGTTACCCTGCACAGAAACTTAACCCACCCAACTCTATTGCTGCCCATACACTTATACGATATGGCATACAATCATGTGATTTCGATCGCATCTGTGCGTTCAATTGCATGATTGTATGCACATGTTGTACACCATGTGACGCGATGTGCGGGCACGCCGGTCGGCCATCATGTCGCAAGGTCTTATGTGCTGCACTTAATATTTATCGCATCACAGTGCGATTGCATGTGTTTTTAAAAACACATGCAATGTATCGCATTGTGATGCACGGTGGGCACCCACCGGGAGTGGCCAGAGGCCACTCCCACTCAGCAGTTACGTGCCCATCACGTGAGTACCATGATCGCATGGTAATCACTTTGGCAGTTCAGGTGCGATTTTATCGCACCTGAACTGCCGCTGCAATGCCCCGCGATGTCACGTCGCGGCTGAGCTTAAAAGGACAGAACAATAGTGCCATGTTACTTTCTGCACCTGATTGGCCAAGAAATGCATCAGTGACTCCTAAAGCAAGATGCACATATGGTGTATACGCTAACTGGTGGTCTCTCAGTTTCCTGCTGACCTGCTTCATGCTGACTGGTGGCTTTGGCTCCACACTGGCCAGCAGCAACAGCATTGATTCATTGCAGCTACACTGCAGTTTAATACATGGCTCTGCCCTCTCTAGGAATGATGCTGGAGATTCCCAACAGAAGGTCCCACAAAGCATAGGTCACCTAATAGTGATGAGAAGATGATTATCTCACTGTTCTCCTTATATGTTCAGTGGGGATCCGGTCAGGATCCCGATGGTTGGGATCCTTGTTGTCGAAATACCGGCACCTGGCGCCGGCATCCCAACAGCCGTGATCCCGAATGACTGACTGCTGAGCACTGGAGAGGTAAACTGCGCACAGGGATGGGGGATTAGGTTTAGGCTGCGGAGGAGGAGGGTTAGGCTTCAGGGAGGGGGGGTTAGGATTAGGCTCCACAGGGGGAGGTTAGGGTTAGGCTATGGTAAAGGAGGGTTAGAGTTAGGGGGTGATGGGGTGACATGCTTACCTGACCCCAGTCAGGATTCTAAATATTGGGGTGCCATGGTCGGTATTCTGACCACCAGCATCCCATTCGCTGACATTTCAGCCTCACTCATGTCTCTGTCTCACACATTTTTAGCAATAAAATTACTACAGCTGTTTATGGAGATTTGACATTGCATGCCTGAGCTTTTTCTGTATATTTAGACTTATTCACAGCTGTAATGAGCTAATTACGTTGGTTTGCCATATAAATCTTGCTTTATTAAACTACTAACATTGATTGGTACTTATATCCACCAAGTGATCACTGACAGGCTAACCAAATGCATGCATGAATGGATGAAGATACAAATATTGCATTGGTGGTCATTTGGATTTCCCCTGAAGTGGTGTTAATTCTGCATATTATTAATTGTCAAGGATTTTGCATAGAGGGAAAAATAAATCCTCCTTTTTTAACCAATGTTTTATACTTGTTTCTATTTATGTTAATATTTGTCTTGTTGATTTAAATCTGGATATAATTTTATGTTGATAGTCAAAATTGATTTGCAAACCTACAGCCCTTCCCCTTTTCTTGTTTCCATGGATATTAAGATGTGTCCACTTGAGAAGATGAGCATAGGAACACCATTTTTACTGACCTTTTCTTTACTGTAAATTACATCCAAGATTAGTAACTACTTAGCATAAAGGGCAAAATGTACAGTTACTCTATATAATGTTACTTGATAAGATGAACAATACATATACAACTGTGGGCCTAATTCAGAATTACTCTGAATTACCCCCTGTGTTATAATCCTCTGCATTTCCTTTTCTACTAAAACTTACATTTCTATTACATGGTGCAAGAAGTAGGTCAAACATAGGCCCTCATTCCGAGTTGATCGGTCGCAAGGCGATTTTAGCAGAGTTACACACGCTAAGCCGCCGCCTACTGGGAGTGAATCTTAGCTTCTTAAAATTGCGACCGATGTATTCGCAATATTGCGATTACTAACTACTTAGCAGTTTCAGAGTAGCTCCAGACTTACTCTGCCTGTGCGATCAGTTCAGTGCTTGTCGTTCCTGGTTGACGTCACAAACACACCCAGCGTTCGCCCAGGCACTCCCACCGTTTCTCCGGCCACTCCTGCGTTTTTTCCGGAAACGGTAGCGTTTTCAGCCACACGCCCCTGAAACGCCGTGTTTCCGCCCAGTAACACCCATTTCCTGTCAATCACATTACGATGGCCGGAGCGATGAAAAAGCCGTGAGTAAAATTACTTTCTACATAGTAAAGTTACTTGGCGCAGTCGCAGTGCGAACATTGCGCATGCGTACTAAGCGGATTTTCATTGCGATGCGATGAAAAATACCGAGCGAACAACTCGGAATGAGGGCCATAAATATTAACTACAAAATAAGCAGAAAAATCCTGGTGCTCCTCAGAACCAGCAGCCAGAACAACAAGTAGAGAATGTCGTTCCTCAAGCAAAAATGAACCCACAAAAAATGTTGCATCGCTACTGGGCATTAAAAATTACACAGTCCACATTAAATATAATTAAAATACATATATAAATATTTATTAACTACAATTAATTAAATGAATTCCAGAGAGTGAGAGTACTGAATAGTACAGAAATAATCAGTAGTTGGAACATAACTAGTATAATACTGCACTCAAATAATTTTACAATGATACAGTGTTGGTTCATAGTAAGGGTTCTGCTATACTCAAATACAAAATAGTAGCAATTTACAGTATCTAGAAAAATTGAATGACAGCAGCAGAATGAATACAGTCTAGTGTTCTGCAAGTGTTCTAATAAAAAGCAGTCCTAGAAGTAGATAAGTCAGAACACACTGCAGCAGGTTATGTCTTAGTAACAAAGGGTGTCATTCCGGCCTGATCACACGCTAGGATTTTTCGCTGCATTGCGATCAGGTACAACTGCGCATACGTATGCACCGCAATTCGCAGGCGCGTTGTACGCGTGCAAAGCAGATCGTTGCTGAGCGATGGATGTAACAAAGAATCCATTTGCACAGTTGATCGCAAGGAGATTGACAGGAAAAGGGCGTTTGTGGGTGTCAACTGACCGTATTCTGGGAGTGTTTGGAAAAACGCAGGTGTGTCCAAGCGTTTGCAGGACGGGTGTCTGACGTCAATTCCGGGCCAGAACAAGCTGAAGTGATCGCAGCGGCTGAGTAAGTTCTGAGCTATTCAGAAACTGCACAAAACTTTTTTGTACTGACCGGCTGCACATGCGTTCACACACTTGCAAAGCAAACATACATTCCCCTATAGGCAGGGACTATCTGATTGCAGCGCTACAAAAAATAGCTAGCGAGCGCTCAACTCGGAATGACCCCCAAAGTGTAAACTGAAGATGTTTCACCACACAGGCAATAAGGAGGTTCCAAGATGACCCTCCTATTGGCAGATTGTCAGGTGCCCCTGAAGTGTCTATAGCAGATAACCAGTCAACCATTATGCACAGGCAATGAGGCTTGTCCACTGATCAGCAATCAGTTAATAGATTCTAGTTTGATGCCCATAGCTGGGTTATGGTAAGTAAGACCCCTTAAGTTACTGTAGTATGTTCTCACTGGAGAACTCCTCTAGCCCCAAAGGCCTAGCCGATGACAGCATTAGTACTTCAGCCCATGAATTAGCTCTCACCATCTGATGCAAGCGATGACACCGGGATAATGTCAGCACTAGGTCAAGAGTCAGGCGAGCGAACGAGCAGCTTCCAGCCAACACCTTGACTCTGACAAACAAGCTCTGACATACAAGCTCAGCAATCCGCAGGTGAGGCTGCAGTATCATCATTAGTCAGCACAGCAGAGACTAGAGACCTGTGAACACACCTATTGACAAAAAAGTAAGCTGCAGTCACCCATATGGCATACTATCCTAAAATGTTCTGGAGACTCTAGAATTTTAAAGAGTTCCCCTAGACCAGTGGTTCTCAAACTCAATCCTCAGGACCCCACACAGTTCACATTTTCCAGGTCACCCAGCAGGTGCACTGTGTATCACCAACTGTCACATTTTTAAAATCAAAAGGTGACCTGCAAAACATGAACCGTGTGGGGTCCTGAGGAACGAGTTTGAGAACCTGTGCCCTAGACTCTCGGGAGAGTAACACAACCACCAGGATGCCCTATTTCCCCTATTTGTGAGATGGGTATAATGATGGGATTTGCAGCAAATTACTTGATTATAGCCTCATCCCTCCTGTGTGATGGCTCACTTCTCAACATTTCTCAGTGTGGACAGAGCTGTGATGGGAGAATTACATCACAAAAAGTAACAGTAGGTACCATAAGTATACCATATACTCATAATTAACACGAACTCCTTTGTCCTATATTGTTTTGTTTATTACTTCGGTTTTTATGTTTCCACTATGAGTTTTTTGTAAATACGTCTATTTATGGCTTTTAAAACTTCTTTATTCCTTAAACTGTACACAAGTGGGTTTAACATTGGGGTGATGGCAATGTACAACATAGACAACAGTTTATCCTGTTCCTGGGAGAGTTCAGATTCTGGTTTCATATTAAGACTTAGAGATGTCAAACAAAATAATAAAACAATGATTAGATGAGAGGAGCAGCTGGAGAAGGCCTTCCATCTCCCAGATGTTGTATGGATCTTCACAATCTTACTTATGATGTACATATAAGATGTAAGAATTAATACAAAGGGCAGGAATCCCAAAACAATACCATCCACGGTTATTAGAATGCCGATATATGAGCTGTCACTGACAGAAAGGTTAAGTATTGATTTCATATGACAAAAGAAATGGTTGATTTCATGAGACTTGGTGAATAATTGCTTGGAAAGTAACAATGGATACATTAATGCATTAAATATGCCAAGCTGACAGCAGGCTATAGACAATGTTAAGCATGTCTTTTTGTTCATGATAAGAATATAGTGCAAAGGAATACAAATGGCCACATACCGGTCATAAGCCATAGAGGTCAGTAAGAAAAATTCTGTTCCAATACAAAAAACATACAAAAATACTTGTATAAAACATCCTGAGTAAGATATACTGATGTCATCAGTGATAGTGATTATCAGTAGCTTTGGCAAGATGGCTGTGACATATATAATGTCCAGGACTGTAAGATTGCAGAGAAAAAAATACATAGGTGTGTGCAGCTGGGGTGTCATAAACACAATTATAGTAACAAGCATGTTCCCAAGTATACAGAGCAAATACATCAATAGGATGCAAGAAAAAATTGTGAATTTAAATTGTGGATACCTGGAAAATGCCAGCAGATAGAAGTCACCCTGTATTGTGTCATTGTAAATGGTTTCATTCATACTTTACTGAAAAACAGAAGTGAGAAATATGTACTTTGGAAAGAAAATCTTAATAGAGTAATTTATTATTATTATTATTATTATTATTATTATTTATTTATTTATTTATTTATTGGCATTTATATTGTGCCAGACAAATCAGATGGATAAAATGTACAGAAAAATAACACCTGTAAGTTTTGTTTGAACTGTGTGCAGAGGTTGCAGTTGGGTAGAATATCATAGGGAGGTTAAGTGGGTAGTTCAGGAATTTGATGAGATGTCTGAAAGATTTCAGGAAACACTTTACTGTATTGAGGCTTGAGGAAAATGTTGTGGAGAGGTCATTTCATAGAGTGTGTGCAGCATGAATAAAAGTCCTGTTTTACATGAGTCGCTAAGGGCCAGATTCAATTAGCCCTGAAAATAATTTTTTGTTGTAAAAAACACAAATATACAAGGAATTGTGAAAACTGCCAATTGTCTACCTCTGAGCAGGTGATATATTTGGGGGAAATATCTGTTTTAAGTAAGGAAAAAAAATTGGGATTTGGTTCAGATCCCCTGGTACACCCCTCTGAATGCCTAATTAATAGCACTTAGAAGTTTTTAATTATTTTTAAATGGCCATTAATGACGTAATTTTTGGGGTGAAAAAGTGCAACATGTTGGAAATTGGGGTACAAGGTAAAGTACAGGTACATTGAGGTGCTTTATGAGTAGGATAAATGTTTTTAGGCTTGCAAGTGGGGGTAATCATTTTTTGGAGGAACTTATGTCACAGTGGCATAAAATGAGCCTATATATACTCATACCCATTAGTATGTACCTCCTTATAATTTTTTCACTCATTTTAATGAAAAACCCTTGCTTTCACTGAATTTTTCCCTTTAAAAAAATAAATGCATATAACAGCCATTTGACCCAATTTAAGTACCCAAAATACTCTTACTATAACCAATAATAAACTTCTCTAGTGTTGTCTGATTTTAGTTTAGCTGTTTTTGGGGGGTACAGGCAGATTTACCAATTTTTCACTTTTTGCTGCCTGGAACAATTTTTGCAGTAATCCGGTTTTCGCAAATTTGCAATTGAATAGGCGGATAGTGGGAGCATGCATACCCACGAAAAACCAATTTTCACAGCAAAAAAGCCACAAAGGCTGCGAAAACACCAATGACGTTAAATTACCGCAATTTCCTGGCGAACTGAATTTGAACCAATCATGTCTATTAAATGAATAATAGGATAGGCATTTGAATATCCTTACACAGAATTAAGGTTCAAAAAGGGTTGAGATTACCTAAAGGATAAAAAAAGGGGCAGACTAGATGGACCAAGTGGTCCTTATCTGTCGTCAAATTCTATGTTTACAGTATATGTTTAAATTACTTAATTAACAACACCAGTGAACCTGTCATCCTTAGAGGCCCACAATGTACTTGCATCTCCATTTGCGACCAACTAACATAACAGATTGGTAATGCTTTGGCCGCAGAGCTTAAGAAAGAACAAAAGCCAAGAAAAAAAAAAGTCCTGGCCACAAGAAATAAAATCTATGCTTAGAGATCAGCAGCATTTAGAAAGTCTGTTAAGCCTATAAAATGTCACATAATATGCACATAGTACATAAAACTTTTAAACTTGACAATGAGTAATATGCAGAAAGTCCATAAATACCTATTAAATGTCACATATAATAGACTTTACAGACTTTCTGAGCATTATTGTTTTGTAAGTATAGGTTTTAAAGGAGAATCCTATTTCATTGTATTGTATATTGTATGCGTTAAACCATTTGATGCTGAAAAAATTATAATTGGTGCATATTATGAGTACAGTATCATTTTCCTAATAAATCATTTGTTATAATGAATTCATCCTGAGAGATAATGTATTCTCAATGTTTATATAGTGACTTATAATCACAGGTCAGAGGATAGTAAATGTCTGTCAAGAATCTGTTAATTGATTCTCCAGTTATGGCTAATATATCGTAAAGGGTTTGTGGTTTTGGAATCTGCACTGGACCGGATTGTAAATAATGACAAATCATTTTTATATCATATGGGTATAAATAGTAACCAACATAAGGCTACCAACTTTGCCTATATGGCTTTTGAGGTGGAGCTGGGTTGGCGGTGCTCCCGGACATTAGTTCAGAGCAAACTATTGTAGGGTGTTTTTTGCACAGAGGGCAAAAAAAAGGGACTGTTTCATTGTCTCTCTGGGGCACACTTTAGGTAAGTAAATTGCTGATAGGGTTATAATATGGAGTACAATTGGGGTATGAGTATAAAACTTAACTTTTATTAATAAAGACAGACAAAAAAAAGAGAATATATATATGTGTAGATTTCGTTGTGTAAATCCACAACAATAGCTTAAAATAGTATTAAATAACAATGTAACAATGTAAAAGAATGTAACTCACTTTTTATGGGGTGGGTGGCAGAGAATGTATCTGTCCACCCACGATATCATAAGTGAGTATTAATATTGGACGTTCGTCAAAGCGAAAATTTGAAATCCCTTGTTTGCTCGATCAGCTTATGAATTGTTATACATAAGAGCATTCATAGGAGAGAAGCAAGGGTTCCGGCTTTTCCAACTACGGACTCTTTTGAAACGAGTAAGCGTGAGCACATGTACTGTGATTGGGAATTATGAGTAGCTGATAATTCCTGGGTGCATGAACCGAAGGTGTAAATGGTGATTTCCTTGAAACTACAGTACCCAGTATTCCCAGAGGGTCACCTCTTCTGGTACTGACCAGGCCCAATGCAGCTTGGCTTCCAAGATCAGACGAGATCGGGCATGTCCAGCATGGTATGACTGTAGACAATTGGTTTAACGATCATGGATGTATGGAACTGCCCAATGGAAAGAGAAGTACTGGAATGAATCTGTAAATTAGTACATACATGAGAGGCAGACAAGGTTTTGAGGGAATGATAAATCTATTACCCTCAGTCTGTCCTGGCAGTGTATAGCATTAATAGTAGATGTGAATAAAGTACACATATTGCATAAACCAAGATGCACAACTGTAAAGAAGTGTGGCCCTCAATGTTAGAAGGCAGTGGACGAGTGATATCTCTGAAACATGAAAAAGCATAGATAATAGCCGGAGATAATTAGGTGCTGAAACAAGTCGTTATCAGGTAACCAATTAAGAACCCTGACTGTACAGGCTGATGCAGTGGTACTTAATAAATCAATCACACTGATATCTATTGCTGTCCCTTTGTAACCCAAGAAGCATGGAAACAACAAAGCATTGATGAAATCACATGAATTATCAAAGAACCAGTGCTTTACTGGGGACACGCAACAAATGCGAAAAATAATTTTTTTACTGTAGTTTCAAGGAACTCACCATTTACACCTTCGGTTCATGCACCCAGGAATTATAAGCTATTCATAATTCCCAATCACAGTACATGTGCTCACGCTTACTCGTTTCGAAAGAGTCCGTAGTTGGAAAAGCCGGATCCCTTGCTTCTCTCCTATAAATGCTCTTATGTATAACAATTCATAAGCTGATCGAGCAAAAAAGGGATTTCAAATTTTCGCTTTACCGAACGTCCAATATTAATACTCACTTATGATATCGTGGGTGGACAGATAAATTCTCTGCCACCCACCCCATAAAAAGTGAGTTACATTCTGTTACATTGTTACATTGTTATTTAATACTATTTTAAGCTATTGTTGTGTATTTACACAACAAATCTACACATATATATTCTCTTTTTTTCGTCTGTCTTTATTAATAAAAGTTAAGTTTTATACTCATACCCCAATTGTACTCCATATTATAACCCTATCAACAATTTATTTACATAAAGTGTGCCCCAGAGAGACAATAAAACAGTCCCATTTTTTTGCCCTCTGTGCAAAAAACACCCTACAATGGCTAATATATCACCAACTCTGTATCAGTTCCATATTAGGGCATCTTTAGCTATCACCCTGCATTAATACGTAATAAAATAAGGTATTTAACATGACTTAAAAATGCCACATAAGTTTACCTTATAAAGCCTGACACCTAAACTGCAGATCTTAGTCACAGAAACTCATGTCAACAAGATGCATATGATGGTAATTATAGACTAGAGATGTGTGTTTCAGTTCTTCAGAGATCTGAACCTCGTTGAATATTGCGGATCCGATCCGAACTAAGTCCTGGTTTGGATCTTCCTGCAGTTCAGAATTAGATTTTAAATTTGAATTTTGAGTTATGGATTGCAAAAATAACATGATTTTAGCTGTTTTATCAATTTTTAAGAAATCCCAAACCCAAGATACGGATTTTAAATCCAGATTCCAAATCAAAACACTTGAGGGTAGTTTTGCAAATCCAAAACATGAAGATGAAATTAACACTAAAACCAAAACACGGCATACTACGCACATGTATTCTGCGTATTATAGTCTGTCTGCTGTGGATGTACACATCACAGCGTACCATGCCACTGTGTTAGTATACTCTAATAACAAAACTGTGACAGGGAATGCTTCCATATCTAGTTCCACAGCAGCTAAAGTGTTACGTCACCAACCGCAATGTACACTCTCTGTGTTGTCATTTATTTTCAGATATATTGTGGTCTATAAAACACTTATTGCCTATGCTTTCTATTTTTATCTTGAGTGTAGTCAGATGAAGAAAGTAAATACTGTATGTCCCAAAAAGTCACATTTGAAAATCAGCTTTAGAAAAACAAATTATTTAAAATTATCTTAGTTTGATATCTTGAATGAGTATAATATCAACAGCAATAAGCTTTAGAAGCATGTACATTTATAGAGGGGACTTAAAGACTTTTACTAAGCTTTGGATGGAGATAAAATACCAGCCATTCAGCTCCTAACTGCCATGTCACAGGCTGGGTTTGAAAAATGACAGTCAGGAGCAGATTGGCTGGTACTTTATTTCCATCCACTTTATCTCCATCCAAGGCTTAGTAAATAGAGAGTTGTACTTTTATCAAATCTATTTAGACATCTTTTAAAGATTTTTTTTTTCTGTTTTAAATGCTGGAGTGGTTTTACCTCTTCATGAACAGAAAAGTATGTATGCTTTGAAAACTGTTTTGCATATATTATTATTACCTCCCCCCTCGCCTTATATTCATTATTACTTTTTTAATTACTTGGGCCAAAAGCACTGAAAATAAAACACTGTGTCAGTGTTGCAGAAAGTAAGTGACATTATACATGGGGATTTACATGAGACATAGTGTAGCAGGGGAACCATTTATTTGCTTTTAACTTTTTGAAACTTTTCTGTAACATGAAAAATATTTTAGGGGGCTTGCTAGGGAAGAGGGGTCTGATCCTTTTCCTTTTCACCTTAAGATCATTTAAATTGATATATACTCTGTGGCATCTGCATAAAAACAGTGCAGACAGTCACACTTAGATATTTAAAGATAGTGTTGAAAATGTGTATATTACTTTATCCAAACTGTTTATTTAATGATACAATTTAAAAAGTAGGATATCATTTTTTTTAACTGTAATCTATGGCAAGATATAGCATGGAAAATTCAAAGACCAAGTAAAGAGTTTTGTGTAACTAGCACCTTGTCAAGAACAGTTCAATTAACTATTTGTGCATGTGAGATTTACCTGCAGCTCCTGTTCTTGAAATACAGTACTGTACTGACAAGAACTCTTGAACAAGCAAAGAGCCAAACCATATATACAGTAAAAACCCATTTGGGGAAATTATTCCCTCTTGAATTAAAGCATCAAGTATACTTAATATATTTCATTAATACTGTAAAGCAATTTGGTATCTTGTATAAAAAAATAAAATTCTTAGTATAATAAGAATTTTGACATTATATTAGTTCATTAACAGCTTATTTAAAAAAAACACTCACAAATTGTAATTTATTTTAAGTGACTGAATTTGGTCAAGTACTTCTTTTTAAAACTTATGCAAGACCATTTAAAAACAAAACAAAACAAAACATTTTTTTAAACATATTATAACATACAAATTGCAATTTTTATAGTATACTGTGTATGATGGGCCTCCTGTAATTCTTCATCAGTACAGGACCACCATAATCAAAATGATTCAAGAAAGTATTTAATTTTTTCTCCAATATCTATATTAATACCTATACTTTTTGTTACATCAATAAACTTTTTTTGTTAAATCGATGATTGTAACGGAAAAAAAACACTGTCGACTAAGGCTTTAATATTTTTATACAGTATGTCACTAGCTGATGTTCTCCTCTAGCCACTGGTCTGCTGGGCCCTGGGCATGATCATTGTGATCGCTCCCCCTATCTGCACAAGCATAGGCTGCTGCTGCTCAGTGTGCTGGGATGAGGAGAAGAGAGCTCCTGCTATTGCTGCCCAGTAAGAAAGGGGAAAGTAAAGGGGTGAGTGGTGGCTGACCTGGGTCCCCACCAGGCTCCTCCATCAAAATAGGGCCTGGGCAATTAGAATATGCCCCTCTCTGTGGACCTGGCCACTGGTTATACACTGGGGACTAGAGGCACTGCTGATGTACATTTTCCTGGTGGCTGCTACTCTTTGCCACCACTGGGTATGCACACTTGTGACAGAGCTGCATTTAGCAGATGCAGCTGTGCTGGACTTGCCCCTGAAGACTACTGCCTACAGATACTCAATAACAGCGGCGGCTCCTACCTTGTTGAAGAAGGAGGACTTCCACTGGCGATGCTGCCGAGACTCCTGCTCCTTGTACCCACCAGCACCTGTGCTATGTACAGTTCATAGACACTGGGACCCTGTGCAAGTGCAAATCCATGGCTTCTATGGACTGTATCAGCTGCAGCCCATAGAAGCCAGCTAGTGCTGATGAGGCAGGGAGTTGGCTTTCTACAGGAAGCCAGTTCTCTGCCTATTTCAGCCTGGTCTGGCAGTCCCGGAGAGAGGAAACACCTCCCAATAGGACTACCTGTAATGTCTGTGACTGGCAGGTAGGACTTCCAATAGGAAGTCACTGCCAGTCACAGTGAAGTCAGTTCAGTCTCACAGACTGCATCTGGCTTCACTTACAGTGAGATGGATGTCAGATTTTACCTTGGGGGGATTCACTCCTGCAGCCCATAGGAAAAAAAATGCCCCTGCTCAGTGATGGTAACCTGGACATCACCACTGGAAACCAGCACTCCTCAGAGAATTTCCCCAGCAGCGTCACCTCTACTCCATGTAGTCTGCTTCCTCAGCAATGAACACTCCTCCATACCCAACTGATTTTTTTAACTGCCCCCCACATGCTGCTCTTGTCTCATGTTCACTTCAGGGTTCAGTCCAGAGAAGCTTCTTCCAGCTTCTCTGTCTTGTGGCTGCAGCTCCTCTGTATTGTGCCTGCAGCCACTCTCCAACCATTCCCCACAAAGCTCTTAGTGCACCCGGGCATCAATAAAAACAGGGAATACAATAATCTTTATCATATACATTAAGGACAGTTCAAAGGAAAATTAATACAACAATAACAAACATTTACACAGCATAAGCCATATATTCAGATATTGGAGTTACATTACGAAGACCCTCTCACCCACAAAATTGTTGTTTATTGTACAGTATGTTTCTTCTTTTGTGCATTACTCCATGTACAGTCTGAAGACTAGTGTGAAAAAATCACACTTGATCAGCAGTTTCTAACACACTCAAAGAACTCTTCTAGCAACAACTACTTTTTCCCCTTTTTAGTGTTTGGTATGAACAACAACTGAACCTTTTTGACCGTGTCTGCATGCTGTTATGAACTGAGTTACTGCCAACTCTCTTTTGTCTCTATACTCTTCCAGTATCTCTAGCCAGCCCTCTTCTGTTTCTCTAGTCCACTTCTGTCTCTGCAGCCTTCTGGGGGCTAGGGAAACAGAACCAGATTATGTGTATTATGTTTTTAATATGCAAAAAATAAATGATAGAATCTGATTGGTTGCTATGGGCAACATTGCCACTTATCATTTTTAGAAGCTTTAGTAAATTTACCCAGTGGTGAAGTTGTAGCTAGGCTTACCTAATGAAGGCACAGAGATACATTGACTACATGCTAATTTAATATTGTGAAATAAAAATTATAAGACTCTGCGGCGACTCCTACTTACATTCAATGGGGGGGCTGCCACTACCCCTATGCCCGGAGAGGAGAGGAAAGCCAGCCCTGTGTCTTGGCATCTGCACAATGGATCCCGCAGGTGCCAGGACCTGTGCATGCACAGACGCAGCAGTGGAACTGCGCATTGCAAAAATCCTGCTATGGACTTCACTGACTGCACCCCATAGAAGCTGGATTGCGCTGCACAAAAGGGAAGGAGTGGCTTCCTACAGGAAGCCAGCTCTCAGTTTATCGCAGCCCAGTCTGGCAGTCCTGGAGGGAGGAAACACCTGCCTTGTGTGTCTGTGATTGACAGGTAGGCCCTCCATTAAGAAGTCACTGAGAGTCACAGTAAAGTCAGTGCAGGCATCAGGCTCATTGTCACTGAGCTTTCAGATTTTATCTTGGGGGGAAGCTGCAGTCCCATAGGTAAAGTACACCACTGATGAGACTGAAGCGGTTTAAGTCCACATACTAAACTTTTTATATCATCCTGTCCACTTAATTCATAAGAATAAATGAGTTCCAAATAAACTATGATTATGTTGTAGTAATAACATTTAATAGTAAATAAAGTGTGTTAAACTCTGTTAGATAAAGGGTCCCACAGAATTGATCCTTTTTTATTGGTCAATAAAATTTTATAGCAAGTGTCATTCACAGTAGTTATTGCAAAATATTTTTTCTTTTTAGGATGTATATAATACAATCTGATTCCCTATACTAAATGGACTATATATATTCTAAAGCTGGCCATAAAGTACCTGAGACAATCTTTCCTCCAAGCATCCAACTGCTCAACTTGTCTGTCTAATTAAAATGGTTATCCACACACCTAATCAACTTTTTCATCAGACCAGCCAACCTGCTTACTTTTTCAGTGCACCAGCCAACTTCTCTCCAACTTATGATGTCACAGACGTATGCACATGGTGTTTGTCTACTTCTGCATGTAATATCTTTATGAAACACCTAGGACACAGAGAGAAAGAGTACAGGAGGAGGTGGTTGAGGTTAGGCCATAGAGAGAGGTCAGGAGGAGGTGGTGGAGGCTAGGGCACATAAAAAGAGGTCAGGAGAAAGTGGGGAAAGTTAGGGCACAGAGAGAGAATAGGAGGAGGTGGATGAGGTTAAGGTTCACAGAGAGAAAGGTCAGATGGAGTTTGGTGTGGTTAGGGTACAGAGAAAGAAAGGTGAGGAGAAAGTGGGTGAGGTAAGGGTGCAGTGATAGAGAGGTCAGGTGGAGTGATGCTTGTACTGTGTGCAGCAGGGGTCTGGGGTACAGTACAGTTACAGGGTATTAAAGAAATCATAGTACAGTACAGAGCAATATAAAAGAGAGTGATTAGGGCAGGACAGTACAGAATAATACAGAGTGGTTATCGTGGGAGAAGGATGTGGGGAAGTGCACTATTCAGGGTGATTGGCTACCGCCACTATATCACAGACACAGGGAAACACCAATCACAGTGTACTACAGATGCTGATCTGTGACTTTAGCCTTTAGCCAAACACAAATTAGTTTTAAGCACATACAAAGTCACAGATGAAGCACAATTCAAGTTGGAGCGAGAAAAAGCTGCAGCCACTGCATTTTAACACTTCATCATACCAATGCATCTGGAAAGTATTCACAGTGCTTCACTTTTTCCGCAGTTTGTTATGTTACTGCCTTATTCCAAAATGGAATAAATTAATTTTTTTGTTCAAAATTCTACACACAATACCCCATAATGACAACGAGAATTTTTTTTACATTTCTAGAAATTTATAACAAATAAAAAAACTAAGAAATCACATGTACATAAGTATTCACAGTTGTTGCTCAATACTTTGTTGATGCATCTTTGGCAGCAATTACAGCCTCAAGTATTTTTGAATATGATGCTACAAGCTTGGCACACCTATCTTTGGGCAGTTTTGTCCATTCCTCATTGCAGCACCTCTCATGCTCCATCGGGTTGGATGGGAAGCGTCAGTGCACAGCCATTTTCAGATCTCTCCAGAGATATTTAATTGGATTCAAGTCTGGGCCCTTGATGTGCCACTCAAGGACATTCACAGAGTTGTCCTGAAGCCACTTCTTTGAGTTCTTGGCTGTGTGCTTAAGGTTGTTGTCCTGCTATAAGATGAACCGTCGTCCCAGTCTGAGCTCAAGAGCGCTCTGGAGCAGGTTTTAATCCAAGATGTCTCTGTACATTGCTGCATTTATCTTTCCCTCTATACTGATTAGTCTTCCAGTTCCTGCCACTGAAAAACATCCCCACAGCATGATGCTGCCACCACCATGCTTCACTGTGGGGCTGGTATTGGCCTGGTGATGAGCAGTACCTGATTTTCTCCAAACATGATGCCTGGCATTCACACCAAATAGTTAAATCTTTGTCTCACCAGACCAGAGAATTTTGTTTCTCATGGTCTGAGAGTCCTTCAGGTGCATTTTGGCAAACTCCAGGTGGGCTGCCATGTGCTTTTTTACTAAGGAGTGGCTTCTCTCTGGCCACTCTACCATACAGGACTGATTGATGGATTACTGCAGATATGGTTGTCTTTCTGGAAGGTTCTCCTCTCTCAACAGAGGAATGTTGTAGCTCTGACAGAGTGACCATAGGGTTTTTGGTCACCTCACTGACTAGGGCCCTTCTCCCCTGATCGCTCAGTTTAGACACCAGCCAGCTCTAGGAAGAGTCCTGGTGGTTCCGAACTTCTTCCATTTATGAATGATGAAGGCCACTGTGCTCATTGTGACCTTCAAAGAAGAAGATATTTTTCTGTACCCTATCCCGGATTTGTGCCTCGAGACAATCCTGTCTCGGATGTCTACAGACAATTCCTTTGACTTCATGCTTGGTTTGTGCTCAGACATGCACTGTCAAGTGTGGGACCAAATACAGACAGGTGTGTGCCTTTCCAAATCATGTAAAATCAACTGAATTTACCACAGGTGAACTCTAATTAAGCTGTTGGAACATCTCAAGGATGATCAGTGGAAACAGGATGCACCTGAGCTCAATTTTGAGCTTTATGGCAAAGGCTGTGAATACTTATGTGCATGTGATTTCTTAATAAATTTGCAAAAATCTAAAAAAAAAATCACGTTGTCATTGTAAGGTATTGTGTGTAGAATTTTGAAGGAAACATTAATTTATTCCCCTCCCCTTTAGAATGTAAGCTCTCACAAGCAGGGCCCTCATTCCCTCATCCTTTCTTACTTTAATAATCTTCAACTGCATCAACTCCAGCAGTCTTCTGCCACCTGATACTTATTCCAGTGCCATCTGCTGATGTAACTATGTTTATTTACCCTGTACTTGTCCTATACTGTCATCAACTGTAAGTTGCTGTTTTCCTGTTTGATTATTTATGTACTCTGTAATTGGGCGCTGCGGAGCCCTTGTGGCGCCATATAAATAAAGGATAATAATAATAATAATAATAATAATAATAGCTGTAACATAACAAAATGTGGAAAAAGAGAATCGGTGTGAATGCACTGGTACATCAGATTAAGACTCTGTCACACACAGATGTACAAGTGTCGCATATAGTTCAGTAGTTGTATCGCTTCCAGTAATTTTATTTGTGCTCACTAGAATTGTGACCCATTCATGGAAAGGTTGTACCTCTCCTTTTTGTCATATCTTCCTTAGAATTTAGCTAATATCTATATAATAACAATAATCATCATCATCATTTTTTTATTAATCTACTGATCAACTGTGTATTTTGTGCATGCACATTGGTACTGTTTTCTTTGATGCAATTGTATCAAGTTATACATATTACAGTATCTCTCAGACATTGGGTGGAATGTATTGTAATGGGGGTGAGGGCCAGGAAATTAGAGATTTTGTGAGAGTTCTCCAGTTTGTTTGTTTGGTTGTTTGTTTGTTTTTAATGTAGCAATAATTTACATGGCAAAACTAGGTTGATTTTGCCATGTGAATGATTGACACATTAAAAAACAAACAGGAGAACTCTCACATAATCTTTATGTTCTTTATTCTTTCCCTATCACATTCCCCCAATGTATTACATTCCTTCCATTGATACTACTGTAAGTAGCTCCACATAGATAGATGTTTCCTAAACTTGTAGTGGAGCACATATACCACAATTTATTAGGTACTGTACCTACACTAGCATATCTGCTTAGTACCCCATTAATGTACATTGCAGTTAAATGTACTCGCCTCCCAGATACAGAGGGGAACATTTATACAGGGCTGGCTTGTGAGCCACACCCATCTAGGCCTTTTATAGCCTTAATTGTGATCTGCCATAATAGCACAAGGCATCATTTGGGTATTTGTCACTGTTTGAGCATTTGTGTGCACGCAAGGGGACATGTCCTCTGGTCAGCTAAGCCATACCCCCTTGTTTGTGACTATTTTGGGTTGTAACCATGCATCACACCCTTGTTCTAATCATGCTGGGGGTTTGCCTAGTGCTGACTAGACACCAACCTCTCCTCCAGCAGAGAGTGGATGATGCAGGCATATGCACATCATCCATTACCACTATCACTGCTGCACACATCACCCACACTTCATTTGTAATGCACTAGCTGCTCTTATTGGAACCCTTTTTCTACAGATTCGGACTCACACAGATTGTTATGAGGACTACTCAGTTAAGATGGTTACCAGGTGGTACTTGGTGGCACTCACATAATTACCCTTGCCAAGCAGCCTTTTAGCCTCCTGCGATGCTAGGCTTCACCTTTAGCAGCCGCCTTTCCAGGGTGAATTAGGTCCACCTGTACTCATATGCTCCCAGGTCTTATGTAAGGACAAGGCGACTATTGGAGGCTAGGGAAGAGTAAATGCATTACAGTGAGACATTCACTGGACACAACCTTAGTAACACTGCTAAATACACAGATGGAGATACTAACAGAATGCATGTGAGTGCAACAATGCACAGGGTGAAATTCTAATAAATACTGAATGTACATGAAATGCAACAATGCACAGGGTGGTATAATAATCAAACACAGATGGTATGTAAATGCAACAATGCACAGGATGATATAAGCAACTAAATATCAAAGGATAATACATGCAACAATGCACAGGTTGGTATAAATAATCAAATACAAGAGGTAACTCAAACTCTGAAAATAACCAATGCAAAATCCCAGGACTTAGCTTAAACTGTCTGATGCGGATTCTGAAGAAGCCCAGAATTTGGAACTGGAACAGAACCTCCTGAAGGGGAGCAGAGATCTGAGACCAGCTTCAGAGCAGGATTACACTCTGTGCAGGTATAGCAGGCTTGGAAACTCGAACAGACAGCACTAACTGCACAGATTCTAGATTCCACCAAGGAACAGGTACCAGGTACAAACAGGAACTTGATGCTATAACTGGCCTCAGGTGAAGGGCAAGCTCGGTAATAAAGGGAGCCAGACCTATTCAGGATGGCTGGAAAATAACAAGCCTCCTGAACACCGATTAACTGCAGCTGGAAAACCAGACACAAGATAATGACCTAATTATTAGAGATGAGCGGGTTCGGTTTCTCTGAATCCGAACCCGCACGAACTTCATGTTTTTTTTCACGGGTCCGAGCGACTCGGATCTTCCCGCCTTGCTCGGTTAACCCGAGCGCGCCCGAACGTCATCATGACGCTGTCGGATTCTCGCGAGACTCGGATTCTATATAAGGAGCCGCGCGTCGCCGCCATTTTCACACGTGCATTGAGATTGATAGGGAGAGGACGTGGCTGGCGTCCTCTCCATTTAGATTAGGAGAGAGAGAGAGAGATTGACCTGAGGCTGATACTGTAGAAGAGAGTGCAGAGTTTAGTGACTGACCACAGTGACCACCAGCAGTGCAGTTGTTTTATTTAATATATCCGTTCTCTGCCTGAAAAAAACGGTACACACAGTGACTCAGTCACATACCATATCTGTGTGCACTGCTCAGCCCAGTGTGCTGCATGCCTGCATCATCTATGTATATATTATATATCTGACTGTGCTCAGCTCACACAGCTTATAATTGTGGGGGAGACTGGGGAGCACTGCAGTGCCAGTTATAGGTTATAGCAGGAGCCAGGAGTACAAGACAGTCACATACCATATCTGTGTGCACTGCTCAGCCCAGTGTGCTGCATCATCTATGTATATATTATATATCTGACTGTGCTCAGCTCACACAGCTTATAATTGTGGGGGAGACTGGGGAGCACTGCAGTGCCAGTTATAGGTTATAGCAGGAGCCAGGAGTACATATTATATTAAAATTAAACAGTGCACACTTTTGCTGCAGGAGTGCCACTGCCAGTGTGACTGACCAGTGACCTGACCACACTGACCACCAGTATAGTTAGTAGTATACTTATATTGTGATTGCCTGAAAAAGTTAAACACTCGTCGTGTGACTTCACTTGTGTGGTGTTTTTTTTTTTATTCTATAAAAAACTCATTCTGCTGACAGACAGTGTCCAGCAGGTCCGTCATTATATAATATATATACCTGTCCGGCTGCAGTAGTGATATATATATATTTTTTATATCATTATTTATCATCCAGTCGCAGCAGACACAGTACGGTAGTTCACGGCTGTAGCTACCTCTGTGTCGGCACTCGGCAGTCCATCCATAATTGTATACCACCTACCCGTGGTTTTTTTTTCTTTCTTCTTTATACATACATACTACTACATCTCTTTATCAACCAGTCTATATTAGCAGCAGACACAGTACAGTACGGTAGTTCACGGCTGTGGCTACCTCTGTGTCGGCACTCGGCAGTCCGTCCATAATTGTATACCACCTAACCGTGGTTTTTTTTTCTTTCTTCTTTATACATACATACTACGACATCTCTTTATCAACCAGTCTATATTAGCAGCAGACACAGTACAGTACGGTAGTTCACGGCTGTGGCTACCTCTGTGTCGGCACTCGGCAGTCCGTCCATAATTGTATACCACCTAACCGTGGTTATTTTTTCTTTCTTCTTCATACATACATACTACGACATCTCTTTATCAACCAGTCTATATTAGCAGCAGACACAGTACAGTACGGTAGTTCACGGCTGTGGCTACCTCTGTGTCGGCACTCAGCAGTCCGTCCATAATTGTATACCACCTAACCGTGGTTTTTTTTTCTTTCTTCTTTATACATACATACTACGACATCTCTTTATCAACCAGTCTATATTAGCAGCAGACACAGTACAGTACGGTAGTTCACGGCTGTGGCTACCTCTGTGTCAGCACTCGGCAGTCCGTCCATAATTGTATACCATCTAACCGTGGTTTTTTTTTCTTTCTTCTTCATACATACATACTACGACATCTCTTTATCAACCAGTCTATATTAGCAGCAGACACAGTACAGTACGGTAGTTCACGGCTGTGGCTACCTCTGTGTCGGCACTCGGCAGTCCGTCCATAATTGTATACCACCTACCCGTGGTTTTTTTTTCTTTCTTCTTTATACATACATACTACTACATCTCTTTATCAACCAGTCTATATTAGCAGCAGACACAGTACAGTACGGTAGTTCACGGCTGTGGCTACCTCTGTGTCGGCACTCGGCAGTCCGTCCATAATTGTATACCACCTACCCGTGGTTTTTTTTTCTTTCTTCTTCATACATACATACTACGACATCTCTTTATCAACCAGTCTATATTAGCAGCAGACACAGTACAGTACGGTAGTTCACGGCTGTGGCTACCTCTGTGTCGGCACTCGGCAGTCCATCCATAATTGTATACCACCTAACCGTGGTTTTTTTTTCTTTCTTCTTCATACATACATACTACGACATCTCTTTATCAACCAGTCTATATTAGCAGCAGACACAGTACGGTAGTTCACGGCTGTAGCTACCTCTGTGTCGGCACTCGGCAGTCCGTCCATAATTGTATACTAGTATCCATCCATCTCCATTGTTTACCTGAGGTGCCTTTTAGTTGTGCCTATTAAAATATGGAGAACAAAAATGTTGAGGTTCCAAAATTAGGGAAAGATCAAGATCCACTTCCACCTCGTGCTGAAGCTGCTGCCACTAGTCATGGCCGAGACGATGAAATGCCAGCAACGTCGTCTGCCAAGGCCGATGCCCAATGTCATAGTACAGAGCATGTCAAATCCAAAACACCAAATATCAGTAAAAAAAGGACTCCAAAACCTAAAATAAAATTGTCGGAGGAGAAGCGTAAACTTGCCAATATGCCATTTACCACACGGAGTGGCAAGGAACGGCTGAGGCCCTGGCCTATGTTCATGGCTAGTGGTTCAGCTTCACATGAGGATGGAGGCACTCAGCCTCTCGCTAGAAAAATGAAAAGACTCAAGCTGGCAAAAGCAGTAGCACCGCAAAGAACTGTGCGTTCTTCGAAATCCCAAATCCACAAGGAGAGTCCAATTGTGTCGGTTGCGATGCCTGACCTTCCCAACACTGGACGTGAAGAGCATGCGCCTTCCACCATTTGCACGCCCCCTGCAAGTGCTGGAAGGAGCACCCGCAGTCCAGTTCCTGATAGTCAGATTGAAGATGTCAGTGTTGAAGTACACCAGGATGAGGAGGATATGGGTGTTGCTGGCGCTGGGGAGGAAATTGACCAGGAGGATTCTGATGGTGAGGTGGTTTGTTTAAGTCAGGCACCCGGGGAGACATCTGTTGTCCGTGGGAGGAATATAGCCGTTGACATGCCTGGTGAAAATACCAAAAAAATCAGCTCTTCGGTGTGGAACTATTTCAACAGAAATGCGGACAACAGGTGTCAAGCCGTGTGTTCCCTTTGTCAAGCTGTAATAAGTAGGGGTAAGGACGTTAACCACCTCGGAACATCCTCCCTTATACGTCACCTGCAGCGCATTCATAATAAGTCAGTGACAAGTTCAAAAACTTTGGGTGACAGCGGAAGCAGTCCACTGACCAGTAAATCCCTTCCTCTTGTAACCAAGCTCACGCAAACCACCCCACCAACTCCCTCAGTGTCAATTTCCTCCTTCCCCAGGAATGCCAATAGTCCTGCAGGCCATGTCACTGGCAATTCTGATGATTCCTCTCCTGCCTGGGATTCCTCCGATGCATCCTTGCGTGTAACGCCTACTGCTGCTGGCGCTGCTGTTGTTGCTGCTGGGAGTCGATGGTCATCCCAGAGGGTAAGTCGTAAGACCACTTTTACTACTTCCACCAAGCAATTGACTGTCCAACAGTCCTTTGCGAGGAAGATGAAATATCACAGCAGTCATCCTACTGCAAAGCGGATAACTGAGGCCTTGGCATCCTGGGTGGTGAGAAACGTGGTTCCGGTATCCATCATTACTGCAGAGCCAACTAGAGACTTGTTGGAGGTACTGTGTCCCCGGTACCAAATACCATCTAGGTTCCATTTCTCTAGGCAGGCGATACCGAAAATGTACACAGACCTCAGAAAAAGAGTCACCAGTGTCCTAAAAAATGCAGCTGTACCCAATGTCCACTTAACCACGGACATGTGGACAAGTGGAGCAGGGCAGGGTCAGGACTATATGACTGTGACAGCCCACTGGGTAGATGTATGGACTCCCGCCGCAAGAACAGCAGCGGCGGCACCAGTAGCAGCATCTCGCAAACGCCAACTCTTTCCTAGGCAGGCTACGCTTTGTATCACCGGTTTCCACAATACGCACACAGCTGAAAACCTCTTACGGCAACTGAGGAAGATCATCGCGGAATGGCTTACCCCAATTGGACTCTCCTGTGGATTTGTGGCATCGGACAACGCCAGCAATATTGTGTGTGCATTAAATATGGGCAAATTCCAGCACGTCCCATGTTTTGCACATACCTTGAATTTGGTGGTGCAGAATTATTTAAAAAACGACAGGGGCGTGCAAGAGATGCTGTCGGTGGCCAGAAAAATTGCGGGACACTTTCGGCGTACAGGCACCACGTACAGAAGACTGGAGCACCACCAAAAACTACTGAACCTGCCCTGCCATCATCTGAAGCAAGAAGTGGTAACGAGGTGGAATTCAACCCTCTATATGCTTCAGAGGTTGGAGGAGCAGCAAAAGGCCATTCAAGCCTATACAATTGAGCACGATATAGGAGGTGGAATGCACCTGTCTCAAGCGCAGTGGAGAATGATTTCAACGTTGTGCAAGGTTCTGATGCCCTTTGAACTTGCCACACGTGAAGTCAGTTCAGACACTGCCAGCCTGAGTCAGGTCATTCCCCTCATCAGGCTTTTGCAGAAGAAGCTGGAGACATTGAAGGAGGAGCTAACACGGAGCGATTCCGCTAGGCATGTGGGACTTGTGGATGGAGCCCTTAATTCGCTTAACAAGGATTCACGGGTGGTCAATCTGTTGAAATCAGAGCACTACATTTTGGCCACCGTGTTCGATCCTAGATTTAAAGCCTACCTTGGATCTCTCTTTCCGGCAGACACAAGTCTGCTGGGGTTGAAAGACCTGCTGGTGAGAAAATTGTCAAGTCAAGCGGAACGCGACCTGTCAACATCTCCTCCTTCACATTTTCCCGCAACTGGGGGTGCGAGGAAAAGGCTCAGAATTCCGAGCCCACCCGCTGGCGGTGATGCAGGGCAGTCTGGAGCGACTGCTGATGCTGACATCTGGTCCGGACTGAAGGACCTGACAACGATTACAAACATGTCGTCTACTGTCACTGCATATGATTCTCTCACCATTGAAAGAATGGTGGAGGATTATATGAGTGACCGCATCCAAGTAGGCACGTCACACAGTCCATACTTATACTGGCAGGAAAAAGAGGCAATTTGGAGGCCATTGCACAAACTGGCTTTATTCTACCTAAGTTGCCCTCCCACAAGTGTGTACTCCGAAAGAGTGTTTAGTGCCGCCGCTCACCTTGTCAGCAATCGGCGTACGAGGTTACATCCAGAAAATGTGGAGAAGATGATGTTCATTAAAATGAATTATAATCAATTCCTCCGCGGAGACATTGACCAGCAGCAATTGCCTCCACAAAGTACACAGGGAGCTGAGATGGTGGATTCCAGTGGGGACGAATTGATAATCTGTGAGGAGGGGGATGTACACGGTGATATATCGGAGGGTGATGATGAGGTGGACATCTTGCCTCTGTAGAGCCAGTTTGTGCAAGGAGAGATTAATTGCTTCTTTTTTGGGGGGGGTCCAAACCAACCCGTCATATCAGTCACAGTCGTGTGGCAGACCCTGTCACTGAAATGATGGGTTGGTTAAAGTGTGCATGTCCTGTTTTGTTTATACAACATAAGGGTGGGTGGGAGGGCCCAAGGACAATTCCATCTTGCACCTCTTTTTTCTTTTATTTTTCTTTGCGTCATGTGCTGTTTGGGGAGGTTTTTTTGGAAGGGACATCCTGCGTGACACTGCAGTGCCACTCCTAAATGGGCCCGGTGTTTGTGTCGGCCACTAGGGTCGCTAATCTTACTCACACAGTCAGCTACCTCATTGCGCCTCTTTTTTTCTTTGCGTCATGTGCTGATTGGGGAGGGTTTTTTGGAAGGGACATCCTGCGTGACACTGCAGTGCCACTCCTAAATGGGCCCGGTGTTTGTGTCGGCCACTAGGGTCGCTTATCTTACTCACACAGTCAGCTACCTCATTGCGCCTCTTTTTTTCTTTGCGTCATGTGCTGATTGGGGAGGGTTTTTTGGAAGGGACATCCTGCGTGACACTGCAGTGCCACTCCTAGATGGGCCAGGTGTTTGTGTCGGCCACTAGTGTCGCTTAGCTTAGTCATCCAGCGACCTTGGTGCAAATTTTAGGACTAAAAATAATATTGTGAGGTGTGAGGTATTCAGAATAGACTGAAAATGAGTGGAAATTATGGTTTTTGAGGTTAATAATAATATGGGATCAAAATGACCCCCAAATTCTATGATTTAAGCTGTTTTTTAGTGTTTTTAAAAAAAAACACCCGAATCCAAAACACACCCGAATCCGACAAAAAAAATTCGGTGAGGTTTTGCCAAAACGCGGTCGAACCCAAAACACGGCCGCGGAACCGAACCCAAAACCAAAACACAAAACCCGAAAAATTTCAGGCGCTCATCTCTACTAATTATCTGACAGGTGAAACAGCACAGACCACACATACAGGAGACAGGCTGCAGTTACACAGAACACAGACAGAAATGAGCTACAGTGGTTGCTCATGACACTAATGTAGAAATGTCATTAGCCCCAGAGGTCCGTGTGCGTCAGCAATGCTGTTTTGCTGCATCCTGTTGTTTTTATTAAGTGAATAAGATGCACAATTTGAGCAGACAAGATGTTTTGTGCACCCAGTTGCCTGGGACCCGGTGCATTAGTAGGTCTATTTGACACATTATAAAATACATATATGCATATCTTTTATGCCCATTTTTGTACTGATTCAATGCTTCTGACTAGAGATGAGCGATCTGGATTACCTTGAATCTGGACCACTCCAAACAGGGTGATCTGAGCCATGACCGAGCCTGGCTTGGGAACTTCCCGCCAGGCTCGGAATGTCATCACCCACATTGGATTCTCGTGGAACTTGAAGTGCATATAAGGTGCTGCGGCCTGGACTTGGCACCATTTTACTACATGCTCCTGTGCTGCACCGTGTTGGGCTGTCAGTCAGAGAGTCCATCTAAGAGCCCAGGGCTATCAGTCAGAGTGTCCATCTAAGGGGCTGTCAGTCAGTGTGTAGTGTACATCTAAAGGGCTGTCACTTGTGTACATCTATGGTGCTGTCAGTCAGTGTGTAGTATACATCTAAGGGGCTGTCAAAGTGTCCATTTAAGGGGCTGTCAGTCAGTCAGTTTGTAGTGTGTATCTAAGGGGCTGTCAGTCATTGTGTTCAGCTAAAGAGTTGTAGTGCTGTTGTAATATATTGGTAATGTGGGTGAAGGGTATTAGTACCTGGAGCTCGGTCGTGCTCATTGTCAGCTGAATCCACTTCTCAATGATGTCGAGGTCAGTCACGGTTCTTCACATCACCTGTATAACTAAGGAAGAAGGACAAGAAGACCCCCGGGATGACAAAACCCCAGACACTGTATATTCTAGGACCATTACGCATGAGAAAGATGACAACCATTTATTGAATGGAAAATTACTAGTCACCGCTGCAAATCAATTTTGGTTAGGACCTATAGTATATTTATATTATATTATATTAAATATATTTTATATATATATATACATATTATTTTATATATATTATACTATTGATATATATATATATATATATATATATATATATTATATTAATATATATTACATATATTTTGGTTAGGCATATATTACTCATTATTGCAATACTCAGGTTAAATTAGGGTCTATAACAGCAATCACAGGTTACGAACTTGTAAGGCACAGAAATGGTTTAGTCAAACAATTACTTAAATCACGTGCAACATCAAACGTAAAGGTATTGCCAGGAGTCCTCCTCTGTGATTTCCCCTCTCTGGGTCCCTGCAGCACATCGGCATCTCTCCCCCTCAGGGTGGCTGTCAGAAAGCTCGGTCCCTACATGCAGCAGTATTTCTCTGGCGGTGGCTGGCACCTTGACTACCTCCCGTGGCTCTGCTCCCTTGCGCTCCCCGCAGCGGTTTCTGCTCACACACGCATGTGGTCACCCTGCTTCACAAACGCTGCATGCAGTCTCTGCAGATGGGTCCCATCTATCCTCTCTCTTCCCCGGTGAGCTCCTCCTCCCCTTCCTGCTTTTTAGTGCTCTCCTCTCCCCCCAATCACAGTCTCGCTAGGGCCGTTGCTAGGGAACCAGGGAAAATGGATTAACCCTACAGTGCCTCTCGTTTCCCTATGGGTGATAGGCCATCGTTCCAGCTTCTTGGCTGCCATAGTAGGAACAAACTTTGTGAAATAGCTGCGACTCAAAGGCAGGATACCTGGTCGGTCAAGATGCAGTCTGGATACCTGTAGGGCATTCTTTGACGGTGGAGTTTCTGTGGCCACCAGGGGGTCTGACGTGACTGTTCTTCCCTTTCTAGAGGCCTTAAAAAACCAAGTTCTCAAATTTCCTCTTCTGCATCTTTGTCTTCCTCCGCGACATCTGCGGTAAGTAATAAGGGAAAGGGCGTTGGTGTTTCCATTCAACTTCCCATTTTGGTAGGATATGGTGTACCTGAAATTGGCCCATCAAGATACCCATCTTTGATCAAGAGCTCCAAGCTTAGCAGTGGACAGATGTGCAAGCGGGTTATTATCCAAAGTGTTTAAAAAACAGTTCGGCAGTGGTTTTAGCAGTGAGGTCTTTAACCGGAATGGCTACTAGGAATTTGCTGTAATGATCCATTATTGTGAGGGCATACAGGTACCCATTAGTGCTCGGCTCCAGCTTCACATTATCCAGGGCGATGATCTGTAGAGGTCATTGGATCTTAATAGAGTGCAGGGGTCTATTTAAATCGCATAGGGGTGCTTTTTCATTGTACATGGGACATAGTCATGGCACCATCTTTCCACATCTTTGCGCATGCCCACCCAGAAATACTGTGTGCGCAGGATGGCTTCAGTGTTTTGAGTGCCAAAGTGACTGGATTTGTCATGGTAGGCTTTGAGTAAGAGGTTGGCTTGTTACTTAGGGACAATCAACTGGGTGACTGGCTGGTGAGTACCTGGGTCTATGCTGGCACGCACTAGAATACCTCCTTCCAGGTGAATGCGTTCCCTGTGCCACAGCAACTTGATTAGCTCTGAGACATCTTTGGCCCGTTGGGTCCAGGTCGACTGGCGTTGTTGATGCACCAGGGCCATGAGTTCTCTCAGCACTTGCTCCTTTGGTGTATCCCACACCACTCGACAGTGTGGGCGTTGAGTAGGGAGTTCTCTGACAGTGGAGTTTCTGTAGCTGACGTGACCTTTCTTCCCTTTCTAGAGGACTTAAACACCAAGGTCTCAATTTCCTCCTCCGCATCTTTGTCTTCCTCCGCGACATCTGCGGTAGGTAATAGGAGAAATGGCGTCTGTGTTTCAGTTTGACTTCCCACTTCGGTAGGATATGGTGTACCTGAAATTGGCCCGTCAAGATACCCATCTGTGATCCAGAGCTCCGAGCTTAGCAGTGGACAGATGTGCCAGTGGGTTATTATCCATCATTATGATGAACTGCGTGATGGCCAGATACTGCTTTAACTTCTCGGTAACGGCCCAGTTGAGGGCAAGCAACTCCAGTTTGAAGGCACTGTAGTTTTTGCAGTTAAGCTCAGTCTTGCGGAGGCCCCAACTGGCGTATGTAATCACTCTTTCACATCATTTCTGCATCTGGGAGAGTACAGCTCCTAGCCCCCGGTGGCTGGCATCAGTGTAAATTTGAACTGGTTGTTCATAATAAGGCTAGGCCTATAGCAGAGCTTTGATCAAGGACGTCATCAACTGGTGAAAGGCCAGCTGTTGTTCATCTTCCCGGTGCACCAAGAACGACCCTATCCGCTCATGATACGACTGGCATCTAAGCAACTCATGTAATGGAGCCGCCACTTTGGCGAATAGTAGCCCACAAATCCCAAGTAACTTCTGACATATCTGATGGTCTTGGGGACTGGCCATACCTGAATGACTCTGATTTTTTTTCTGGGTCAGGCATCATGCCCTCCACGCTGATGACATGACCTAAATACTGGACTTAAGGCTTGAGCAGGTGGCATTTGCTTGGCTTAAGTTTCAGGCCGCATTTGGCCAATTGCTGGAACACCTCTTCCAAATGTCACAGATGGTTCTCCTAGTTTCTTGAGAAGATTATCACATCATTGAGGTATAACAGGACCATCTAGAAATTGTGATGCCCGAGACAGTGTTCCATGACTCACTGAAAGGTAGCGGGGTATTACAGAGCCTGAACAGCATCCTCTCGAACTCGAATAAGCCTATTGGCATAGTGAAGGCCGTATTCTCTATATCTTTAGGGGCTATCTGAACCTGCCAGTAGCCACTGATGAGATCAAGCATGGAGAAGTGTGCTATGGTCTTTAGAGCTGTTAGAGACTTCTCGATCCGGGGAAGCATAGGCAACTTTGTGGGTTGCAGTGTTAAGCTTGCGATAATCTATGCCGAAGAGAAGACTACAGTCCTCCTTCTTAACGATAACGATTGGGGCCGCCCATGGGCTATGGCTTTCGCGTATGACTCCAGCCTCTTTCATTTCCACAATCATGTTCCTCACAGGCTGGTACATACAGTAGCTGGGGAATAGGTCTGTGTCATTCCTTGATAGTTGCGGTCGTCCCCGTAGGAATGCGGTGATACACCTTGCCAGCTATTCCAAAGTCAGACAGGTGCTGACTGAATGCGGTGGCGTTTCGTCACACAATCTCACTGATTGATCTTGCACAACTGTGCATTTCTCCCACTGTTGTGTGTCAGTGTTTCATAGATATGCTATAAACTGCTGCGTGTTAACGCAGTGGCTCTGTCACATAGTAAACCAGCCGGCTCACTGCAGACTTTGGCCTAAAGTGGATGAAAACAACATTGTGAGCTGGAAGGTGATCGAAATTGAGTGGAAATGACTGGAAATGAATGTTATGGAGGTTAATAATTCTCTGGGGATAAAAAGGGCTCAAATCAAGTAATTTTAGCTTTTTGTATATTATTTAAAAGAATCTAAAGCCAGTCACGGCGATTTGGCAAATCCAAAGACAGACAACGAATTAGAACCAAATCCAAATCCGGCAAAAATGGCCCGGCGCACATCTCTACTTCTGACCATTTGTATATTGAATTTTGTATTATTTTTAAACCATATTAAATTGTTATACTGTTGCAGGTCAGGAATCCTTATAGGGCCTAATTCAGACCTAATCGCTAGGCAGTGAATTTTGCACTGCTGCGATCAGATAGTCGCCGCCTACAGGGGGAATGTATTTTAGCTGTGCAAGTGTGCATTTGCATGTGCTGCCCAGCTGCACAAACTGACTTTGTGCAGTGTCTGCCCAGCTCAGGAATTAGCCGCTGCGATCACGTCAGCTGTTCGGGGCTGGAATTGACGTCAGACACCTGCCCTGCAAACGCTTGAACACACCTGCGTTTTTCCAAGCGCTCCCTGAAAACGATCAGTTGCCACCCACAAACGCCTTCTTCCTGTCAATCTCCTTACAATCACCTATGCGATCGCTTTTTTTTGCACCCGTCGCGGTGCACCAATGCCCGGTGCAGTCGTCCGACAAGCCTGCGCATTGTGGTGCATATGCATGCGCAGTTCACACCTGATCACAGGCTGTGAGAAAATGCAGCCTAGCGATCATGTCTGAATTATCCCCATAATTTGGTGTTAATAGCTGTTATGAGTTCTATGCATTTTTTTTTTTGTTATACTGAGCTTAAAATGACAGAACAATATGCCATGTTACTTTCTGCTCCTGACTGGCCAAGAAATGCATCAGTAATTCCAACAGCAAGATGCACATATGGGTAGTCATTCCGAGTTGTTTGCTCACTTGCAGTTTTTAGCAGCCGTGCAAACGCATTGTCACCACCCACTGGGGTGCAAACGCCTGTGCAGCAGAGCGTCTGCAAAAACATTTTGTTTAAAGAAAACCCAGCCCTGTAGTTACTCTTCGTGTGCGTTGATTCTAACATTGGAGGGTTGGCTTTTGACATCACACACACACCCAGCGTTCGCCCAGCCACGCCTGCTTTTTCCATGGCACGCCTGGGTTTTCCCTGGCACATCTTTTTTTTTTTCTAAGCACTCCCTGAAAACAGTCAGTTGACACCCAGAATCGCCCCCTTCCTTTCAATCTTCTTGCGGCCGCCAGCGAAAATTAAAACGACACTAGAATCTGTGCAAAAGCACAAAGGACTTTGTACCGGTACGTCGCGCGTCCGCATTGCGGTGCCTATGCATGCGCAGAAATGCCAAATTTTAGGCTGATCACCGTGAACAACGGCAGCTAGTGATCAACTCGGAATGACCCCCATGGTACATAAACTAATTAGTGGTCTCACACAGTTTCCTGCTGACTTGCTTCATGCTGACTGACTTTGGCTCCACACTGGCCAGCAGCAACAGCATTGATCCATTACAGCTACACTGCAGTTTATTACATGGCTCTGCCCTATATAGGAATGCTGCTGTAGAATCCCCACAGAAGGTCCCACAAAGCACAGGTCACCTAATAGTGATGAGAGGATGATTATCTCAGAGACTGTTCTCCTTATGGGGTATACTCTTTTTGTCCCCCGTATTTTTTACACCAGGACCAGGCGCAGAGCCCGGTGCTGGTTGTTAAAATACGGGGGATCCCCTGTCATTTTGTTTTCCCGTATTTTGGCAACCAGGACCGGCTCAAAGAGCCCGAGGCTGGTTATGCTTAGGAGGGGGGACCCCACGCATTTTTTTTCTGATTTTTACCCCATTCCATAAAAATAAAAAAAAAACTTAAATATATAAATAATACTTGTGCCTCCTAAATAGACAAACCAAGTACCCAATCCCTTCTAATATAAATAGATATGATATTCCAATAAAAAAAAAACACAAAAAAAACATGTTTTTTAAAAATTTTATTAGATTCCGCCAGCAAAGTGTGGCAGATTGAAAATGACGAATTTACTGTCTAAAAGCACTGTTGTCGAATTTACAATCTTCAATTGAATATACTTTTGTCGAAATGCCGCATTTGTACCATTGCAGAAATGTCGAATTTGACAAATGTCGAATTTCAAAAAGTCGAAATTGGAATGGCCGTTTTTTTGACGAAAAGTACTGAATTGCATTGTCGATTTTTTTTGGGGTGAAAATGTCCCGTTTTTCGACATTTTCGGGAATTTGACCGCAATTGCATATACCCTATATGTTTAATGGAGACTTGTGCCTCTGTCTCACACATTTACAGCAATACAATTACTACAGATGGCTTATGGAGATTTGACATTGCATGTCTGAGCTTTTTTATATTCAGAATTATGCCTATTAACAGCTGTGATGAGCTTATTCATTTGGTTTGTCATATAAATCTTACTTTATTAAACTACTAACACTGACTGCTACTTACATCCACCAAGTGAACACCACCAGGCTAACCAAACATTTTGGTGTCCTGTGCCAGAAAGGGAATTGGTGCCCCCTCCCCAATGTTTAAAATAGGGACAGTGAGCGCTGAATGTGGGCTCCAAAAATATAGGGGCGTAGCCAAAGAATAGTATGAATTCACAATACATTACACCATGCAGTAGTGTCTGTTATTCAAATTACACCACACAGTAATACCCCTTATACACATTATGCCACACAATAGTGCCACTTATACATGTTACACAACTGTAGAGCCACTTATACATGTTACACCATAGTAGAGCCCCTTATACACATTATGCCCCAGTAGAGTCCTTACACACATTACACCAGGTAAAGCCCCTTACACATATTACACCAGGTACAGCCCTTTGCACACATTATGCCAGGTAGAGCCCTTTGTACACATTATGCCAGGTAGAGCCCTTTGTACACATTATGCCAGGTAGAGCCCTTTGTACACATTATGCCTGATAGAGCCTTTTACATACATTATGCCAGGTAAAGGCACTAGACATCTTTCCTCCATCTTATCATTCCTCTCCCACACGCAGGGTGAAGTGTCACTGAGCATACTGTGTGTGTGAGCAGGGTGTAATGTCAGTGAGCAGTGTGTGTGTGTGTGTGTGTGTGTGTGTGTGTGTGTGTGTGTGTGTGTGTGTAAGCAGGATGTGTGTGAGTGGGTGTAGTGTCAGTGAGGAAATAAAGAGGTGTGTTTGTGTCTGTGTATAAGCACACAGATATGCACACCTTATCCCTAGTGCCTTACCCTCCCATCCCTCAGCCTAACTATAATGGTGACATTCTGACAATAATGCCATTTCACACATGGCCATTGTGGCTGCATCCATTTAAATAATGAGTTAAAAACTGAAGAGAATGAGCAGCTTACTGAAACTGCTGCTGCTTGGTAGATCTTTCCATGTGTGTTGTCCTGCTGTGCTAAACAAAAATCCTCCTGTTGCTGCAATGTGATCTATGGAGCCCATTTATAAACATTATTTCCGGCTATGTCCCTGAAAACACCTATTTTCAGGGTCTAGCCACAAATACTATGTATCCCCCCGAATGTATGAAGGAGGGATTGCAGCAGGTATCTCAGAAACCTGCTGTGATCCCTTCAATGCCACTTGCAAACACATCCTTCATAGTGCAGAAAAAGAAACAGTATAATGCTGGAGGTAAAATTAGGTTGTTTGGAAAAATGCAAAGTCACCACTTGATGTGATAAAAAGGAGTATTTCCTGATATAATTTATTTACCAATGTCAGAAGCAGACATACTCCTCCATAAACATCGTGGATCTCTCTATTAACATAGCAGCAGGAGACAGAGCAGGGAAGAGAGCATCACAGAGAAAGGCACAGAGGTCCGGGTGAGGAGCAGAGGTGAAGACAGTTGATGCACCATGTACTGAAGCAATGGCTGCCAATCGGGAAAATGCGAATGGTGCGCCCACAGGACAAATGCTTTGTGTGCTAAGCACCATCTGCCCACCCCTTGTTACAGCCCTGAGGCTAATCAAATGCATGAGTGAATGGATGAAGGTACAAATATTCCATTGATGGTCATTTGAATTTAGATTTAAATGGTGATAATATATTATTAATTTATCAAGGATTTTGCATACAGAAAATAAATCGTCCCTTTTTAACCAATGTTTTATACTTGTTTCTTTTTATGCGAATATGTGTCTTGTTCATTTAAATGTGTTTATTATTTTATGTTGATTGTAAAAAAAAATGGATTAACAAATCTACAACACCTCCTATTTTCTTGTTTCCATGGATATTAAGGTGTGTACACCTGAGAAGATGTGCATAGGAACACAATTTTTACTGACAGTTTCTTAACTGTAAACTACATCCAAGATTAGTACTACTTTGCTTAAGGGCAATATGCACAGTTGCCTTATGTATGTATGTATGTATGTATGTAATAGTGATGAGCGGGTTCAGATCCTCGGGATCCGAACCCGCCTGAACGTCACCTTTTTTATCACGGGTCCAAACGACTCGGATCCTCCCGCCTTGCTCGGTTAACCCGAGCGCGCCCGAACGTCATCATCCCGCTGTCGGATTCTCGCGAGATTCGGATTCTATATAAGGAGCCGCGCGTCGCCGCCATTTTCACACGTGCATTGAGATTGATAGGGAGAGGACGTGGCTGGTGTCCTCTCCGTTATATTAGAAAAGAGTAAAGACTGAGTGACTTAGTTATAATTGTGGGGAGGATTGGGGACGGGGAGCAGCTGTTAGGGAGTACAGTGCAGGGTTTTGATTATACCACCAGTGAGTTTAATCCTTTGTTTCTCTGCCTGAAAAAAACACTCCACCATATCTGTGCTCACTCAGTGTGCTGCACTGCTGCATGATATATCTGTGCTGAGTGCACTGCTCACACTGCCTAATTGTGGGGACTGGGGAGCAGTTATAGCAGGAGTACAGTGCATAGTTTTGCTGACAGTGACCACCAGTCCAGTATACGTTTGTCTGCCTGAAAAACACTCCTGTGGTGGCTTTTTTTTTCTTCATACTAGTTTAGCAGTCTGCTGACAGTATCCACCAGGTCCGTTATTATTATTATACAGTATATTATATTTATTATATATATATATAGCAGTACGGTAGGCCACGGCTGTACCTACCTCTGTGTCGTCAGTGCACTCGTCGTCCATAAGTAATATAATACTATACTAACCATCCATCTACATTGTATACCTGTGGTGGCTTTTTTTTTCTTCATACTAGTTTAGCAGTCTGCTGACAGTGTCCACCAGGTCCGTTATTATTATTATACAGTATATTATATATATAAGCAGTACGGTAGGCCACGGCTGTACCTACCTCTGTGTCGTCAGTGCACTCGTCCTCCATAAGTAATATAATACTATACTATCCATCCATCTACATTGTATACCTGTGGTGGCTTTTTTTTTCTTCATACTAGTTTAGCAGTCTGCTGACAGTGTCCACCAGGTCCGTTATTATTATACAGTATATTATATATATAAGCAGTACGGTAGGCCACGGCTGTACCTACCTCTGTGTCGTCAGTGCACTCGTCGTCCATAAGTAATATAATACTATACTATAGTATATTAATCCATCTACATTGTATACCTGTGGTGGCTTTTTTTTCTTCATACTAGTTTAGCAGTCTGCTGACAGTGTCCACCAGGTCTGTTATTATTATTATACAGTATATTATATATATAAGCAGTACGGTAGGCCACGGCTGTACCTACCTCTGTGTCGTCAGTGCACTCGTCCTCCATAAGTAATATAATAATACTATACTATCCATCCATCTACATTGTATACCTGTGGTGGCTTTTTTTTCCTTCATACTAGTTTAGCAGTCTGCTGACAGTGTCCACCAGGTCCGTTATTATTATTCAACAGTATATTATTATATATATAAGCAGTATGGTAGGCCACGGCTGTACCTACCTCTGTGTCGTCAGTGCACTCGTCCTCCATAAGTAATATAATACTATACTATAGTATATCCATCCATCTACATTGTATACCTGTGGTGGCTTTTTTTTTCTTCATACTAGTTTAGCAGTCTGCTGACAGTGTCCACCAGGTCCGTTATTATTATTATACAGTATATTATATATATAAGCAGTACGGTAGGCCACGGCTGTACCTACCTCTGTGTCGTCAGTGCACTCGTCCTCCATAAGTAATATAATACTATACTATCCATCCATCTACATTGTATACCTGTGGTGGCTTTTTTTTTCTTCATACTAGTTTAGCAGTCTGCTGACAGTGTCCACCAGGTCCGTTATTATTATACAGTATATTATATATATAAGCAGTACGGTAGGCCACGGCTGTACCTACCTCTGTGTCGTCAGTGCACTCGTCGTCCATAAGTAATATAATACTATACTATAGTATATTAATCCATCTACATTGTATACCTGTGGTGGCTTTTTTTTCTTCATACTAGTTTAGCAGTCTGCTGACAGTGTCCACCAGGTCTGTTATTATTATTATACAGTATATTATATATATAAGCAGTACGGTAGGCCACGGCTGTACCTACCTCTGTGTCGTCAGTGCACTCGTCCTCCATAAGTAATATAATAATACTATACTATCCATCCATCTACATTGTATACCTGTGGTGGCTTTTTTTTCCTTCATACTAGTTTAGCAGTCTGCTGACAGTGTCCACCAGGTCCGTTATTATTATTCAACAGTATATTATTATATATATAAGCAGTATGGTAGGCCACGGCTGTACCTACCTCTGTGTCGTCAGTGCACTCGTCCTCCATAAGTAATATAATACTATACTATAGTATATCCATCCATCTACATTGTATACCTGTGGTGGCTTTTTTTTTCTTCATACTAGTTTAGCAGTCTGCTGACAGTGTCCACCAGGTCCGTTATTATTATTATACAGTATATTATTATATATATTAGCAGTACGGTAGGCCACGGCTGTACCTACCTCTGTCGTCAGTGCACTCGTCCTCCATAAGTAATATAATACTATACTATCCATCCATCTACATTGTATACCTGTGGTGGCTTTTTTTTTCTTCATACTAGTTTAGCAGTCTGCTGACAGTGTCCACCAGGTCCGTTATTATTATTATTATACAGTATATTATATATATAAGCAGTACGGTAGGCCATGGCTGTACCTACCTCTGTGTCGTCAGTGCACTCGTCGTCCATAAGTAATATAATACAGGTTGAATATCCCTTATCCAAAATGCTTGGGACCAGAGGTATTTTGGATATCGGATTTTTCCGTATTTTGGAATAATTGCATACCATAATGAGATATCATGGTGATGGGACCTAAATCTAAGCACAGAATGCATTTGTGTTTCATATACACATTATACACACAGCCTGAAGTCAATTTTAGCCAATATTTTTTATAACTTTGTGCATTAAACAAAGTGTGTCTACATTCACACAATTTATTTATGTTTCATATACACCTTATACACACAGCCTGAAGGTCATTTAATACAATATTTTTAATAACTTTGTGTATTAAACAAAGTTTGTGTACATTGAGCCATCAAAAAACAAAGGTTTCACTATTTCACTCTCACTCAAAAAAGTCCGTATTTCGGAATATTTGGATATGGGATACTCAACCTGTACTATAGTATCCATCCATCTACATTGTATACCTGTGGTGGCTTTTAGTTGTGCGCATTAAAATATGGAGAACAAAAATGTGGAAGCTGCTGCCACTAGTCATGGCCGAGACGATGAAATGCCATCAACGTCGTCTGCCAAGGCCGATGCCCAATGTCATAGTACAGAGTATGTAAAATCCAAAACACAAAAGATCAGTAAAATGACCCAAAAATCAAAATTAAAAGCATCTGAGGAGAAGCGTAAACTTGCCAATATGCCATTTACGACATGGAGTGGCAAGGAACGTCTGAGGCCCTGGCCTATGTTCATGGCTAGTGGTTCAGCTTCACATGAGGATGGAAGCACTCATCCTCTCGCTAGAAAAAAGAAAAGACTTAAGCTGGCAAAAGCACAGCAAAGAACTGTGCGTTCTTCGAAATCACAAAAGCCAAAGGAGAGTCCAATTGTGTCGGTTGCGATGCCTGACCTTCCCAACACTGGACGGGAAGAGCTTGCGCCTTCCACCATTTGCACGCCCCCTGCAAGTGCTGGAAGGAGCACCCGCAGTCCAGTTCCTGATAGTCAAATTGAAGATGTCAGTGTTGAAGTACACCAGGATGAGGATATGGGTGTTGATGGCGCTGGGGAGGAAATTGACAAGGAGGATTCTGATGGTGAGGTGGTTTGTTTAAGTCAGGCACCCGGGGAGACACCTGTTGTCCGTGGGACGAATATGGCCATTGAAATGACTGGTCAAAATACAAAAAAAATCAGCTCTTCAGTGTGGAATTATTTCAACAGAAATGCGGACAACTGGTGTCAAGCCGTGTGTTGCCTTTGTCAAGCTGTAATAAGTAGGGGTAAGGACGTTAACCACCTCGGAACATCCTTCCTTATACGTCACCTGCAGCGCATTCATAATAAGTCAGTGACAAGTTCAAAAACTTTGGGCGACAGCGGAAGCAGTCCACTGACCAGTAAATCCCTTCCTCTTGTAACCAAGCTCGCGCAAACCACACCACCAACTCCCTCAGTGTCAATTTTCTCCTTACCCAGGAAAGCCAATAGTCCTGCAGGCCATGTCACTGGCAAGTCTGACGAGTCCTCTCCTGCCTGGGATTCCTCCGATGCATCCTTGAGTGTAACGCCTACTGCTGCTGGCGCTGCTATTGTTGCTGCTGGGAGTCGAACGTCATGCCAGAGGGTAAGTCGGTAGACCACTTGTACTACTTCCAGTAAGCAATTGACTGTCCAACAGTCCTTTGCGAGGAAGATGAAATATCACAGCAGTCATCCTGTTGCAAAGCGGATAACTGAGGCCTTGACAACTATGTTGGTGTTAGACGTGCGTCCAGTATCCGCCGTTAGTTCACGGGGAACTAGACAATTGCTTGATGTAGTGTGCCCCCGTTACCAAATACCATCTAGGTCCCACTTCTCTAGGCAGGCGATACCGAGAATGTACACGGACGTCAGAAAAAGACTCACCAGTGTCCTAAAAAATGCAGTTGTACCCAATGTCCACTTAACCACGGACATGTGGACAAGTGGAGCAGGGCAGACTCAGGACTACATGACTGTGACAGCCCACTGGGTAGATGTATTGACTCCCGCCGCAAGAACAGCAGCGGCGGCTCCAGTAGCAGCATCTCGCAAACGCCAACTCGTTCCTAGGCAGGCTACGCTTTGTATCACCGCTTTACAGAATACGCACACAGCTGAAAACCTCTTACGGCAACTGGGGAAGATCATCGCAGAATGGCTTACCCCAATTGGACTCTCCTGGGGATTTGTGGCATCGGACAACGCCAGCAATATTGTGCGTGCATTACATCTGGGCAAATTCCAGCACGTCCCATGTTTTGCACATACCTTGAATTTGGCGGTGCAGAATTATTTAAAAAACGACAGGGGCGTGCAAGAGATGCTGTCGGTGGCCCGAAGAATTGCGGGCCACTTTCGGCGTACAGGCACCGCGTACAGAAGACTGGAGCACCACCAAAAACACCTGAACCTGCCCTGCCATCATCTGAAGCAAGAGGTGGTAACGAGGTGGAATTCAACCCTCTATATGCTTCAGAGGATGGAGGAGCAGCAAAAGGCCATTCAAGCCTATACATCTGCCCACGATATAGGCAAAGGAGGTGGAATGCACCTGTCTCAAGCGCAGTGGAGAATGATTTCAACGTTGTGCAAGGTTCTGCAACCTTTTGAACTTGCCACACGTGAAGTCAGTTCAGACACTGCCAGCCTGAGTCAGGTCATTCCCCTCATCAGGCTTTTGCAGAAGAAGCTGGAGGCATTGAAGGAGGAACTAAAACAGAGCGATTCCGCTAGGCATGTGGGACTTGTGGATGGAGCCCTTCATTCGCTTAACCAGGATTCACGTGTGGTCAATCTGTTGAAATCAGAGCACTACATTTTGGCCACCATGCTCGATCCTAGATTTAAAACCTACGTTGGATCTCTCTTTCCGGCAGACACAAGTCTGCAGAGGTGCAAAGACCTGCTGGTGAGAAAATTGTCAAGTCAAGCGGAACGCGACCCGTCAACATCTCCTCCTTCACATTCTCCCGCAACTGGGGGTGCGAGGAAAAGGCTACTAATTCCGAGCCCACCCGCTGGCGGTGATGCAGGGCAGTCTGGAGCGAGTGCTGACATCTGGTCCGGACTGAAGGACCTGCCAACGATTACTGACATGTCGTCTACTGTCACTGCATATGATTCTCTCACCATTGAAAAAATGGTGGAGGATTATATGAGTGACTGCATCCAAGTAGGCACGTCAGACAGTCCGTACGTATACTGGCAGGAAAAAGAGGCAATTTGGAGGCCCTTGCACAAACTATTTTTTTTCTACCTAAGTTGCCCTCCCTCCAGTGTGTACTCCAAAAGAGTGTTTAGTGCCGCCGCTCACCTTGTCAGCAATCGGCGTACGAGGTTACTTCCAGAAAATGTGGAGAAGATGATGTTCATTAAAATGAATTATAATCAATTCCTCCATGGAGACATTCACCAGCAGCAATTGCCTCCAGAAAGTACACGGGGACCTGAGATGGTGGATTCCAGTGGGGACGAATTAATAATCTGTGAGGAGGGGGATGTACACAGTGAAAGGGGTGATGAATCGGACGATGATTATGAGGTGGACATCTTGCCTCCGTAGAGCCAGTTTGTGCAAGGAGAGATTGATTGCTTCTTTTTTGGTGGGGGCCCAAACCAACCAGTCATTTCAGTCACAGTCGTGTGGCAGACCCTGTCGCTGAAATTATGGGTTCGTTAAAGTGTGCATGTCCTGTTTTTACAACATAAGGGTGGGTGGGAGGGCCCAAGGACAATTCCATCTTGCACCTCTTTTTTCTTTCATTTTTCTTTGCGTCATGTGCTGTTTGGGGAGTATTTTTTTGAAGGGCCATCCTGCCTGACACGCAGTGCCACTCCTAGATGGGCCAGGTGTTTGTGTCGGCCACTAGGGTCGCTTAGCTTAGTCACACAGCTACCTCATTGCGCCTCTTTTTTTCTTTGCGTCATGTGCTGTTTGGGGAGTATTTTTTTGAAGGGCCATCCTGCGTGACACTGCAGTGCCACTCCTAGATGGGCCAGGTGTTTGTGTCGGCCACTTGGGTCGCTGAGCTTAGTCACACAGCTACCTCATTGCGCCTCTTTTTTTCTTTGCGTCATGTGCTGTTTGGGGAGTATTTTTTTGAAGGGCCATCCTGCGTGACACTGCAGTGCCACTCCTAGATGGGCCAGGTGTTTGTGTCGGCCACTTGGGTCGCTGAGCTTAGTCACACAGCTACCTCATTGCGCCTCTTTTTTTCTTTGCGTCATGTGCTGTTTGGGGAGTATTTTTTTGAAGGGCCATCCTGCGTGCCACTGCAGTGCCACTCCTAGATGGGCCAGGTGTTTGTGTCGGCCACTAGGGTCGCTTAGCTTAGTCACACAGCTACCTCATTGCGCCTCTTTTTTTTTTTGCGTCATGTGCTGTTTGGGTAGTATTTTTTTGAAGGGCCATCCTGCGTGACACTGCAGTGCCACTCCTAGATGGGCCAGGTGTTTGTGTCGGCCACTAGGGTCGCTGAGCTTAGTCACACAGCTACCTCATTGCGCCTCTTTTTTTCTTTGCGTCATGTGCTGTTTGGGGAGTATTTTTTTGAAGGGCCATCCTGCGTGACACTGCAGTGCCACTCCTAGATGGGCCAGGTGTTTGTGTCGGCCACTAGGGTCGCTTAGCTTAGTCACACAGCTACCTCATTGTGCCTCTTTTTTTCTTTGCGTCATGTGCTGTTTGGGTAGTATTTTTTTGAAGGGCCATCCTGCGTGACACTGCAGTGCCACTCCTAGATGGGCCAGGTGTTTGTGTCGGCCACTAGGGTCGCTGAGCTTAGTCACACAGCTACCTCATTGCGCCTCTTTTTTTCTTTGCGTCATGTGCTGTTTGGGGAGTATTTTTTTGAAGGGCCATCCTGCGTGACACTGCAGTGCCACTCCTAGATGGGCCAGGTGTTTGTGTCGGCCACTTGGGTCGCTGAGCTTAGTCACACAGCTACCTCATTGCGCCTCTTTTTTTCTTTGCATCATGTGCTGTTTGGGGAGTATTTTTTTGAAGGGCCATCCTGCGTGACACTGCAGTGCCACTCCAAGATGGGCCAGGTGTTTGTGTCGGCCACTAGGGTCGCTTAGCTTAGTCACACAGCTACCTCATTGCGCCTCTTTTTTTCTTTGCGTCATGTGCTGTTTGGGTAGTATTTTTTTGAAGGGCCATCCTGCCTGACACTGCAGTGCCACTCCTAGATGGGCCAGGTGTTTGTGTCGGCCACTAGGGTCGCTTAGCTTAGTCACACAGCTACCTCATTGCGCCTCTTTTTTTCTTTGCGTCATGTGCTGTTTGGGGAGTATTTTTTTGAAGGGCCATCCTGCCTGACACTGCAGTGCCACTCCTAGATGGGCCAGGTGTTTGTGTCGGCCACTAGGGTCGCTTAGCTTAGTCACACAGCTACCTCATTGCGCCTCTTTTTTTCTTTGCGTCATGTGCTGTTTGGGGAGTATTTTTTTGAAGGGCCATCCTGCCTAACACTGCAGTGCCACTCCTAGATGGGCCAGGTGTTTGTGTCGGCCACTAGGGTCGCTTAGCTTAGCTATCCAGCGACCTCGGTGCAAATTTTAGGACTAAAAATAATATTGTGAGGTGTTTAGAATAGACTGGAAATGAGTGTAAATTATGGTTATTGAGGTTAATAATACTATGGGATCAAAATGACCCCCAAATTCTATGATTTAAGCTGTTTTTTAGGGTTTTTTTTAAAAAACACCCGAATCCAAAACACACCCGAATCCGACAAAAAAAATTCGGTGAGGTTTTGCCAAAACGCGTTCGAACCCAAAAAACGGCCGCGGAACCGAACCCAAAACCAAAACACAAAACCCGAAAAATTTCCGGTGCACATCACTAGTATGTATGTTTGCTTACTTACAGTACAGACAATATAAATTGTACTTGATAAGAGACCAATACATATAAAACTGTTGTAATTCTCTGCATTTCCTTTTCAAACCATTACATGGTTCAAAAAGTAGGTCAACATAGATAATAACTACAACATAAGCAGATAAATCCTGGCAGTCCGAAGAACCGACAACCAGAACAACAAGAGGAGATTGCCGTTCCACAAACAAAAATAGAAACAAAAAAATGTTTCTTTGCCAGGGTCACTTAAAATTACACAATTCACATACAGTAAATATAGTAAAATACATATATAAATATTTATTATTCACAATGAATAAAATTGATTTCAGAGAGTGAGTACTAAATAGTACAGATACAATCAGTAGTTGTAGAATAACCAGTATAACACTACACTGAAATTCTTATCCAGTGATACAGTGATGATATAGCTCGTTCATAGTAAGGCTTCTGCTTTAATCAAATGCAAGTTTTTAGCAATTTATCTGTAAAACATGAATGACAGCAGCAGAATCAATACAGTCTAGTGTTCTGCAAGTGTTCTAATAAAAATCTGTCCTAGAAGTAGATAAGTCAGAACACACTGCAGCGGGTGATGTCTTAGTGAAATAGTGTATATTAAAGAAGTCTCACCACACAGGCAATCAGGGGGTTCCATGATGACCTTAGCATAACAGGAGATACGGACTAATTTAATAAACCTCCTATAGGCTGATTGTCATGTGCCCCTGAAGTGTCTATTGCAGATAACCTGTGAACCTTTATGCACAGACAGTGAGGCTTGTCCTCTGATCTGCCAGCAGTTGGGAGATTCTAGTTTGATTCCTTTAGCTGGGTCATGGTAAGTAAGAACCTATAAGTTAGGATGTAATCACTGGAAAAGGTTCAGCCAATGCCAGCGTTAGTACTCCAGTCCATGAATTAGCTGTCAACGAGTGAAGGGGTGATGACACCGGGATATTGTCAGCACTAGGTTGGGAGTCTGGCAAAGAAACCAGCAGCCACCAGCCAACACCTTGACTCTAACATACAAGCTCTGACAGACCAGCTCAGCAATCTGCAGTTGAGCTGTAGTAGCATTAGTAGTCAACACAGCAGAGACAAGAGATCTGTGAATACAGCTGTTGACAAAAGATAAATCTGCAGTCACACATATGGCCTACTCTCCTGAAAGGTCCGAGAGACTCTACAATTTCAAAGAGTATCCCAACCGCCAGGATGCCACCTATTGCCCCTATGGGGGTTATTAAGGTTTGTTAGCAAACCAACAAAGTTAGCAGTTGGGCAAAACCATGTTGCACTGCAGGAGAGGCAGATGTAACATGAGCAGAGACATTTAGATTTTGGTGGGTTATATTGTTTCTGTGCATGATAAATACTGGCTGCTTATTTTCTACACTGCAATTTAGATTTCAGTTTGAACACATCCCACCCAAATCTAAATCTCTCTGCACATTTTATATCTGCTCCACCTGCAGTGCAACCTGGTTTTTCACAATTGTTAACTTTTTTGGTTTGCTACCAAGCCTGAATAAGGCCCTATGTGTGGGATGGGGGCATGATGGAATTTGCAGCAAATTACTTGATTATAGCCTCATCCCTCCTGTGGGATTCAGTATGCTATCCTGGCTGTCGGGATCCTGGCTGTTGGGATCCCGGCGGTCAGGAGACCTACACCGGGATCCTGACAGCCAGAATACTGGTGGTGAGCACGGCATGTCCTCGCACTTCAGGCCCGGTGGCGTGGACCACCAACCAAGTGGGGATTCCGGCCAGCGATCTGGATTCCAACCACCAGTATTTCACCGCATGTTGGGATTATGGTGTCAGTATCCTGGCAGCCAAGATCCTGACAGATGTATGCATACCTGAAGCAACCGTTCCAGGGTGAGTACCTCTGCACGAGATGTGAGCACATGGTCTCTTTGAAAGCCCAGTTAACTGATCTAAAGCAGACCATTGCAACACTGAGGAAGACTGCCAATCTTGAGCAAAATTTTAGCTCACTATGGCGGCATTGGGGGATCAGGGAGGGTCAGACAAAGAGGAGGATGAAAAGGTAGGTATTTGGGTTACAGTTAGAAGGGGTAGAGGTGGGAGAAAGAGACAGGCCAGCTCTGAGCTGTCAAATCCCAGTAGATTTGCCTGACTGGATAAAGATACTGTATATGGCAGTACAGATTTGGCGGAGCTGGCAGAGACTGTTTCCTCTATCAACCTGAGGAACGGTCCCTCTGGCACAGAGGGAAAAGTTGTTATCAAGGTAACTAGTCAGATTGTGGTGGTAGGGGATTCAATCATTAGAAAGGAGGATAGGGCAATCTGCTACCGGGACCACGATCGCCGTATAGTATGTTGTCATCCGGGTGCTCAGGTATGACACATTGCAAATCGGGTAGACAGATTGTTGGGAGGGGCTGGGTAAGACCCAGTGGTCTTAGTGCACGTTGACCCAGACAGACAGAGGGAGATTATGGAAGTAAATGTGTGGCTAAGAGATTGGTGTAGAAAGGAGGGATTTGTTTTCCTGGAACATTGGGCACACTTCTTGGTCAGGCGACATCTTTTTTGTTGCACCTAAACGAGGAGGGGGCAGCAGTGCTTGGGGGAAGGATAGTTAGAGGGTTGGAGAAGATTTTAAACTAGGTGTCTGGGAGGGAGGGATTAGAAAGAACTAACATGATGATCAGTGAAAGCAGTGATGAGGGTTGTATTAAGTATAATGGGGGTGTGGAGGGGAATCAGACAGCAATGGTAAACAAAGGAAAAGTCATGTAAGAATGGAAATGGTATCAACAAAAAAACAAATGCAAATGCAATAAGCCTATCAGGTTAAGTGAGGGAATTAGAAATGATTGCATTAAAATATCAACATGATATTATATGTATTACGGAGACATTGTGGGATGATTTTTATGACAAGGCAGCAAACTTGGAAAATATATGCTCACTTCAGGAGAGATAGGGCTAACAAAAGGGGAGGAGGTGTATGTTTTTCTGTTAAGCCATTCTTAAAACCATATTTAAAGGAGGTTATTTACAAGGGAGATAACGTGGAGGCACTATGGGTATACATTTCTAGTGGGAGAATAGGAACAAACAAGCTATTAAAGGTACGTGCTACAAACTCCCTGACATTAGTGTGACTGAGGAGGTACAACTCTTGCAACAAATCAAAAAAGCTTCAGGACTGGGGGAGGACATCAGGGACAACAAATCATGTGTTACAACGGGTGGGAAACAAGTTCTTAAATACGTTAAAAGATCCCTACTTGTCTCAAGTAATCAAGGTGCCTACTAGAATTAGGAATATACTGGACCTAGTACTAACTAATAATGTGGAGATTATGTCAAATACTAAAGTAGGGGAGACCTTGGGAAACAGCGATCATAATATGGGCACATTCGATATTAGTTTTCAAAAGCATCACTATAAGGGTTCAACTAAGACTTTTAACTTTAGAAAAGCATATTTCAGCATGCTGAAACAAGCACTAAAGGACATTGACAGGTAAACTTAGTTTCATGGTAAGAACACTGCTGAAATGTAGGATGCTTTTAAAATTTTGCACAATATATATACTCATAAATTAATTCCCATGGGCAGTAAACACAAGAGCTCTAAATACAAACCAATGTGGCTTAGTAAGGAAGAAAGCATTTAAATCAGATGGGAAGGCAGAGTCATTCCTCTACTACAAGGAATGCAAAAAAAATGCAAAAAAAGAAATCAAAGCAGCTAAATTAGAAAACGAAAAGCAAATAGCTAAGGTGAGTAAAACAGTAAAACAAACCCTAAAAAGTTTTTAAGTATATAAAGTAGAGATGAGTGGGTTTGGTTTTTAGAGTACCAAACCCTAACAGACTTCACGTCATGAGCCCGGATCCGAGTCAGGCTCGGGTTTTCCCGCCTGACTCAGAAACCAGAACGAGGCAAAATGTCATCATCCCGCCGCCGGATTCTCGCGGGGTTTGGATTCCATATAAGGTCCCGCGCGTCGCCGCCATTTTCACTCCAGTCTAGGAGAGTGTAGTAAGAGGACGTGTCTCCATCCTCGGTGTCTGTGTGGGCGGGAAAGTGGGGTGGCGGTTTTCCATTATTATACATGCTGTTGAAAGTGCTTTTAGTTCAGCTTCTTGCGCAGAACAGCATGGAGGGAGTGATTCTTGGACCAAGACTTCATCCATTGTTGTAACTGCATAACCTGTATGTGATGACCCTTTATGATAATACCTGGATCCATCCACAAACAGGGTAAGGTCTGCATTGTCCAATGCCAGTTCGATAACATTATCAAGAGGAGACATCTCTGATTTTATGAGTTCAAAACAAACATGATGAAAAAAATTGAGTGTTGTGTATTTCCAGAGTTTGCTTTATTTTCTATGTCTTCATCATATAGTTCATCAGATAATGTGTACTTTCTCCCCTCTTTTGAATCCTCTACTGGTAACAATGTAGCAGGATTCAAAACTGTACAACGTGAAATGGTGACATTCGTAGGAGTCAACAGCGCTACTTCATATTTGGTTAATCTAGCTGCCGAGAGATGCTTGGTTCTTCCTTGATTCAGAATTTCTGTAACTGCATGTGGTACCTGTATTATTAAGGGGTGGTTAAGCACAATGTCTGAAGCCTTGTCTTTAAGTTTCATGTGGACAAGTTGTACTGTTAATAATCCAACATCCGTCTTTCCTTTGGACCAGAGTTTGGATGGTACCTGGTCTAGCCATTCTGGAAGTTCGTCACCTTGTGGCTTCTGTTCTTCCATCAACATTATAGCAGCGAGTACAGCTTGCTGAAGCTTGTCGTTTGTTCTTGTGGATAATGTTATTTCTTTACTTGTATACTGCACTGTGGCTTGAATGGCTGATAACACATCGGCTCCAAGTAAATTGACTGAACAGTCTTCAGAGATGAGGAACTGCACAGGTACTGGAATAACTTATTGCCCCACACTGATTTTGCAGGTTTACTTTTCTTCATAGGGACTGTTGTACCTGCCAGTCCTGTTCCCAACATAGTTTCTTATGATTGCAGTTTTATTGGTACCTCCTGTTGTCTTAATATAGTTTGCCTTGCTCCAGTATCTATAATACAGTCCAATAGTTCCCCTCCCGGTAGGGTAAGGGTGGTTGTTGCTTTGGGTCCAGAAGAGTCAATTACTTGTACCGGGAGGTACAGTTCTGGAGTGTCTGTTTCTTATGAGCTGGCCTCAGAGGCCGCCCTGTTCTGAGCCCATGTCTTGTATTTGGAACAGTCTTCTTCGTGTGTCTTTGTTCATTGCTGAAGAAACACAAACCCTTTGTCTTAGCTTCTTCTGAAGAGACAATCCTTTGCGGCTTCTTTCCTGTGTTTCTGGACATCTGTTACTTGGATCTTGTTCCTTTTTCTTGCATTACATGGACAGTTATTCTGGGTACAGAGCTCTTTTCTTTCTATTTTCTTTTCTCCTCTTCTTGTCCTTCTTCTATGGCCTCTAAGACTTGTAGGAGTGATTCCATGGTTAAGGTAGAGGCTTCTGGTCTAACCTGGAACAATTCTCCTCTCAGAGCTTCAGTGAGACAATTTAAGAAATGTGTTTTCAAGAGCAATCATGTTTGACATTGGCCACATTAAATCCTCCATCTATATGTCCTTTGTGCACCATATCATGGTACTGTCTGACAGTCTGACCACTCTTCTGTTTAACATCTGGAAATGCAGGTACTCTGTCTCTTTGCTGATTACACCAGTGTTCTAATCTGTGCATGTACTGTTCCCCGCTTATCTTTGTCCTCTGTGCATCTTCTACTATGTTTGCAGCAGCTCCTACTGGATATCCTCTTACTTCAGCTTCAGCTGATTAACCCAACAACACTGAATTTAGTTCTCGAAGATTTATCCAAGATCCAAACGAGATTTATTATCTTCATATAATTCAAATATGCAATTGGACGCTTGCTTAGGTCTGGAGCTTTGGAAATTATGTCATTCATGTCTGATGCAGCCCATGGTCTGTGTTGTTCCTGTTGTCTAACAAAATTACCTGCTAGTCCAGCGGCATTATAGTCTCTAGTGATTTGTACAGATACTGGGTATGCCATGGTGGTCTCTTCAGGATATGGTGGTGGCTGTGTATGATAAAACATCTGGACATGTGGTGCACAGGTATTACATGAATATGGTATACTAAGGTCCCCTGATTGTCTTTTCTTACCCTGTTCTCTTCTATGTATTATCCTTATCCCAATAGTATGGGGACTGTTTGCCAGAAATGGGTTGTTCTTATGACAATATGGGTGTGTTCTGGCTATTGTGACATGGTGGTTCATTGGGGGGTACCCAATTGTCACAAAGGGCGCAATGTTATTAGCCTTCAGGTATACATTGGTTACATTGTGGACACTTTCTCTGTCTCAATTCCTTTTGCAGATCTGGATATATTGGTTTGTATGGTTCTGAGGAAACTGTATACCACTTGCCTTCTCTTTTCTTCAGTACCACATTAGGTACTGGTGAGTGAAAGAGTGCTGAAGGTGGAGTCAGGTTTGGTGCTGTGTTAGGTCCTAATGGTGGTGGTACCTGAATCAATGGTGTCCCTTGTGGGGATGGTGGATTTACTACTGGTGTTAGTACTGGTATCTGTATGTCCCATGTTATATATTCTAAAAATTTTGGTTCTTTTTTGGGCAGATATTCTGTCGCTACTCTCTCCCACATTTCTACTTGATGTTTCTTTTCTTTTTTTTCTATCCAAACTTTCTGTTCCCTAAAAAATATTTCCCATCTCTTGAAATCTAGAGTTCCCTGAGGGGGAAATCTTGTCCTTTTGAATACTTTTTGTATTCCCTTAATGGCTTCAGGACTTTTGCTTTGTCTGAATATCTCAATGGGAGTCTTGTGCACTTGATCCGTCATACCCTTGCTCCCCTGTGCCTCCATATGGGTTACTGGTCACAGTTACCTTAGTGCCCCCATATGGGTTACTGGTCATAGATACCTTATGTATAGTCTGACCCTTTCAAGGTCCTTATTTTCCCCTCTCTCTAGATTCAATAACCTTATATACTGTCACTCCTATTACCTCCTGAATCCATTTGTAAAGACAAAAATAGTTGCCCTGCTTTTGCTCCTGTACCTATTTTATTCATGGGCAAATTCAACACCAGTGATACCCAAAAAATGCCATGTAATTTCTTTAGATGAATGTGGTCTGATGCGTGTGTTCCCACCAATATAGTTAGTGCATGTTGTGCCTTTTTATGTGGTTCTCTATTGTACACCCCTGGAGTTGTTCCCGGAGGCAGGATCCTCCATAAGTGTGGGTATGGGATCTCCTTTTCTTTGGAATACTAAAACTCCTGTACAATGCATGCAACTAAGATTGCTAGACCCTTATTCCACCATTCAGAATTTTCCTAACACTGACACCTTGTACCCCCAGCCTAAGTTCCCAAAGACAGTATAATATGACTACCAGCTCAAGAGACACACTAAAGTAATTATTCCAATTTCTGTGCCTTCATTCATCTACTATTTCTGATAATCTGATCTTCAGGGAATCCCCTTAATATAATATTTTATATATATATATATATATATATATATATATATTCTGATGTAACAGGTATATAGGACACTGGACTATAGGACACATACTGTGTGTGTACGGAAATAAAATTGACTAGATGATATGTGATCACCTTACACCAATCTTCTCCTACAACTTGTAATATATATTTTCTACTGAGATGTGTTCCTACAATGACTGTTTCCCCCACCTTCCTGTTTTCCATCCATATACAACCAACAGACCTATCTGCAATTCCTACAATTTTTGGTGCTGCAAAGACTGAACTTTTAAGCAAAACAAATGCAGTTCTGACATAAATCTGGCAATCTAGACATATAACACAAATGTCATACACCCTCCAGGCTTAGGAGCCCCATAGGGTCACCTAGAGGAAATGTGAAGGACGCTGACCTGTAATTGTGGGAACGTATCCGGACACCTTACTTAAGAATGTCACATATCACTTATTTCTCATGAGAGCCAAGGTCTATCTGCAAAAAAAGATCATTGTACCAAGGGGCACCATTCCCAAAAGACAGGACAAGCCTTTAGGTTGCATTCAGGAAGGGGTAGTCTTCAGTCCTCTGATTAATTTTTGCCAGCCTTTTATATTCCTCTCATGTACCACTCATACAACATACTCATATCATGCAGTCATACACTAATAAAGAGACAACTTATACTTTAAAGACAGAAGTTACTGGATTCTTCGATCCCCGCTATCCCGTCCCCACTGAACCCCACCATACCTCAGGAAGAGCTGAAAGAGAGTATGCACTTGTCTTATCTTACCCCACTGTACAGATTATTTCAGCTGGTTCCTGGGCATCAGCGGTTGGTCTGGTCAGTGCCGACGGGAATGTGGGGGAATCCCAGACGAGACCCCCAGGAAATGTTGGGGTAATAAGGCTTACACCTCAATTACCAAAACCTTAGTAGCCCTTCTGTCTTGGAGGTTCAAAGTACTGGACACAGCCAGCTGGAGAGCAAGAAATCACACTACACACTGATGTCAGTATAAAACTGCTCTGTCCTCCATGTGACAGGGAGAGCCTTTAATAATACAAAATAAAAAGTGGGCTCATTACATGCCCTCCAATCACAGTGAAGTATTCATGATAAAATTAGCTAATCATACAAAGTACAAATTTCAATGACATAAAAGGTAGTATAAAAAGACAGATTCCCAAACTATTCTGAGAGTCAGTCTTGCCAAGACAGTGAGGTGATTGCTGAGGATATTCTATTTCTGTCATTTCCTGTCCTCTGTCTTGACATTCTTTCTTGTAAAGTATTTAAGGAAAATGCATGTTGTCTTGAGCACATACACAAGCAATGTTGACCTTTCAATATATGTAAAGGTTTATATATACAGTATTTAGATTATATAAAAACATTAATACAGCAATGGCATTTTAATCATTATTTCTCCAATAGTGCAAACCATCAGGAGGATACTAGCTGGGGCTGGTGACTCCGAGCTGGGTTCAGGTTGGATGGTGGACTCTATGGAATGGAAGCAGGCTGTTTGGAGTGAGTCTTTAGTTAATACCGAGGTAGAGGCTGGATTTGGTGTCTCAGTTCTGTATGCAAGGCAGTCTCTCTGGGATGGAAGCGGGCTGGTTGCATAAAGTTCCTTTGTGTATGATAATGAAGACTAAGATAATGAAGGAAAGGAGGATAAGCTGGAACCGAGGGTCTGAACTGATGACTTCAGAAGGGATACGGTCATTAGGTCGACAATCATTGGGTCGGCCATGATAGGTCAACATGCGTTAGGTCGACAGGGTAACTAGGTTGACATGGTCATTAGGTCGACAGGTCTAAAGGTCAAAATGAGTGTTTCACATTTTTTTATTTTTTGGATTTTTCCATATTTGACGAACCACGTGGACTACGATGAATGGTAACCTATGCCGAGCGAATCGGTAGCAGAGTGAGGCACCTTGCCCAAAGCAAGGCGAGCGAAGCGAGCCATGCAAGGGGACATGGTGCACTAATTGGGGTTCCCCATCAGTTTATGAAGAAAACGACACAAAAAAATCCAAAACCTCATGTCGACCTTTTCACCTGTCCACCTAGTACAGGTCGACCTAACGATCACATCGACCTATTTACCCTGACAGGTCAACCTATCATGGTTGACCCAATGACTGTCAACCTAAGCTGAGTCGACCCAATGACCGATACCCCTTCAGAAGAGACGTAGGAACCGGTATGCCATGATCCGTGGCTGTGTTGACACTCACAGGCTGGATAGTGATGGAGGCGACTATGGCAGATGGGCGCCACCAGTTGGACTTACATGGTGCCATTCTAGGCCCAGGAGCATAAGAACCAAACAGGTAGGGACTCTGGAGATGGAGTTGTTAATTTGAGCCCAGAGCAGCCTGTACACAGCCATTCAGAGCTTACTCTGCACCCTGGCCCCATGCCACCCGTCCTCCAGCCGCCTCTGCCTGCCGCAGTGCCGCCGAGGGGATGACCACAGCATGCGGACAGGTAAGCTCCGGCTCCCTGTCCCACTGGCTGTGACACTGCTAAAATTCGCCACTGTGGAAACTAAACTAAACCGCGGGTAGTGGGAGCATACCTGCCTGCTACCCATGTCCATACTATGCAGCAGAGTCCCCCCATATAAAGGGCAGTGGGAGTGTCTTACTCCTGCTGCCTGTGTACACACACCTATTCTTTGCTTGCATTCGTGTATAAGGACACATCTGTATAGCCCAGATTTATAAACTATTAAATGACTACTATTCCCAGTATTTACTACATGTCTTGCATTTGAACAGCCCAGATTGCCCACTCGGTGGAATGCCCTCCCATGCACAATAAGACTCTAGTCTCCAAACCTTCTAGCATTCCCTAAAAACTCACCTCTTCAGGCAAACTTATCATATTCCGGAACCGCCCACATAAACTTCATAAACTTTCCTATCCAATTACACCCCACTGTATAGTCCACACATATCCTCTCATATTTTCTCTCTCTTCACTTTCACATCTGACAGACCTCTGGCCAACATTGCTGTGTGACCACATCATACAGCCCACCAAGAACATTTGCAGTCTAGTGGACCATTATGCAATACATATCACCAATCCTTGTGTTTCAATGCCTATTTCAATATAGATTGTGAGCTCGTGAGCAGGGCATTCCTACTGTTATGACTGTCTGTTATTACACAGCTTGTTTTAACATTGTTGTTTCCAATTGTAAATCACAACAGAATTTGCTGTGCTTTAAAGAAACTGTTAATAAATAAATAATAAATAAATTTACTGGCATTGGGCCTCTGACCTATTTCTATGTTTCATATATGTACTATGGGCTTAACTCAGAGTTGTGCGCTAATACAGTATAATCACAATTTTCTAGACTCTGGAACTGCTAATATTAACAAGTGAAGCTGTCAACCACTAATGAAAAGAGCCACCCACCAGATCAATCACAAACCCATTCACAACTACATACATATTTGAAGCTTACACGAAACAATGGGGAACATTGACTGCTCAAGTAGGTCTATGGCTAAGCAGACTGGCTGTGGAAGTAGTGATGCAGGTGCCAAGTTTCTCTGCATATATTATTGCAGCTGATGTCAGATACATGCCCAAAAATATCCATGATATGCCTGCATTTATGCTGCCGCTCCCCTTTACCACCCCCAAACAGTCACTTCCTGTCAAACACTCTGCAAAGAAATCTTCACTGTGAGTGGAATTGCAAACACATGTGCAGTGCATGTGCAGTCTGCCAATAATTACTCAGTTGTGAAAACATCGGCATAGTGAACAATTCTGAATTACAGTAGGCCCTATATTCTTTTGTACTGCCATGTGTTTGTGCTGCTGCTCTGCTGCTCAGTTTAGCTGGCCAGCTCACAGCAGCCTATGGCCAATACTGGTGTAAACAATTTTGTGAGCTGTGAAGCAGTTACATTTTACTGGAAACGAGTAATAATGAAGGTTATTGGTATTATAATACTGTAGGATCAAAAACAGGTCAAATTATATGATTTTAGTAGTTTTTATAAACTTTTAAAGATATCCAAAAGCAAAGCATTTGAATGTGGGTCTGTACAGAACAAAACTAAAACACAATGAACATTTTGGGCGGAATTTAATGTTTGCTCACCCTCCCGCCCGCGATCGCGCCTGCCGGCAGCTATTCATCTGTTGCTGCCGACGGGCGCAACATCAGCATTTCAGCTCACTACCCCCTGAATTGCGTGAAAAGTGACCTGTTTGTGCACCCAAATAGGTCACGTCCAATAGTTTAGTCAGGTTTAGTCACTTTATAAGGCTAAACTGGAAATCTATGTGCGTGATATGTGCAAAAACAGAAGACAATTGAATATCGCCCTATGGTTAAAGCCAAAACACAGAGTTCCACGAACATCTCTAATTAATATACATTATAGGCCTTAGGTAAACTTGGACACCTTTTACCTAAAAAATTTAATTCTGTTTACACAAAGTGCTGTATTTATATTTAGATACTACACTACATTCATCTGATGTATTAAAAAGTGTTTTAACATGTATTAATTTAAGATGATAATGAGGGTAATTCCAAGTTGATTGCAGCAGGAATTTTGTTAGCAGTTGGGCAAAACCATGGGGGTCATTCAGAGTTGTTCGCTCGGTATTTTTTTATCGCAACGGAGCGACTAGTCACTAATGCGCATGCGCAATGTCCGCAGTGCGACTGCGCCAAGTAAATTTGCTATGCAGTTAGGAATTTTACTCACGGCATTACGAGGTTTTTTCTTCGTTCTGGTGATCGGAGTGTGATTGACAGGAAGTGGGTGTTTCTGGGCGGAAACAGGCCGTTTTATGGGAGTGTGCGAAAAAACGCTACCGTTTCCGGGAAAAACGCGGGAGTGGCTGGAGAAACGGGGGAGTGTCTGGGCGAACGCTGGGTGTGTTTGTGACGTCAAACCAGGAACGACAAGCACTGAACTGATCGCAGATGCCGAGTAAGTTTGAAGCTACTCAGAAACTGCTAAGAAGTGTCTATTCGCAATTCTGCTAATCTTTCGTTCGCAATTTTGATATGCTAAGATTCACTCCCAGTAGTCGGCGGCTTAGCGTGTGCAAAGCTGCTAAAAGCAGCTTGCGAGCGAACAACTCGGAATGACCCCCCATGTGCACTGCAGGGGAGGCAGATTTAACGTGCAGAGAGAGTTAGATTTGGGTGTGGTGTGTTCAATCTGCAATCTAATTTGCAGTGTAAAAATAAAGCAGCCAGTATTTACCCTGCACAGAAACAAAATAAGCCACCCAAATCTAATTCTTTCTGCACATGTTATGTCTGCCTCCCCTGCAGTGCACATAGGCCCTCATTCCGAGTTGTTCGCTCGCTAGCTACTTTTAGCAGAAATGCAAACACAAAGCCGCTGCCCTCTGGGAGTGTATTTTAGCATAGCAGAATTGCTAACGAAAGATTAGCAATTCTGCTAATATTAGCAGAATTGCTAACGAAAGCAATTTCCTTGCAGTTTCTGAGTAGCTCCAGACCTACTCCTAGATTGCAATCACCTCAGTCCGATTAGCTCCTGGTTTGACGTCACAAACACGCCCAGCGTCCGAACAGCAACTCCTCCGTTTCTCCAGACACTCCTGCGTTTTTACCTGCCACGCCTGCGCTTTTTAGCACACTCCCTAAAAATGGAAAGTTTCCGCCCAGAAACACCCACTTCCTGTCAATCAGCAGAGCGATTGAAAAGCTTTGTTCGCCTGTGAGTAAAATAGCATAGTTTTGTGTAAATTTGCTTAGCGCGTGCACACTGAGATGCATACGCATGCGCAGATCTGCCGGATTTTAGCCTATTAGCAATTCTGCTAAAATTAGCAGCGGGCGAATAACTCGGAATGAGGGCCATGGTTTTGCCCAGCTGCTAACAAAATTCCTGCTGCGATCAACTTGGAATTACCCCCAATATGTGTTGATGATGATTTTGATGTGGCCAAAAATGTTAATAGCACTGGCACTCCTGGACTAGGCTAGTAATACACATTTTAGGGGTATGAACAAGGTGGAGTTCCTATTAAAAGGCCTCTACAGCATTAAAACAAGATAGAAATGGATAAAATACTTGCCATGCCTGGAACTAGATGACGGTTGTAGAAATAAGTTTTCAGATGCAACTCAGATGTCCATTCCTTCCCTGGATACCTATCCGAGGCAAAACCTCGACATCCCATTATCGGATCTCATGAGTTTTTCCTTGGGCATCAGTCCCATTAATTTAATGGGCTGATCACTGATTGGCTGAGGGTGCCATCTATCACAGCTCTCAGCCAATCAGCTTGTCCCTTTGACTACAATGAGAGCAATATGGCAGCCCTCACTGCACAGAGGACACTGCCGGCAACCTTACGCTGTCGAAACCCCACCCCTTAGCAGGCATCTTCCCCCCCACTGCCAACACTGCTGTCACCCCTGCAATGAGGACACCGTCGGAAACTCTGCACTGAGGACACCTCTGAGAGACCTGCACTCCTGACATTTTCAGCACTCCTGCACTGAGGACACCATTGGGTTATCTACATTGTTGACACTGCCAGAACCACTGCAATGAGGACACTGTCGGCACCCTTGCACTGAAGACTCCACTGGGACACCTGCACTGCCAACACTTCCAGCACACCTGTATTGAGGACACCACCGCCACCCCTGTACCTAGGATACCACTGGGACATCCACATTGCTGACACTGTCGGCACCCTGGCACTGAGCACACCACCTGGACACTCGCACTGATGACACTATTGGCACCCCTGCACTGAGGACACCACTGCGACACCTGAACTGCCATCACCCCTGCAATGAGGACACCATCAGCAACCCTGCAATGAGTACACACTGGGACACCCACACTACTGACACCATCAGCACCCCTGCACTGAGGGCACCATTGGGACATCTGCACTGCCGACACTGACGGTATACCAGCAATGACGACACTGTTGGCATGCCTGCACTGAGGACCCCACTGGGACACCCGCACTGCCGACACTGCTGGAACCCCTGCAATGAGGACACCATCAGCATCCCTGTACTAAGCCCACCACTGGGACACCCACACTGCCGACACTGCTGGCACCCCTGCAATGAGGACATTGCCAGGCACCCCTGCAATGAGAACACTGCTGGCACGACTGCATTGAGGACACCACCGGCTCCACCAACACCCCCCACTGAGGACACTTCCCTCACCCCCCCACTGCCAGCATACCCACATTGAGGACACCACTGGCACTCTCGCACTGCTGACACTGCTGGCATCCCTGCACTGAGGAACACCCACACACTGCTGACAGCCCCACACTGAGGACAATGCCAACACCCTCTGCCACAGTAAGTGCAATATTATTGTATACTACCTGCACTGTATCTCACACTGTATCCAAAGCACATTGTAGCTGACCTTGCACTGTAGACAAACCACACTGTATCCAACCTGCACTGTACCTGACTCACACTGCAAACTGCACTGTATCTGAACCACACTGTATTCCACACTTTATTCAATCTGCATTGTAACCTACACTGTATTCGACCCAAACTGTATCCCACACTGTATCTGACCTGCACTGTATCTCGCACTGTATCCAACTTTGTACTGTAGCCAACACACACTGTATCCAACCTGCACTGTAACCTGCACTATATCCAAGACACACTCTGAGCTGCATTGTATCTGACCTGCACTGTATCTTGCACTGTATCCGACTTTGCACTGTAGCCAACACACACTGTATCCAACCTGCACTGCAACCTGCACTATATCCAAGACACACTCTGAGCTGCATTGTATCTGACCTGCACTATATCCAACCAGCACTATAACCTGTACTGTATCTGACACACATTGTATCCAACCAAAAATGTAACTCACATTGTATCTGACACACACTGTATGCGACCTACACTATATACAACCCACAATGTGTTCCACCTACACTGTATCCGACCTGCCCTGTATTCACCTGCACTGTATCTGACCCACACTGTAACCTGCATTGTATCTGACCTGCATTGTATCTGACCCACTCTATATTCAACCTGCACTGTTACTTGCACTGTATTCGACCAGTGCTGTATCCGACCAGCACTGTAACCTGTTCAATATTTAACTACATGTCCAAAAGTATTCCACACTATACTATGCAGGTACAGAATGCTGTTTTTTGTGACTGTGGAGATTTGGTGGAGCTGCTCGACAAAAAGGCTGATTGATCAGGGCTTTACGTAGGCACAGAGTGCCAGTCATCAGTGACTCAGGGCCCTCAGGAGGAAGCTACAGACTGGGCATTGAGACTCGGCATGTGCTGGGGCATGTGCAGTTGTGTCGGGGGCATCCATGTCTGCGTTACTATTTTACACATGGTTTCTGTTTTGTTTTTTTCTGTTTATTAACTATTACTACTTTTAGAGTAATGATATTCTACACTTGATTCTCAGTAAATTTCTGTGTTAGATAATTTTCTATTGATAGTACTTGCAAGTTGGTTCGATTGGTTATTCCTAATACATTATTAATTTGTAAACATTTTTAAAAATAAATAACTGCCTTGTGTTTGTACCGCTGCTCTGTGGCTTAGTTTACCCACCCCGACATGTTAATGAACAATATTGTAAGCTGTGAGGTGGTAAAAATTGACTGGAACTGAAGGGAAATTAAAGTTATTGAAGTTACTAATATTGTAAGAACAAAAATAGGTCAAAATTCTGTAATTTTAGCTGTTTTTATGATTTTTCTAAAAAATACACTTCCAAAACCAAAACCCTCAAGGGCAATTTTGGCAAAACCAACACAGATCCAAAACACAAAGGAGATACAGATTCAAAACCAAAACCCAAAACCCATGATTTGGCCCAGCGCACTCCAGCTAGTTATTGCTAAACAACACAAAAGATATACTGTATATGCAAAGAGAGAGTCATACACGAAAGTATAACATCTAGTATAGAAAACAATATTAACCACCAGTAAACATATTGGTTATTCAAAACCAGCACTAACAATGCCTGATATTTTTGTAGTATTCCTTCAAGCTTCCAAAATAATAATCTGAGTAATTACATAAATACTTCCATCATAAAGATTTTTAATATGTTTTGAAGATGTACAGTACTATACATTAATGAAAACAAGTAATGTCATTAACAAATAATACTATCAATAAAATACATTACATTATGTTGTGAACATTAAGGAAATCCTCAAAATATGCCTCTTTGGTGATTTTTGATAGCCTAGGTACACTTTACTACAGTCTTAGAAACCTAAAACGTTGACCTCGGTCAGTGGAACAATATAGATCATAATAGTCTTCAGGTAATGATGACCACAATCAAAACAAATACATGTAGCTGCAATGCTTGAGATTATATGGTTTCCCTGGAAAACTCCCTAATTGTTCCACTACTTTGACTTGTTACCACAATTATAATTTCACGTAGATCATGACAGGATGCGGTCAAGATCCCGCCGGACGGAATCCCGGCGGTTGAAATACCAAACCGGCACAATCCTGACATATTCTCCCTCTGTGGGTGTCCACGACACCCATAGAGGGAGAATAAAATAGTGTGCCGAGCGTAGCGAGACACCGTGCCCGCAAGGGGCTGCGTTGCACTTTCCCCCCAGTCGGGATTGTGCCAAAAGGGATTCCAGTGTTGGTATTTTGACCGCCGGGATCCCGTCCGGCGGGATTTCGTACTGATCCCATCATGACTATTGCTATCCGTAATATAGCTTGTATCACTTTCTCAGGTTCACCACTTAACCTTTAAGACAAAAAGTCTAAAGATTTTTATAACATAATGTAGTACTACAATGGCAAGGTAAGCAATAAATTCTGATTACTTCCCCTAATGAAGTGTTATATAAAATGTATTCATCTAATGCACATTATAATAAAGCAACTCAGCAATTCTCAAGAGACTTATGCTATATTGGGTGCTGAATGATATTTAGCAAAATATTTTATTAGCATGTTTATAGTTATACTGCCATCAACATTAAAATGCTAGCATTTTACCAAAGTTGTCATTATGGTGCCAGGATTCAAGGTCGGAAAAGGGCTCTATGATGATTGTGCCTGCCATGCACTCTAAACATGTGACAACATGTGGTCACGCCTAGGGGCTAGAACCACTAACTTTAGCAAGTAGAGCACTGCACAAAGCATCCTTCTCAACATGCACCATACTAGCTCTGCAGCAGTGATTATTGGCTGTTGCAAGCATTAGCTACAATGGTGTTCATTCCGAGTTGTTCGCTAGCTGCTTTCGTTCGCAGCGCAGCGATAAGGCAAAAAAAGGCAATTCTGCGCATGCGGCTCAATGCGCTTGCGCGTCGTACTCTTACAATGACGATGTAGTTTCACACAAGGTCTAGCTAAGCTTTTTAGTCGCACTGCTGACCGTAGAGTGATTGACAGGAAGTGGGTGTTTCTGGGTGTCAACTGACCGTTTTCAGGGAGTGAGTGAAAAAACGCAGGCATGCCAGATAAAAACGCAGGCGTGGCTGGAGAAACATAGGCATGGCTGGCTGAACGCAGGGTGTGTTTGTGACCTCAAAACAGGAACTAAATAGTCTGCAGTGATCGCAAGCTAGGAGAAGGTCTGGAGCTACTCTGAAGCTGCACAAAATTATTTTGTAGCCGCTCTGCGATCCTTTCGTTCGCACTTCTGCTAAGCTAAGATACACTCCAAGAGGGCGGCGGCTTAGCATTTGCACGGCTGCTAAAAGTTGCTAGCGAGCGAACAACTCGGAATGAGGGCCATGGTCTTATTGACATAACATACCCATCTCTAAGAGACAGCACTTGCAGTTCACTAAAATTCATAACTGACTAGTATACAAGTCTAGTTAAGTGCATGTGTAGACAAAAGACATGTAACATTTCAAGACCCATGGGATTCCGTGCTTTGTTGACAAACAAGACTTTTGTAACTGTTATCACTAGTCAACTGTATATAATCCCAATGTACTTTTTCATTAGATATTCATTTTCTTCCCGATGTCAATTGTACTCTATTAGTGTAGAATTAATGTCTTTCTCATTTGTCATTTATAATAACATTTATGTTTAAAAGGTTGACAAATTCAATTTCCTTAGGTTACCTTATAATCCTAATACCCTTTTATGCATTGTGTTTTACTGTATGTTCCATTATAGTTATTTGCAAAGACACTGGATGACCAAAATTAAATCTCAAAACCTTTGTTACATATTGCTTTTTAACTACGTGGCTGAAACATAAAAAATATACTTTTTATAGCTTTATTTATCTCTTTATTCCGTAAACTATAAATCAATGGATTCAAGGTAGGAGTCACTGCTAGGTAAAGCACTGAGAAGATTTGGTCAAGATCCTCCGAGTTTTCTGATGGTGGTCTCATATACATGCAGAGTAACGTCCCATAAAAAATTAATAGAACAGTTAGATGAGAGGTACAGGTCGAGAAAGCTTTTCTCCTTTGTCCCATGGAGTTCATTCGTAGAATATTTGACACTATCTTAGTGTAGGACATTAGAATGAGTAAAAAAGGACACATTCCCATTAGTAAGGCCTCCACAAATATCATTGATTCAAACACATGAATATCACCACAAGATATCTTTGTGAGTGTTTTAATATCACAGAAAATTTGATTGATTTCTGTAGATTGGCAGAAGGACAAATGTGATGCAAACATTGTAACAAAAAGGGAATTAGAAAATCCAGAGATCCAACAACCTGCCACAAGCAGAGTACACTTACTAGTCTCCATGAGGAGAGTATAATGTAATGGAAAACAGATTGCAACATATCGATCATATGACATTGTAGTCAGTAAACAAATTTCCGTACAAGCCAGGGATGTAAAAAAGTACATCTGGGAAAAGCAATCAGTAAACGAAAGTCTATTATTTCCTGTAATAAATATGTCCAACAGTTTAGGAATTACAACTGAAATGTACAATACATCTACAAAGGACAGGTTCCGTAGGAAAAAATACATTGGTTTTTGTAAGTGAATTTCTAAAAAGATCACTGTAAGTATTATCATGTTCCATACTAAACATAGGAGATAAAGAAGAAGAAATGTCGAAAATAATACAAACAGTTTTCCTTCAGCTTTGGAAAAAGCCATTATGTAGAAGTAAGAATTAAATGTATTATTCTCCATAATTTTCTTGAAGGCTTACACATTTGTCTACAAGATAAATAAATACATTTCTATGAATTGTAATCCTCACACTGATATTTATTGTAAAAGGAGTAAAGTTGTTAGGAAGTATTCTTCATAAATTAAATAGAGTCACTTTCTTGTATCTATCTGCACCTACTTCAAGTTTAATTTAGCAAATGTGGCACACTTGTTCTGCATTTATTTATTTATTTATTTATTTTGCTTAACTGCTTTTGTTGCAGGCTCTGTAGCTGGGGGTGGGGTGTTAGGCCTTGATTGGAATTACTGAGCACACATGGATAGTATCCATTCCTAAGGAGAGCTGCTAGGTTGGTCTGGGTTTTTTTCATTGTAAGGATTTTTTTTAAAGAGTTATGAAATATTATGAAAAGACTCATCCAGCATGAAAACAGACACACAATTCCAAACATATTTGTAGCAAAGACAATCAACCTGACTTGTACCCTCATGCAAATACATCTGTGCACTTAAACATATGTACATATCTTTCAATCTGAAATCCTTACGCTGTCTGCGAACACTATGCAACAAAAAGTCATAAGTAACGTCATTGTGACATATTAGGACCTGCCTCATACTCATCTCCTCTGGTATAAAAATTATTCTGTGGACACATGCCAGTAGCAGTGGCAAACGGACCATGTGGAAAAACACTTGAGAATGCTTAGGGAGATATAGCAGACAAGGATCTATTGTGATCGATACTAGGTGCAGACACACAGCCAAGACTGTTAAGCATCTTTCAGCCAGCAGGACCAGCTCACATATGGTCACCACTTAGTGCACTATATGTTTATACTGCCTAGAATTAGTCCACCACAATTGCTTATGAAGAACGGCACAATGGCCCTCATTCTGAGTTGTTTGCGTGTTATTTTTCTTCGCATCGCAGCGATTTTCTGCAAACTGCGCATGCGCAATATTCGCACCGCGGCTGTGCCAAGTAAATTTGATAAGAAGTTTGGTATTTTACTCACGGCTTAACGAAGAAATTTCTTCGTTCTGGTGATCGGAGTGTGATTGACAGGAAGTGGGTGTTTCTGGGCTGAAACTGGCCGTTTTATGGGTGTGTGTGAAAAAAACGCTGCCGTTTCTGGGGAAAACGCGGGAGTGGCATGAGAAACGGGGGAGTGTCTGGGCGAACACTGTGTGTGTTTGTGACGTCAAGCCAGGAACGAAACTGACTGAACTGATCGCAGTGGCAGAGTAAGTATCGAGCTACTCGGAAACTGCAAATAAATTTCTGATCGCTATTCTATTCGCAATTTTGCTAATCTTTCGTTCGCTATTCTGCAAAGCTAAGAATCACTCCCAGTAGGCGGCGGCTTAGCGTGTGCAATGCTGCTAAAAGCAGCTAGCGAGCGAACAACTCGGAGTGAGGGCCAATGTCAATACGGTGAAGTGGAACTGTGTTATTTAGACCTTTGCCACATCAGTGACTTGGTCAATAATCAAATTTCCTAGCATTGCTTCAAAGGACGTCCTTCCCCAGGATAGAGGTGAAATTATTGCTACTTTGGAACATTAATTGCACTTTTATTATCATATATATCCAGTTATCTATATCTGGTAACATACTTGAGACATTAATACCTATGATTAATTGTTGCAATTTAGTTATATCAATATTAAGAAGTCTCCAGTGTATTACATCAGTTTGATGCTGCAGTTTATCATGTTTTATTAATACATGTTAGCAAATAAAATTATTTTTAAATAAGCCATTACCATGTTTCTAATAGATATTTATAACACAGTGTGTGTCTACAGTGCTGCTATAATTTTTTTAAATATTTTGAATGATACTATATTTGTGTATTTAAAATAAATGTACATTTCTATAGTAAGAAACAATGCCAGACATTTTACAGTACTTCAACACTGAAAGTATATACAGGTGAAACTCAGAAATGTAGAATATCGTGCAAAAGTTCATTTATTTCAGTAATTCAACTTAAAATGTGAAACTAATAAATTATATAGATCCATTACATGCAAAGTGAGATATTTCAAGTCTTTATTAGTTATCATTTTGATGATTGTTGCTTACAGTTTAAGAAAACTTCAAATCCAAAATCTCAGAAAATTAGAATATTGTTAAAAGGTTCTATATTGTAAGCTCAAAGTGTCACACCCTAATCAGCTAATTAATCCAAACCACCTGCAAAGGGTTCCTGAGCCTTTAAATGGTCTCTCAGTCTGGTTCAGTACAATTCACAATCATGGGGAAGACTGCTGACCTGACAGTTGTGCAAAAAAACATCATTGACACCCTCCACGAGGAGGGAAAACCTCAAAAGGAAATTGCAAAAGAAGTTGGATGTTCTCAAAGTGCTGTATCAAAGCACATTAATATAAAGTTAAGTGGAAGGTAAAAGTGTGGAAGATAAAGGTTTTGGGTTGTTTTTTTTGAAGCCCGAGGTGCGGTGCTTTTTCACCCAGTGTCTGTGACCAAACGTGCTGGGGGCATAGGTTCTTGGACCCTCTCCAAAAGGAGAAGGGCCCCATTACTCGCCTACCCCTCAGAGCCAAAAGGCCTACTGAGGGGAAAAAGGGACTGTGGGTCCCCCCTTGCCAAAGCGCAGAGGGACCCTCGTGTATCCCCAAGGTTGGCCAAAGCTTCCCCCTGGGGATTGAAAACAGCCTGTGGCCCTCCCCAAAAGGAGGGGGCCTCAGCAACTAGGGGAGAGGGTGGCCCATAATGGCCTCACCTAAACCCCAAACAAAAAACCGTGACGTGACAAGACTATACAAAAAAATAAGTGCTTGTGTGTTACACAAGTGCAAAACACGTGCATAAATAAATAAATAAATAAGCCCCAGCCAGAAGGCTGGGGGGGTAAAAAATTATTCGTGCCCTAGCCGAAAGGCCAGGGGCAAGGAATAAGGTGCATCAGAAGTGGGGAAGTGAAAGTGCTAGTGCCATCCTAGTGCAAAGGTGCCGGATTCACCAGTGCATATTAAAGCACCCCTGGGTATTCTCACCCCAAGGGCACATATCACCTTGAGCTTCGAGCAGCTCCCAACCTCTCAGCCAGACCAAACTTCATATCTGCTCTGTGCCAGGGTCAACCCCCAGTACAAGAGTAGATACTAGACCAGGTCGTTCCCGCTCCACGTAAGGGCTTCCCCAAACCCCCACGAAGGTAGTGGATACTAAGCCCGGTTTTTCTCCACTCTCGACCAGGGGCCTTGCCACACCCCGGCATGGTACTCCACAAGGTGTTTCTCCATTCCACATCTAGGTACTGCTCACGCTCCTAGTGTAAGAACAAGTACTCCACCAAGTGTTTCCCTCGAGCAGGTACTACACTTGATCTTAGCCAAAAGGCCAAGAAGTGATGATAAAGGTGCACAAGCAGCAGAGATGACCACAGCCTGAAGATGATTGTCAGGAAAAGGCCATTCAAAAGTGTGGGGGAGCTTCATAAGGAGTGGATTTAGGCTGGAGATAGTGCATCAAGAGCCACCACACACAGACGGATCCTGGACATGGGCTTCAAATGATGGATTCCTCTTGTCAAGCCACTTCTGAACAACAAACAATATAATAAGCATCTTTACTGGGATAAAGAAAAAAAGAACTGGTTTGTTGCTCACTGGTACTCTTTTCTGATGAGAGCAAATTTTGCATCTCATTTGGAAACCAAGGTCCCACAGTATGGAGGAAGAATGGAGAGGCACACAATCCAAGCTGTTTGAAGTCCAGTGTGAAGTTTCCACAGTCTGTGTTGATTTGGGGAGCCATGTCATCTGCTGGTGTTGGTCCACTGTGCTTTATGAAGTCCAGAGTCAACGCAGCCGTCTACCAGGACATTTTAGAGCACTTCATGCTTCCTTCAGGAGACAAGTTTTATGGAGATGCTGACTTCATTTTCCAGCAGGATTTGGACCTGCCCACACTGCCAAAAGTACCAAAACCTGGTTCAATGACTGTGGGATTACTGTGCTGGATTGGCCAACAAATTCACCTGTCCTGAACCCCATAGGGAATCTATAGAGAATCTATGGGACATTGCCAAGAGAAAGATGAGAGACATGAGACCAAACAATGCAAAAGAGCTGAAGGCCGCTATTGAAGCATCCTGGTCTTCCATAACACCTCAGCAGTGCCACAGGCTGATAGAATCCATGCCATGCCGCATTGAGGCAGTAATTCATGCAAAAGGGGCCAAAACCAAGTACTGAGTACATATGCATGATTATACTTTTCAGAGGGCCGACATTTCTGTATTTTAATGATTGATTTTATGTAATATTAACATTTTGGATTTGGGGTTATCTTAAGCTGTAAGATACAATCATCAAAATTATAACAAATAAAGGCTTCAAATATCTCACTTTGCATGTAATGAGTATATATAATATATTAGTTTCACCTTTTAAGTTGAATTACTGAAATAAATGAACTGTTGCACAATATTCTAATTTTCTGTGTTTCACCTGTATACAGTAGTAGTGTTAACAATAGTTATGATTTATACAGTAATGTTTATTATGTACTGTTAAGAACTTAAGCATAACTGAAAAAGATTTACTGCAGGGTACGGTGACCTAGGGCTGGCTCCACCATTAGGAAGCTTTATGCAGCTGCATATGGGCACTGGCCCTGGAGGGTGCCACTGAATTCATCTAGCAAGAAACTGAAGGATGTCTCTGCATGTGGCCTCCTCCTTTTACACTTTGCTGACTGCTGCTATCAGTCTAATCAGGTGCAGCCGCCTCTATCAGGCTGTACCACATAGCGTCTCAGTTCTTCCTCCTCGCTGATATGTATAACACAAAGTCATGTAAAGGCACGTAGGAGGCAGATGTAATTATGACTCCTGAGGGGTGCCCCATGGCCACTCCTCATAGTCTTGGCTCTCCAGCAGCATCACTGTTATGCTGCTGCCACCTGTAAGAGGAACCATGCCAATTATAAGGGAAAGCAAGGAAACTACTTAAGGTACATTATGAAACCCATGGGGGTTTCTGCAGGACCACAGACAGTACAGATCTTACAGCACGATGGGTGGCTTGCAATTGTAAACAGCATAATAAGGAAAACACAGGCACTGGGAAACAATACAATATAAATGGAAGAGGGGTGGGCGACCTTCCACCAGACAAGATGTTGACATAACTGTATACAAAAATGCAGACCGTTTACTTCCACAGCATAGTATTATTATTATCCTTTATTTATATGGCGCCACAAGGGTTCCGCAGTGCCCAATTACAGAGTACATGAATAATCAAACAGGAAAACAGCAACTTACAGTTGATGACAGTATAGGACAAGTACAGGGTAAATAAACATAGTTACATCAGCAGATGACACTGAAATAAGTATCAGGTGGCAGAAGACTGCTGGAGTTGATGCAGTTGAAGATTATTAAAGTAAGAAAGGATAAGCACATGAGGGAAGAGGGCCCTGCTCATGAGAGCTTACATTCTAAAGGGGAGGGGTAGACAGACAGGGGTGACACAGATGGGGTACATGGAGAGTGTAGAACAGAGGGTTAGGATGAGATTTGGCTGGGTTTGGTGAAGAAGTGGGTCTTGAGAGCCCGTTTGAAGTCTTGTAGAGAGGTGGAGAGTCTGAGGGGGAGAGGTAGGGAATTCCAGAGAAGTGGTGCAGCACGTGAAAAATCTTGGAGGTAGGAGTGGGAGGAGGTGATCCGTAGGCAGGAAAGTCGTCGTGCATTAGCAGAGCGAAGAGGACTTGTGGGAATGTAAAGGGAGATAAGATCAGAGATGTAGATGGGAGTGTTAGGGTCTCCTGCCCTGTGCTGCCACGTCGTCATGGCAACCGGGAGACAAGTGCTAGCGGAGTGACCTGAGCGCAGCTGATACTCCGGTTCGGGTCTTTTGCTGTGCAGTGGTTATAGGCTCTGTGCATGGCAGGGGATCCGGTGCTGGTTTTTGTGCTCACAGTCTGTGAGGTCTGAGTGGGGCGTGGACAGCACCTGCTTTATAAGGCCTCTTCTCAGGGTAAGCAGATGCTGCTGAATCTTTGTTGGTTAGTCAGTTTCTGAAAGTTAGCCAGTACTGTGTAGCTTTGTATTTGTTTGTTGCTTACTGCAAATAGGCCTGGGGATTTGGTATTACACTCTGCCAATCCAGACCTAGCAGTAAGACTGGAGTCAGTCGTTTAGCTTGCTGGGGTTCTGTTACTACTCTGTGAACTTAGCAAGTTTGCGGCTGTATTCTAAGACTTGTCTGTCTAATCCTGTCTCACTGTGCTAGGTGTCAGGGGTCAGTTTAGTGGCAGTAAGCTGAACCTGTGCACTGCAAGTGAGAATTAGGATTGTGGAGACTCTCCTTGTGTCTATCATTCCATCTCTGACCAAGGAGTTTACTGCCACACCCGTTGGTAACCCTTTAGGGTTTTGCTGTTGCCCTTAGCAACAGCATTTCGGGTTCTCTACGTATTAAAACACAACATCTTGCTTTTTCCATCTGAGCAGTTCTAATACAAGGGAGATACCCAGTTCCTTAGCCTCTGGGCTTCTCTGTTCACTTTGTGTGTATTTTGTTACCCTATCACCTTCTGTGTACGTTATGTCATATTCCCCAGTCTGTCTGTAAGTCCATTTGTTTTGCATAACAGTTCAAACACCAGTACATTCCTGCAGGCACTGGAGTGCATAACAGTCCTGACACCAGTACTTTCCTGCAGCACTGGTGTGCATAACATATTCAGCAGCCTAATACTCCTGTTGAAATTTTGTGGGAATATGGAGCATACCCCTCAAAATATGTTGCAACAGGTGGTCGATCAGGTGCAGGTCCTGACTCGACAATTTAATGATTTGTCCATTAAAATGCACACCTCCCAGGCTGCTGGCGGAGCTCCCGCAGCAGCAGCACCTGCAGGGGTTAAGGAGCCGAAAGTAAATCTCCCTTATCGTTTTTCTGGAGATCGCTCGCAGTTCTTTTGTTTCAAGGAGAGCTGCAAGCTATACTTCCGGCTTAGGCCTCAGTCTTCTGGGTCGGAGATTCAGCGGGTGGGCATAGTGATTTCCTTGCTACAAGGAGACCCACAGGTCTGGGCATATGGGTTGCAGCCTGACTGTCCGTCGCTTAAAAGTGTTGATGCTTTTTTTACGGCACTGGGCATGTTGTATGATGACCCTGACAAGACGGCCTCAGCCGAGGCTCAGATTTCGATCCTTAAGCAAGGGCGAAGGCCAGTTGAGGTTTACTGTACGGAGTTTCGGAGGTTGGCCCATGATACCCAGTGGAATGACCCAGCCCTGAGACACCAGTACCGAAGAGGTCTTTCTAACCAGATAAAGGACCAACTGGTACAATATCCCTTGCCTGATAGCTTGGATCAGCTCATGCAATTATCCATCCGGGTGGATAGACGGCTGAGAGAGCGTAGGCTTGAAAGGGAGACTGAGATTTCCTTCTTTCCCAAGGGAACCTCAGACTCTGAGGAATTTTCCGAGGAGCCTATGCAGATTGGGGCTACCCGCCTCTCCTCGCGTGAGAAGACGCGGAGGAGACAGCAGGGGTTGTGTTTGTACTGTGGGAATAAAGGTCATGTGGTAGTATCATGCCCAGAAAAGCCGGAAAACTTCAGGGCCTGAGGGTGATGGGAAATATCCTGTCAGGCCAGAAGTCAGAATTTCCCAAGAAGACTTTTATCATTCCGGTGACCTTGAAGATCCTCGGTCAAACTGTCAAGACTGAGGCCTTTGTGGACAGTGGGGCCGACGGGGTTTTTATGGACCGCCAATTCGCCCTGAAACACTCTGTTCCCTTAGTACCCTTGGCATCGGAAATTGAGATTTGTGGGTTAAACGGGGAACCATTATCCCAAGGTAAAATTACCTCTTGCACTAGCCAGATTTCTTTGTTTATTGGAGCCACACACTCTGAAAAATTGTCCTTTTATGTGACTGTCTGTACTTTTGCCCCATTGGTGTTGGGGTTACCCTGGTTAAGGGCCCACAATCCTCAATTTGACTGGGTCTCTGGGGAGATTCTTAGTTGGGGTACTGATTGTTTCAGGAGTTGCTTGAGCCTTCCAGTCAGGCTCTCGCAGCTAAGTTTGCCAGGATTGCCAGGGTGTTATGCAGATTTTGCGGACGTGTTCTCCAAAAAAGTTGCAGAGGTACTACCTCCCCATCGCCCCTATGACTGTGCCATTGATTTGTTGCCAAATGCTAAGCTTCCCAAGAGCAGGTTGTACTCCCTGTCACGTCCTGAGACTCAGGCTATGGCAGAGTACATTCAGGAGAACTTGGCTAAGGGATTTATCAGACCTTCACAGTCTCCAGTTGGGTCGGGGTTCTTCTTCGTGGGTAAAAAGGACGGTTCGTTGCGACCCTGCATCGACTTCAGGGAATTGAACCGTATCACGATTAAAAACTCATACCCACTGCCTCTCATTTCGGTCTTGTTTGACCAGCTTCGTACTGCCACCATTTTTTCTAAGATTGACCTACGCGGTGCGTACAATCTAATCCGAATAAGAGAGGGGGATGAATGGAAGACTGCCTTTAATACCCACTCAGGGCATTATGAATATTTGGTGATGCCTTTTGGGCTCTGTAATGCCCCGGCAGTCTTCCAGGATTTCATGAATGATGTGCTCAGGGAATATTTGGATAGATTCTTAGTTGTATACTTAGATGACATCCTAATCTTCTCCCATTCCCTGGAGGAACATCGGAAGCATGTACGCTTAGTCCTCCAGAAACTCAGAGACCACCGGCTTGGGGCGAAGCTGGAGAAGTGCGAATTTGAAGTTCAGCAAATCGCATTTCTAGGATATATTATCTCCCCAGAAGGTTTCCAAATGGAGGGTTCCAAGGTACAGGCAGTCCTGGATTGGGTGCAGCCCACTAGTTTGAAGGCGCTTCAGCGTTTCCTGGGCTTTGCGAATTTTTATAGACGATTTATCGCTGGATTTTCGTCTATAGTGGCGCCCTTGGTGGCACTCACTAAGAAAGGGGCGGATGTTGCTCACTGGTCTTGTGAGGCTAAAGCGGCTTTTGCCCGTCTCAAAAGGGCATTTGTTTCGGCCAAGGTGCTGCGACACCCAGATCCAGAGCGTCCTTTTGTGGTGGAGGTGGATGCCTCTGAGATGGGTATTGGGGCAGTGCTTTCTCAGATGGGAGTGTCTGATAATCGCCTTCATCCCTGTGCTTACTTTTCCCGTAAATTTTCGCCTGCCGAGATGAATTATGACGTGGGTAACCGGGAATTGTTGGCTATTAAGGATGCACTCGAGGAGTGGAGACACTGGCTTGAGGGGGCTAAGTTTGTGGTCTCAATTCTCACTGACCATAAGAATCTGGCATATTTAGAGTCAGCGAAGCGTCTCAATGCCAGGCAGGCACGATGGGCTTTGTTTTTTGCTCGCTTTAATTTTTTGATAACATATCGCCCTGGGTCAAAAAACATCAAGGCTGATGCGCTCTCGCGGAGTTTTGCTCCAATCCAGGAGACCACCGAGGAGCCATTGCCCATTGTTTCCCCATCATGTATTAAAGTGGGCATTACCCAGGACCTCTTATCATTAGTCCTTAGAGCACAGGAGCAGGCTCCTCCAGACCTTCCGGTAGGTCTTTTGTTTGTGCCTCCTAGGTTAAGACAGCGAGTGTTCCTGGAATTCCATGCCAAGAAGTCTGCAGGTCACCCGGGTATTGCCAGAACTCGGGAGTTGCTATCTAGGGCGGTGTGGTGGCCCTCGGTGGCTAAGGATGTGGATCAGTGGGTTCGGGCATGTGACATCTGTGCCCGAAATAAGACTCCTAGAGGGGTTCCTGTTGGCCCATTACATCCACTCTCTATCCCATCTAAGCCATGGACCCACATTTCAATGGATTTTGTGGTGGACTTGCCCAAATCCTCGGGGATGACAGCCATCTGGGTTGTCGTTGACAGGTTTTCGAAGATGGCGCACTTCGTTCCACTGGTTGGGCTGCCATCGGCCAGACGCCTGTCTGAATTATTTATGCTGCATGTTGTGCGTCTCCACGGGTTGCCACTTGATGTGGTCTCTGACCGCGGATCCCAGTTTGTGGCCAAATTCTGGAGGGCATTTTGTTCCGATCTCCAGATTTCTGTCAGCTTGTCGTCGGGCTACCATCCGCAGTCTAATGGGCAGACTAAAAGGGTGAGCCAGTCCTTGGAGCAGTTCCTCAGGTGTTATGTCTCCAAGTGTCAGACTGACTGGGTTGCTCATCTGTCCATGGCGGAGTTTGCCTATAACAACGCGGCTCACTCTGCTACAGGGATCTCTCCCTTCCTTTGTGTGTATGGGCATCATCCTAAGGCCAATTCTTTTGACCCCCTGGACTCCACGCCTGGTGGTTCCTCTGTGGTTTCGGTCCTTAGAGGTATTTGGCGGAAAGTGAAGAAAGCCCTTGTGTCTGTGTCATTAGTGACCAAAAGGGTTTTTGATAAGCGGAAAAGACCCTGCAGCTTCAAATTAGGAGACTTCGTCTGGTTGTCTACCAAGAATTTGAAGTTGAGACTGCCATCTCATAAGTTAGGCCCCGGTTCATCGGCCCTTATAAGATCACCAGGGTTATCAATCCGGTGGCATTTCAGTTAGATCTGCCCCGTTCTTTGGGTATCAATAAAACATTTCATTGTTCCCTTTTAAAATGGGCGATTAGTAATCCTTCTTCCAGTGGAAGACCTTCCCCTCTTCTGATACGTGGCCAGAGGGAGTTTGTTGTTGAAAGGATTCTTGACTCCAAGGTGGTTCGGGGTCGGCTGTCATTTTTGGTGCACTGGAAGGGGTATGGCCCGGAGGAGCGGTCGTGGGTGCGCAGTTGTGATCTTCATGCCCCCAGACTGATACGCTCTTTCTTCTAGCAGTTCCCCGATAAACCCGGTGGTAGGGGTTCTTTGACCCCCTCGTCAGAGGGGGGGTACTGTTAGGGTCTCCTGCCCTGTGCTGCCACGTCGTCATGGCAACCGGGAGACAAGTGCTAGCGGAGTGACCTGAGCGCAGCTGATACTCCGGTTCGGGTCTTTTGCTGTGCAGTGGTTATAGGCTCTGTGCATGGCAGGGGATCCGGTGCTGGTTTTTGTGCTCACAGTCTGTGAGGTCTGAGTGGGGCATGGACAGCACCTGCTTTATAAGGCCTCTTCTCAGGGTAAGCAGATGCTGCTGAATCTTTGTTGGTTAGTCAGTTTCTGAAAGTTAGCCAGTACTGTGTAGCTTTGTATTTGTTTGTTGCTTACTGCAAATAGGCCTGGGGATTTGGTATTACACTCTGCCAATCCAGACCTAGCAGTAAGACTGGAGTCAGTCGTTTAGCTTGCTGGGGTTCTGTTACTACTCTGTGAACTTAGCAAGTTTGCGGCTGTATTCTAAGACTTGCCTGTCTAATCCTGTCTCACTGTGCTAGGTGTCAGGGGTCAGTTTAGTGGCAGTAAGCTGAACCTGTGCACTGCAAGTGAGAATTAGGATTGTGGAGACTCTCCTTGTGTCTATCATTCCATCTCTGACCAAGGAGTTTACTGCCACACCCGTTGGTAACCCTTTAGGGTTTTGCTGTTGCCCTTAGCAACAGCATTTCGGGTTCTCTACGTATTAAAACACAACATCTTGCTTTTTCCATCTGAGCAGTTCTAATACAAGGGAGATACCCAGTTCCTTAGCCTCTGGGCTTCTCTGTTCACTTTGTGTGTATTTTGTTACCCTATCACCTTCTGTGTACGTTATGTCATATTCCCCAGTCTGTCTGTAAGTCCATTTGTTTTGCATAACAGTTCAAACACCAGTACATTCCTGCAGGCACTGGAGTGCATAACAGTCCTGACACCAGTACTTTCCTGCAGGCACTGGTGTGCATAACAGGGAGAGGAGTGGGTGAGGGCTTTGTAAGCGAGTGTGAGAAGCTTGAAATGGATTTTGAAAGGGAAGGGGAGCCAGTGAAGGTCTAGTAAGAAAGGAGAGGTAGACGTAGTGCGTTTGGTGAGGAAAATGAGCCGGGCAGCAGCATTGAGGATAGATTGGAGTGGAGAGAGGTGTCTGTCAGGAATGCCAGTCAGGAGGAGATTACAGTAATCCAGCCTGGAGATGACCAGTGAGTGGATAAGAGTCTTAGTAGCATCCTGGGTCAGAAAGGGTCTGATCCTGGAAATATTTCATGAGAAGAGACAGAGAATGAACGGTCAGAGAGGTAGGAAGACAGCCAAGAGAGGGCAGTGTCGCGATGACCAATGGAGTGAAGGATTTGCAGTAGGAGAGGATGGTCCACAGTGTCAAAAGCAGCAGAGAGACCAAGTAGAATAAGTAGAGAGTAGTATCCCTTAGATTTAGCAGCATGGAGGTCATTGCATACTTTTGTAAGGGCAGTTTCAGTGGAGTGGAGAGGACGGAAGCCAGACTGGAATGGGTCAAGTAGTGAGTGTGAGGAAAGAAAGGCAGTAAGGCGGTTGTAGACAATACGCTCAAGGAGTTTGGAGGCAAAAGGGAGGAGAGAGATGGGTCGGTAGTTGAAGAGAGTGTTTGGATCAAGGGTAGGTTTTTTAAGAATAGGAGAGATGAGTGCATGCTTGAAGGCAGAGGGGACAGTGCCTGATGAGAGGGAGAGATTGAGAAGGTGGGAAAGGTGGGAACAAGCAGAAGGAGAGAGGTAGCGGAGGAGGCGGGAGGGGATAGGGTCAAGTGGGGAGGTGGTGAGGGGACAGGAACGAATGAGGGCCATGACTTCCTCTCCAGTTGCATGGGAGAAAGAGGTCAGAGTAGGTGGGAGGGATGGGGAGGGGTGGTAAGGGATGGGGGAAAGCTGGCTACTGATGGTCTGGTGTGATGTGATGTCCAGACGTATGGAGTCAATTTTGGATGTGAAGTAAGTGGCAAAGTCAAGAGCAGAGAGTGAGGAAGGGAGACGAGGTGGTGGTGGGCAAAGGAGTGAAGGATGAGTGCATAAGTTTGAAATGGAGGAAGTCTGCCTTAGAGCGTGATTTCCTCCAGTGTCGCTCAGCAGTACGTGAGCATTTTTGCAGATATCTGGTGCATTTGGTGTGCCAGGGTTGAGGTGTTAATTTGCGAGGGTGAATAGTGGTTTGTGGAGCAACAGAGTCAAGAGTAGAAGTAAGGGATGCATTGTATATGGAAGTGGCTTGTTCAGGGCATGAGAGAGAGAGAATAGGAGAGAGAAGTGAGTCAAACAGGGAGGAAAGGAATGTGGTGTCAATAGCCTCAATGTTACGCTCAGTGATGGTAGCCTTAGGAGGTAGAGATGGGGAAGTCGAGAGAGATAGGTTAAAGGAGAGCAGGTGGTGGTCAGAGAGGGGAAATGGGGAGTTGGAAAAATCAGAAATATCACAGCGGTGAGTGAAGACCAGATCCAGGGAGCTCCCATTCACATGGGAAGGTAAGGAGGTCCACTGGGAGAGACCAAGTGAAGAGGTGAGGTTAAGGAGTTTAGAGGCAGGGGATTGTGTGGGGATGTCAATAGGGATGTTGAAATTGCCTATGATAATGGAAGGAATGTCAGAAGAGAGGAAGTGAGGAAGCCAGGAAGCAAAGTTGTCGATGAATTTGGAAGCAACGCCAGGGGGGCGGTAAATCACAGCTACTCTAAGATGGACTGGTTGGAAGAGGCGTATAGTATGGACCTCAAATGTAGAGAATGTAAGGGATGGTTCTGGTGGTATGAGTTGGTAGGAGTAACTAGAAGGTTAAAGGACCCCAACACCACCCCCATGGCGACCCCCAGGTCGGGTGTGTGTGTGAATGCAAGGCCCCCAGCAGAGAGAGCAGCAGGAGAAGTAGTATCAGAGGGCGTAATCCAAGTTTCAGTAATGGCTAGTAGGTGTAGGGAGTTGGAAATTAAAAGGTCATGAGTGGGGACCAGTTTGTTACAAACAGATCTGGCATTCCACAGGGCACAGGATAGGGGGTATGAGTTTGTGGGAGAGATGTGAATGAGATTATCAGGGTTGCTGTAGCGATGAGGAGAGATTAACTTTGAGTGCCAGGATGATGAGAGAGTAGTGATGGTGCGGGTGCCAGAGCTAGGAAGGGAAACTGCAGGAGGTGGCTAGGGAGGGAGGTCAGTGTGATGTGGATGGGGGTGTGGGGAGGTGACAGGGAAGGGAGAGAGGGAGCAGGGCTGAGTTGTGGGGTAGCAGGACCATGGGGTAGACTTGAGTGAAAGTGGGGTAACAGGAAAGGAGGGGAAAGTATACAGAGAGATGGAGGGGAGACAGAGGAGGGGAGGGAGCAGGAGGTGTAGGAGACTAGGGGGGAAGGATAAAGACGCATGATTAGGTAGACACTGAGTAATGTGGGGAGTATAAGAAAGCCTTGACATAGTGTTTAGTAGGTAAATAGGTTGAGGGAAAGTGGAAGTAGGAGTGGAGGCAGTAAGGAATTCAGAGTTGAAGAATTGCAGAAATGCAGATTAGAAAAGCAGTGTCGGCTCAATGGGTGTAGATTTAGTATGAAATGAATCAGAAATGTAGATAAAGTGGGTGTTGAGATGTATTTGGACCGTATGTAATAAAAAGTTTGTGAGGTTTAAGAAGTAATGGTGGTTCTGTAAGATTTTTTAGGTGTTTGTAGGTAAGATTGCATTGGTGCAGCTGTGCATGAAAAACAAAATTCCAATAATATAGATACAAGCATTTGTCTGTAAAATGGATGGTTTATGAAATGTCCAAGTAAGGTAGTTCCGTGCTATTTAATCAGATGCAACAATCAGGAGGTGAGTGGTCTGAAGAGTAAGTGACTCACATTTGTTATTAGTTCCTCTGGTTTCTTTGTTTTGTTACATTGCTGTGCTTCTGTTTTCCTTCTTTTTCACTTCATTTGAACGCTGTTGGAACGCTGCAGTTGTGTGTCAATTTTATCACGCTTTGATAAAAATGCACGCTTAGATCATAGATGCACAGCCAAACGGCTTTGCACAGCCTACAGCATTGGATTTAAGTAGAGGACTAATACAAGTGAAACCAATAATTGAAATCTGTAACCACATCCCACCCCCTCAAGTGCCAGGCAATAAATTAACTTAGAAAAACAACCAGGCATTCCACAAAGATTAAACTGGGTCTATATCATTCTAAACTAAAAAAAAAGTACTTCAGAATCACATACTATGCAATAATGTTTCAATTTGCATTACCTAGCAGAATCAGCTTGGCCTATACAAATATATAGTGCAGCAGAATATGTTGGTGGTTGTAGTCAATCAATCAATTTACCTAGCAGAATCAGCTTGGCCTAAACAAATATATAGTGCAGCAGAATATGTTGGTGGTTGTAGTCAATCAATCAATTTACCTAGCAGAATCAGCTTGGCCTAAACAAATATATAGTGCAGCAGAATATGTTGGTGGTTGTAGTCAATCAATCAAGTTACCTGTAGATGACAAGAAGAGACACCAATTCACAATCGATATCAGCTGAAGATAAATGAACGCTTTAGTAAACAGACTTTTCACAGCAAGTTTCATTGGGTAACTTAATTAGTCACCAGTTCACAAACAGCATGTACACAATTTCAGGCTCCCTGTCTCTAACCCACTGGATGCCCTCTATCGCCTGGCCACTTGTTGGCATCAGGAGCCCTGAAACCTTGTCCTAACGAGCTTTATAAAAGTGTGGCACAGGTGTGCCTGATTGCTGGGAGCGCTTGCTCCAATAACTGGACCGGATCTGCATGGATGGGATCTCATGTATGAAATTGCAGGGTATTTCTGTATATCAACAGCAATACAATACTATAATTTCCAACTGCCAGATAATCTTTGACACAATATTAAAGAGACAACCTGCTGTGTCCCAACACCTCCCTGGGCTTTCTCTTGGTCCAGCCCTAAACCCAGGTCACCTTAGCTCGGGGCAGCCAAACTGTTGTGCCCTGTCCTGCAAACACCCGGCGTGGCATCCGGACTCTACTGCCACATATCCTCCCCCTAAGCTTCGAGCCTACAGGTGAAGCTGAGTCCTTCTTTGGCACACATACCTGCTCGCCAGTCTCAGCAGGCATACCCATTTTCAGGTCGGTCTCTCTTAGAGTCATCCTCCCCCCTCTAGCTTCACCGCACAGAGCTCTGCTCCTTTTGAGGAGAGGAACTTCCTTGAAAGGGCATTCGCGTTGCCCTGTAATCCTCCTGCTCTGTGCTGGACCTTACAGTGGTTCGGCTGGAGGGCAAGGAACCACTGTGTTACCCGGGCATTTGTCTCCTTATTTAAGCACATCCATGTGATTAAGGTGAACTCCCGTCCCAGGAAATAGTACCGCAGAGTCTCCACAGCCCAGTTAACAGCCAGGCATTCCTGCTCTACCATGGCATATCGCTGTTCCCTAGGCAGTAGTTTCTTGCTGAGGTAGAGGACTGGTTTCTCTTCCCCGCCTACCTCCTGAGACAACACTGCACCGAGGCCTGTTCCTGAAGCATCTATCTGCAGGATGAACCTTCTGCCGAAGTTCGGGGCTATCATCACTGGTGTTTTAGACAGGGCACTTTTTAAGTCTTTCAAGGCCTCATGTACCTGGAACGTCCACACAAGCTTGTCCGGACTTTGCTTTTTCAAGCAATCAGTAAGTGGGTCTGCTCTGGTGGCAAAGTTCGGGATAAACTTGCGGTAATATCCCACCAGGCCTAAAAAGGCCCTGAGTTGGGGTTTCCTCTCAGGCCTTGGCCAGGCAGCAACCCCCTTCACCTTATTGACCTGAGGTTTGATTTGTTCCTGGCCCACCTCGTATCCCAAGTACTTGGCCTCAGACATACCTATCACACACTTCTCCGGGTTGGCCGTTAAGCCATGGAAGTGCAGTCTTTAATAAAGCTTCCACTTTGGCAAGATGAGACTCCCAGTCATCGCTGAAGATAACAATGTCATCTAGGTATGCAGCTGCATACTTTGGTGGTGCTGGTGGAGCTTATTCCTGAAACAGGCCATCTGGGTTGGAAAAAAGCCATTTTCGCCTTGGCAGCCTTGGTTAGGGGAATCTGCCAATAGCCTTTAGTAAGGTCAAGAGTGGTCAAGTATTGGCTTTGAGCCAGTTGCTCGATCATCTCATCAACACGTGGCATGGGGTAGGCATCAAATTTAGATACTTGGTTCAACCTGCGGAAGCTGTTGCAGAACCGCATTGCTCCGGATGGCTATGGGGTTATTCCACCCACTGGTGGACTCTTCAATAACCCCCAGGTGTAACATTTCCTCCACTTCCTTGTGTACTGCATCCCTCTTTGCCTTGGGTATCCTACAAAGCCACAGATTGACCACTACCACCAGAGGAGTAACGATATCATGCTCGATGACCTTAGTCCTCCATAGAATTGCCGAAAAGACATCTAAATTTCTCCTGACCATGTCTTGAGCTTGAAGCGTCTTGACATCTGGACCACGCATGCCGAGATCTTGAACAAATGGAATGGTGATACTGCGCTCTCTTTGCAACAGAGGTGTTCTATAGGGGATATGCTGCTGGGAGCATGGCTGTATTACATCAGCCTCTTACAATAGCAAGGAAAAGGAAATTTGCTCCCTGCGCATTACCACAATAGGAAAATAACTGAAGAATTCAAAAGGCTTTCTTAATGCTTCTCCAATAAAAATGTTTATTAATATATAGCACATTGATCATAGCATATTTCTGCAAAGATCTAAATGGATGGAAAGATCTAAATGGATGGAAAAGGTATATCCTTATATTATATACCTTAAATAGTTGTGGGGAGGAAAAGAGTAGGTATGTATATTTGGGGTTAAAAATGGATGTCCTAGTACCGGTACACTTGACAGACAAAACAGTTAAAACCACAGAAAGACTGACACCACATACAACATATAACAAATAAAAGCAGAGAGAGGCGCTGTGTGCGTCTTACTCTGTCTGCAAGGCAATCCTTTAATAGGCTCACAGATCAGTTGTCCTGTGGGGACGTTGGGGACACTATTCTTATCTGTTCTTTGCAATCATGTAGAAAAAAAATTCAAAGATTAGTACATTGAGAAATAACAAAAAAGAACAAAGGTTTAACAAACAGTTATAAAATAAAAAAAAAAGCAGATGCTTGCATATGTTCACAGAGCACATTTAATAACTACAACTTTTATATTTATCTGTAAAATAAGTATTGTTAAAGCTTTCTGGGGACTGGAGATGGGAAACACTGAAAGAAAGAAAATATATCATTCACACCATCATTAGTGAACCGTGCCATGACAAAATAATGTAAGGTTATTGTAGCCTGATTTTGATCCCATTGCACCCAACACATTTAAAGGTTGGGTGAATCTTGCCCATTGTTACATTGAAACATGCTTTTTCTGTATGTACATTGGTTGGAAGATAACAATGAAAGCCTTATGTGGCCCACACATAAGCCCACGATGATCGGCAATCCATTGTACATTGAATAATCCGGAAATTAGGACATTTCAAGATGTTATAATCCCCTGACTCGCTAATCCCAATTATATTTTGGTTGGAATCAGACAGTTGGGGAAATCCAACAAGTTGTATTTCTCTGATCCCTGAGCCAGCTGTTGGCAGAACAGGAAATTGCAAAAATCAGTTGCAGATGTATTGTTTAATTTACTTTTTTCAGTATCACAAATCTATTGCTTCAGCTGTCTGAATGCACTATGATGCAATCCATTGTACCAAAATTTGCAACATTTTTTATACAGTATCAAGAGACACTATACTGCTGGGCAGGTGAATAAAGTATATACTGTATGTAGCAGTTTATGCATATAATAAATCTGACATCACAGCTGCATGTGAATTGAAATGAATTCTGCTGCATTTTATGCTCTTCAAATTAATTTACTGTAGCTTTTCTGTATTTATATAGAAAAAAACAAGTTAATGAGAAAGGTCCAGTATACGGAAGAAGAGACCCAGTTCAGCAATGTTAATGACTAAGAAAAAGACGCAGCAAAAGTGCATCAAAATTTTCATCGTAGTTCAATTGGTTAAAATGCATGTCCCACAATGTAAATTATAATATTATACACTGTCGAGTCACATTATTATGACCACCTCCTACATTTGACGTCAGCAGCATGTAGTCTGTGACATTATGTGTTGTGCGCTGGCTTGGTGGGTATATAAGGTGTGCAATAGGCCATCTGCACACATATCACTCGTTGCTGTCCTGGGTAAAAGAGGTGATTTATCCGATTTGCAAAAAGCGATGATTATCGGCAGTATTTCTGAAACAGCGCAGTTTGTGAACTGTTCACGTGCTGCTGCTGTGAATGTGTATTGTGACTGAGCAAATGGCACCATTGCATATAACCGATGTGGAAAATGCAGAGCTTCACGTACCATTGATGTGAGAGGTGAAGGTCAGCTACGAAGGAGCGTGAGGGCCGACCAACACGCTACATTGGAGCAACTCACCATCAAAATAAACCTGGGGGCTACCAGACATGCGTCTAAAATGACAGTTCAGAGAACCCTGCTGCGTACAGGGCTCTGAAGCAGTTACTCTGGCTATTAGCTGGTGGTCATAATAATGTAATTTTCACTAGAAGGAAAAAAAAATATGTCTAAAAACATTGGGCTGGAGTAAATAAGGCTTAAATATCTAAAATTGATTAAATGCAACATTGTCTGTTCATTACCTAGTGAAGAGCCAGTGTACAGTAACAAATAGTTCCCCAGTTCTTTCGGTTTAATATCCTAAGATCAGGTGTGTGTTTGTGTGTGTTTTAATATTATAGGTAGATCTCTAGGGAAAAGGTAAAAAAAGCTATAAAAATACCCTGTGGAGTGATTATGATATTTAAATCCCAACTATTTTACTTAATTAAAGAGTGTTGCACACGTGTTCATTTTCAATAATTCCCTCTCTTGCTATGTTTTTGTTTTTATTTCACTTAACCATCATTTCATTTTTCAACTAAACAACTCTTTCTAATAACAAATCAGATTTGTTAACAGTAACAAAACAGTCAATTAAAAATGTACCAATGCCAGGGATGTATTACATATTTTCAATTAACTATTTTATATTTTAGAACTGTATAGAAATATATCTAATTATTATAAAACTTATATAATTATTCACATATTTATAAACAAACACCACAGAATGGACTAAATTAAGTTCCGCACCTCTGGCAGCTCGCAGGCTATCACATGTAGCCTTACATTTTTTATTCTGTATCATCATGAATGAGTGAATTAAAACAGTGCGTTACTCACTTGTGTACTATTTGAATCCCTATCTTCTTCTAAACACGTACTGTTAGGTTCCTGGTGCTCAGAACAAGGGAGATGTTGCGTAGTGAGTCCTGAGCACCAGAACGTGACGCTGAAATAAGATGTGGTGTGGAAATAGCCCCTAGCACCCTACCTCCATTGTTTCACCCGTGTGGTCAGTTCACACCTTAGTGACTATGGTTTCTTGGGCCCACGGCAGCCGCGTTTGAAGGGCAGATTAGGTCTGCCCAACTCTGATGCCCCCAGGTCTTAGATTGAGACAAGGCATGAACCGAGACAGGATAATAACAAGGGGACCTCTAGCTAAAGCAAAAGGAAGGCTAGGGGCTACTAACAACCCTAAAACTAAATATATGTGCGGCACGCCGCCAAAGGAAAAGAACAACCAAGAAAATGCTGTCCACTCGCCGACACAATACTGTTGTGTACCGGCGGTGACAGCATAAGCAGAACCCTCTGCAAAACACCAGTAACAAATTATAACCAAAGAATATTGCGGCCTAGGCCGACGGACGCGGCAAAGCCGCTACTCATGGAACCGGTACAAATACTGGCAAACGGACTGGAACCCCCAAAGTAGCCGACACAGATTCTGAGAACCGGAGGACAGGCAGAATCCCAAACGACAGACCGGTGGACACCAAGAAGCCAGACACTCGCCCAGGCACAGACAAAGCCACAGGCAGGACACAGGATCAGACACTGGAACCGACACTCAGGAACCGACACTGGAAGCAGCTAGACAGATACTGCTAGACAGGAGCTCAGGAACTGGCAGAGACCAGCTCAGAACTCAAGAACTCTGGAACTCAGGAAATATCACCAACCTCTGTGAATTGCACTGAGCCAGAATATAACAGAGAGTCTTAATTAATTATGTCATGCAGCTGCCCTGCTGCACAACTGAGAGGTGCAATCAACAGACAGGTGAGGCTGAACACATGGGAACAAGCTGCAATTACACAGACTCACCACCGGCAGCAAACAAGAGTATTCTTAAACAAGAGCAACGGGAAATCCTGTCCTGCAAGACAACCATAAACATAAAATAGGAATGAACCACTACCTGTGGTTCATAACAGTACCCTCTCCTTAAGGGTGAGCTCCGAACACCCCATGACACCCACGGGGAACATAAACAGAAGTATAACATAAAATACATAACCAAAATGCAAAACAGGAATGAGCCACAGCCGTGGCTCATAACATTACCCCCCCCCCCTTGAGGAGGGGTCAAAGGACCCCAAAATTCAGGTTATCCAAAACAAGGTATACATTAATAAACCTGACACTGGAATAAACGAACAAAGATAAGAAACAGAAACAAGCTGTGGCAACAGCTTGTAACAGTGCTCCCCTCTTGATGGTGGCCACTGGACACAAGACAAGGGAAAAAAATCTTTTTTTTTTTTATATATCTCAAGGCAAGAGTCAATAATAATTTTTTTTCTTATTATTATTATTTTTACAAAGTTCTTGAGGTCTGACCAAGGTAATTCCCCAAACATTGTCTGAACTGATGGTACCTCCCAGCAAGGCTGGGTTCAAATCAGAGATTGGTTTCTTAAACTTGGGAGCTGAACTTTCAGGCAAAGTACTCCTATTAGAAGAAGACAGAAAAGCACATCCTGCAGTCAAAACAACGGGCTGAGACTCTTGTGCCGAGTTTACAGTATTTGGTGGACTCTCAGCAGACAAGACAGGTGACTTAGAGGAACCTGAACCAATTTCTTTGGAACCATATCTTTTAATAACTGCATCACTGAATGCTGGGGGATCCTGAAGAATGGGATCTTCAGCTTTCATTAGGCTGGTCGCCCATTCAAAAGGCTCTCCTCTAAAGGAAGATATCAGATAGAGCACAAGGTTCTCTGTAGTGATGCCCAGAAATGGTCTAGACAACATAATGATGTAATAGTGTTTGTAAAGCGCCAGAAATTGGACCAAGTCCCCATCAAAGATTATAGATGTTGAGATATCAACAGAGTCAGGATCTGCTTCCTTCCCATCTGACTGACTAGAGTGCTTTGCTAGGACCTGGTCACTATTGACCTTACTCGAGGCTGAGACTTTCTAAACCCCACCTGGGGCAGTGACTTTCTGAACCCCACCTGGGGCAGTGGCCCTCGGAACCCCACCTGGGGCAGTGGCCCTCGGAACCCCACCCGGGGTAGCGACTTTCTGAACCCCACCCGGGGCAGTAACTTTCTGAACCCCACCCGGGGCAGTGACTTTCTGAACCCCACCCAGGGCAGTGGCCTTCGGGAGCCCCGCTGGGGTCAGCACCTCGGATTCTTTTACTGGGACCGGGCCGTCGGCCTCCCTCTCTGAGTCGATAATTATCGAAACTTCTCACGGGACTATGACTTCCGGGACTTTTGCTGAAGCTATAACCTTCAGAACCTCCACTAACACTATGCTTCTTAAGTTCTTTCCTGGGGAAGCGACCTCTAGACCCTTCTTTGGGGATGCGTCTCTCGAGACCCCACTTGGGGATATTACTTCAAAGATCCCTTCTGGGGTTTTGCTTCTCGAGTTCCCTTCTAGAACTATGGTTTTAGATACCCTTTCTGGGGTTGCACTTTTCAAGTCTCTACCTGGGGTAACAGCTTCTGAGACCCCTTCTGGTATTGACACCTGAGCTATAATTTTCGATGTCCCTCTATAACCTAGAGCATCGGGTACGGCTCCAGGACTCTGGGCATCGGGTACCGCTCCAGGACTCTGGGCATCGGGTACCGCTCCAGGACTCTAGGCATCGGGTACCGCTCCAGGACCCTGGGCATCGGGCACCGCTCCAGGGGTTTGCAACTCTGCTTCAACAGGAAAATCAAGAGAGGAGAGAAACATTCTCCTTTGGTTCCTGAATCTATAATGGGGCTCCCTAGCCCAAGGACCCCAATTATAGGACAGAGTGCTTTTTAGTGTGGGTTGTGTGACAAGTACCTCTGCCACAGTAGAGACAGGAGTAGGTCGTGCATCCTGACTCAACTTGGCCAGAGGGCAGGACTTGTCACCACACTTTGGCTTGCACAACTCACAGGTCTGCAGATAGTGGCCTAAACCCCCACAACATAGGCATAAATCTAAGTTTCTGCGACGCAGACGCTCCTCTTCTGAGAGCCTGGGCCGCAGAAAACTTTCAAACTTTTTCTCTCCAATTAAACCTGAGGATTCACTTGTCACCATACTGTGAACAAGAGTCTCTTTAAAGAATGAACTCTCAACTACTTCTGGCAAAATAAGCAAAATTTTGGTCAGAAGGTTTTGCAGTTGCTTTAAGGATTGCTGCAAAATTTCCAGCCGCTCAGGTTTCAAAGCACTGAAAGCAGAGTTCAGGGCTGAGAGAGATGCTTGCAGGGCTTGCATAGTAGGCATAGGAGGATTTCAAACTAGACAAGACAAGACTAGACATGATTCTTAGACAAGATTCTAGACAAGATTCTTAGACAAGATTCTAGACACGATTTTAAGACACGATTCTAAGACAAGATTCTAGACACGATTCTTAGACAAGATTCTAGACAAGACAAGACTGGACTGGATTTTTAAACACCGGACTGGATTCTGCACACTGAATTCTAGACGGGACTGGATTCTAAACACCGGACTGGATTCTGCACACTGAGTTCTAGACAGGACTGGATTCTTGACAGGACTGGATTCTGCACACTGAATTCTAGACAGGACTGGATTCTAGACAAGACAATGGACTGGGCTAAAAAAGAAAAAGCTTTATTTCTTTTTTGTTGTATGGCTGCTGATAATGTTAGGTTCCTGGTGCTCAGAACAAGGGAGATGTTGCTTAGTGAGTCCTGAGCACCAGAACGTGACGCTGAAATAAGGTGTGGTGTGGAAATAGCCCCTAGCACCCTACCTCCATTGTTTCACCCGTGTGGTCAGTTCACGCCTGAGTGACTATGGTTTCTTGGGCCCACGGCAGTCGCGTTTGAAGGGCAGATTAGGTCTGCCCAACTCTGATGCCCCCAGGTCTTAGATTGAGACAAGGTGTGAACCGAGACAGGATAATAACAAGGGGACCTCTAGCTAAAGCAAACAGAAGGCTAGGGGCTACTAACAACCCTAAAACTAAATATATGTGCGGCACGCCGCCAAAGGAAAAGAACAACCAAGAAAATGCTGTCCACTCGCCGACACAATACTGTTTTGTACCGGCGGTGACAGCATAAGCAGAACCCTCTGCAAAACACCAGTAACAAATTATAACCAAAGAATATTGCGGCCTAGGCCGACGGACGCGGCAAAGCCGCTACTCACGGAACCGGTACAAATACTGGCAAACGGACTGGAACCCCCAAAGTAGCCGACACAGACTCTCAGAACCGGAGGACAGGCAGAATCCCAAACGACAGACCGGTGGACACCAAGAAGCCAGACACTCGCCCAGGCACAGACAAAGCCACAGGACTCCTGGACAGGAACGCTTCACGGCAGGACACAGGATCAGACACTGGAACCGACACTCAGGAACCGACACTCAGGAACTGACACTGGAAGCAGCTAGACAGATACTGCTAGACAGGAGCTCAGGAACTGACAGAGACTAGCTCAGAACTCAAGAACTCTGGAACTCAGGAAATATCACCAACCTCTGTGAATTGCACTGAGCCAGAATATAACAGAGAGTCTTAATTAATTATGTCATGCAGCTGCCCTGCTGCACAACTGAGAGGTGCAATCAACAGACAGGTGAGGCTGAACACATGGGAACAAGCTGCAATTACACAGACTCACCACCGGCAGCGAACAAGAGTATTCTTAAACCAGAGCAACGGGAAATCCTGGCCTGCAAGACAACTATAAACATAAAATAGGAATGAACCACTACCTGTGGTTCATAACAGTACCCTCTCCTTAAGGGTGAGCTCCGAACACCCCATGACACCCACGGGGAACATAAACAGAAGTATAACATAAAATACATAACCAAAATGCAAAACAGGAATGAGCCACAGCCGTGGCTCATAACATTACCCCCCCCCCCCTTGAGGAGGGGTCAAAGGACCCCAAAATTCAGGTTATCCAAAACAAGGTATACATTAATAAACCTGACACTGGAATAAACAAACAAAGATAAGAAACAGAAACAAGCTGTGGCAACAGCTTGTAACAGTGCTCCCCTCTTGACGGTGGCCACTGGACACAAGACAAGGAAAAAAAAATCTTTTTTTTTTTTATATATCTCAAGGCAAGAGTCAATAATTATTTATTTTTCTTCTTCTTATTATTTTTACAAAGTTCTTGAGGTCTGACCAAGGTAATTCCCCAAACATTGTCTGAACTGATGGTACCTCCCAGCAAGGCTGGGTTCAAATCAGAGATTGGTTTCTTAAACTTGGGAGCTGAACTTTCAGGCAAAGTACTCCTATTAAAAGAAGACAGAAAAGCACATCCTGCAGTCAAAACAACGGGCTGAGACTCTTGTGCCGAGTTTACAGTATTTGGTGGACTCTCAGCAGACAAGACAGGTGACTTAGAGGAACCTGAACCAATTTCTTTGGAACCATATCTTTTAATAACTGCATCACTGAATGCTGGGGGATCCTGAAGAATGGGATCTTCAGCTTTCATTAGGCTGGTCGCCCATTCAAAAGGCTCTCCTCTAAAGGAAGATATCAGATAGAGCACAAGGTTCTCTGTAGTGATGCCCAGAAATGGTCTAGACAACATAATGATGTAATAGTGTTTGTAAAGCGCCAGAAATTGGACCAAGTCCCCATCAAAGATTATAGATGTTGAGATATCAACAGAGTCAGGATCTGCTTCCTTCCCATCTGACTGACTAGAGTGCTTTGCTAGGACCTGGTCACTATTGACCTTACTCGAGGCTGAGACTTTCTAAACCCCACCTGGGGCAGTGACTTTCTGAACCCCACCTGGGGCAGTGGCCCTCGGAACCCCACCCGGGGTAGCGACTTTCTGAACCCCACCCGGGGCAGTAACTTTCTGAACCCCAAACGGGGCAGTGACTTTCTGAACCCCACCCAGGGCAGTGGCCTTCGGGATCCCCGCTGGGGTCAGCACCTCGGATTCTTTTACTGGGACCGGGCCGTCGGCCTCCCTCTCTGAGTCGATAATTATCGAAACTTCTCCCGGGACTATGACTTCCGGGACTTTTGCTGAAGCTATAACCTTCAGAACCTCCACTAACGCTATGCTTCTTAAGTTCTTTCCTGGGGAAGCGACCTCTAGACCCTTCTTTGGGGATGCGTCTCTCGAGACCCCACTTGGGGATATTACTTCAAAGATCCCTTCTGGGGTTTTGCTTCTCGAGTTCCCTTCTAGAACTATGGTTTTAGATACCCTTTCTGGGGTTGCACTTTTCAAGTCTCTACCTGGGGTAACAGCTTCTGAGACCCCTTCTGGTATTGACACCTGAGCTATAATTTTCGATGTCCCTCTATAACCTAGAGCATCGGGTACTGCTCCAGGACTCTGGGCATCGGGTACCGCTCCAGGACTCTGGGCATCGGGTACCGCTCCAGGACTCTGGGCATCGGGTACCGCTCCAGGACTCTGGGCATCGGGTACCGCTCCAGGACTCTGGGCATCGGGTACCGCTCCAGGACTCTGGGCATAGGGTACCGCTCCAGGACCCTGGGCATCGGGCACCGCTCCAGGGGTTTGCAACTCTGCTTCAACAGGAAAATCAAGAGAGGAGAGAAACATTCTCCTTTGGTTCCTGAATCTATAATGGGGCTCCCTAGCCCAAGGACCCCAATTATAGGACAGAGTGCTTTTTAGTGTGGGTTGTGTGACAAGTACCTCTGCCACAGTAGAGACAGGAGTAGGTCTTGTATCCTGACTCAACTTGGCCAGAGGGCAGGACTTGTCACCACACTTTGGCTTGCACAACTAACAGGTCTGCAGATAGTGGCCTAAACCCCCACAATACAGGCATAAATCTAAGTTTCTGCGACGCAGACGCTCCTCTTCTGAGAGCCTGGGCCGCAGAAAACTTTCAAACTTTTTCTTTCTAATTAAACCTGAGGATTCACTTGTCACCATACTGTGAACAATAGTCTCTTTAGAGAATGAACTCTCAACTACTTCTGGCAAAATAAGCAAAATTTTGGTCAGAAGGTTTTGCAGTTGCTTTAAGGATTGCTGCAAAATTTCCAGCCGCTCAGGTTTCAAAGCACTGAAAGCAGAGTTCAGGGCTGAGAGAGATGCTTGCAGGGCTTGCATAGTAGGCATAGGAGGATTTCAAACTAGACAATACAAGACTAGACACGATTCTAAGACAAGATTCTAGACAAGATTCTTAGACAAGATTCTAGACACGATTCTAAGACACGATTCTAAGACAAGATTCTAGACAAGATTCTTAGACAAGATTCTAGACAAGACAAGACTGGACTGGATTTTTAAACACCGGACTGGATTCTGCACACTGAATTCTAGACAGGACTGGATTCCAAAAACACCGGACTGGATTCTGCACACTGAGTTCTAGACAGGACTGGATTCTTGACAGGACTGGATTCTGCACACTGAATTCTAGACAGGACTGGATTCTAGACAAGACACTGGACTGGGCTAAAAAAGAAAAAGCTTTATTTCTTTTTTGTTTTATGGCTGGTGATAATGTTAAGTTCCTGGTGCTCAGAACAAGGGAGATGTTGCGGAGATGTGGAGCCCTGAGCACCAGAATGTGACGCTGAAATAAGGTGTGGTGTGGAAATAGCCCCTAGCACCCTACCTCCATTGTTTCACCCGTGTGGTCAGTTCACGCCTGAGTGACTATGGTTTCTTGGGCCCACGGCAGCCACGTTTGAAGGGCAGATTAGGTCTGCCCAACTCTGATGCCCCCAGGTCTTAGATTGAGACAAGGCGTGAACCGAGACAGGATAATAACAAGGGGACCTCTAGCTAAAGCAAACAGAAGGCTAGGGGCTACTAACAACCCTAAAACTAAATATATGTGCGGCACGCCGCCAAAGGAAAAGAACAACCAAGAAAATGCTGTCCACTCGCCAACACAATACTGTTGTGTACTGGCGGTGACAGCATAAGCAGAACCCTCTGCAAAACACCAGTAACAAATTATAACCAAAGAATACTGCGGCTTAGGCCGACGGACACGGCAAAGCCGCTACTCATGGAACTGGTACAAATACTGGCAAACGGACTGGAACCCCCAAAGTAGCCGACACAGACTCTCAGAACCGGAGGACAGGCAGAATCCCAAACGACAGACCGGTGGACACCAAGAAGCCAGACACCCGCCCAGGCACAGACAAAGCCACAGGACTCCTGGACAGGAACGCTTCACGGCAGGACACAGGATCATAAACTGGAACCGACACTCAGGAACCGACACTCAGGAACCGACACTCAGGAACCGACACTGGAAGCAGCTAGACAGATACTGCTAGACAGGAGCTCAGGAACTGGCAGAGACTAGCTCAGAACTCAAGAACTCTGGAACTCAGGAAATATCACCAGCCTCTGTGAATTGCACTGAGCCAGAATATAACAGAGAGTCTTAATTAATTATGTCGTGCAGCTGCCCTGCTGCACAACTGAGAGGTGCAATCAACTGACAGGTGAGGCTGAACACATGGGAACAAGCTGCAATTACTCAGACTCACCACCGGCAGCAAACAAGAGTATTCTTAAACCAGAGCAACGGGAAATCCTGGCCTGCAAGACAACTATAAACATAAAATAGGAATGAACCACTACCTGTGGTTCATAACAGTACCCTCTCCTTAAGGGTGAGTTCCGAACACCCCATGACACCCATGGGGAACATAAACAGAAGTATAACATAAAATACATAACCAAAATGCAAAACAGGAATGAGCCACAGCCGTGGCTCATAACATGTACTAGATGATATGTCAAGGCTTTTTATTGACTTACATATCCATTTTGTAGTTCTAAACAGTAAATAAACTGTTGTTAGACTCTAGAATGTAAAACTTGTGACTATACTGATCCACATGGATGGTCAATGTCTGACATTGCTATATTATTATAAGAAAATTTTATATACTGTATAGGAACTAAATCCCATAACATTTCCTCTCTCAATTATGCTTGCAAAAATCTGGGTGGTATTCTACAGTGTCACTAAGACATGTAATAAATGCAATAAATCACTAGGCCTCATACCAACACAAATACTAATTAAAAAAAAACATGAAAAAGTATATTTTTTAATTATTAGTTAATGTATTTATTTTACTGCTTACTTTTATACTATATACAATTACATAACTGTATCCAAAAAATAAAATCTTGATAATTACAATAAGTATTCTATTCACATACAGCTGTTATCAAGAAAAATGAAATGAAGATTCTGCATATAACCGTATATACTGTAGTGTTTTTTTTATAATTAAAAAGGTGGTGGTACAGTACACAACTAAAGTTACAAGCTGATATAACATTTATAGTAGTTTCCATCATCTGGGTATGTGTTCAGAAGCATATTTAATTCAATTCTGAATTGATTTCACTAATTTATTTTTGTTTCTTTATCTACTGTAGTTATAAGAAATAACAATTTGTTAAAAAAATCACTGACAATCACAAGCTATCTGTAATAAAAAATAAATTGAAACAGAACAGTGAGCAAATGTAATAAATTTAAAGCATTTAAATAACTGAGTGTCTTGTCTAGTGTTTCGTTGACTAAACCAACCCATCTCCTGATGTCAGAATCTACAGGGACCATTCATGTTCTGGCTATATATACTTTTAATACATTGAAGAGATTAAATACAAAAAGCTCAGTGGCATACCTATAATGGGTGCAAGGTGTACTGTGCACATGGGCCCCTGTGTCCAAGGGGACCCACACAGCAAACCCTGCACCCATTTTTTTCAACAATTACCCCTCCAGAGTCACACATCAGCATTTTGCGCATGCGCAGAAGGAAAATCACCAGGAAAATGGCCACTGTGCCATTTTCCCAGAGATCTTGCATGTGCACTAGACTCTGTACAGTGCTAGGGTCTCCTAGTGACCCTAGTGCTCAGAGTCTTCTGCTCTGACTTCTAGCGAGGAGGGGGCCTAGATGAAGACTGTCACAGGCTCCCTCCTCTCTTAATGTGCCCCTGATATTATATATTTTACCAAAAAGCTTTAAACCAAATATATTTAATATTGCAAATTAATACCACTAACACAAATCTCTGAACCACAGGACACAGTTTTATTAAAAGCCAAAAATACATAGCATTTCATTACATTTTGGACAGTTTATACCTTTCCTTTACTAATTTTCATAAATATGATTTTGAATTGGTATACCCCATGCCAGAAGAAAAAAAGTGAGATTTCTGCACTATTTATGACCCAGGTATGAAGTATGGATGAATCAACATACACCACTTTTTTAGTTAGTAAAAAAGTTTTATTCCTAAATAAAATATATATAAAATGCAGACAATGTAACTGTATTAATAATTAATCTCAAGATGTCTGTTGTAACAATGAGTATCTAATGCGAAGGCCAAAAAAATAGAACTACAAAATGTATATTTAAAAATACTAATGTAAAAAATAAAAATAAAAAATAAGAGTTAAAAATAAAAAATAAATATTGGAATAGAAATAGGAAAGTGCAATGTCCCTTTACGAGAACCCTTGCACTGATATAGTAGTTTATGGTATACCTCCTTTATGAAATCAAAACAGTGTGGAGACCAAGGGGGTCATATTGAGTTGATCGCTCGCTAGCTATTTTTTGCAGCGATGCGAGCAGATAGTCGCTGCCTATAGGGGCGTGTATGTTTGATTTGCAAGTGTGCGAACGCATGTACAGCCCAGCGGTACAACAATGTTTTGTGCAGTTTCTGAGTAGCTCAGAACTTACTCAGCCACTTCGAGCACTTCAGCCTGTTCTTGTCCGGAATTGACGTCAGACACCCGCCCTTCAAACGCTTGGACACGCCTGCGTTTTTCCAAACACTCCCAGAAAACGGTCAGTTGACACCCACAATCGCCTTCTTCCTGTCAATCTCCTTGCATTCAGCTGTGCAAATGGATTCTTCGTAAAATCCTTCGTTCAGCAACGATCCGCTTTGTACCTGTATGACGCGCCTGCGCATTGCGGTTCATACACATTCGCAGTTCGGACCTGAGCGCAGCGAAGCAAAAAATCCTAGCGCGCAATCAGGTTCGGAATGACCCCCCAAGATGTTTAAATAAAACATTTTGGTCTCTGCACTGTTTGGATTTCATAAAGGAGGTATACCATTAACTACAATATCAGTATAAGGGATCTCTTAAAGGGACATTGCACTTTCCTATTTCTATTCCAATATTTGTTTTTTATTTTTCATTTTTTACTCTTATGTTTTTTTTTTATTTATTACATCAGTATTTTTAAATATACATTTTTAGTTGTATTTTTTTGCTTTTCGCATTGGATACTTATTGTTACAACAGACATCTTCTGATTAATTATTAATACAGCTGTATTGTCTGCATTTTAGATATATGCTTTATGTGTTCCATTTAGGAATAAAACTTTTTTACTAACTATAAGAGTGGTGTATGTTGAGTCGGCCATACTACATACCTGGGTCATAATTAGCGCAGAAATCTCACTTTTTTTTCTTCTGTGTTTACCACTGGTGAGTCTTTGTTTACAAACATCGCTGTAGGGAATTAGTAGCTGCAGATACACATATGCATTTTTTTTGCAGCTGAGAAAGTACTTAACTTTTATAACGATCTAAAAATACTAAGAAAATATAAGCACCTGAATCATTAAGTTGTTTATACCTTATGCCAGTCTATTCACACTTGTGGCCTGTAGTGCAGCCAGAGTAATCACCATCCATCCAATATTCCTTCAAAAGTTATGGGAATCACAAGATATATGTCAACTCTTGTCATTCCTGGATGGTTGTTGTCTGGAAATCTCAAGCCTGATCACTGTTACAGACTGTCTACTCCTTGGGCATGAGCAACACAGTACAGTGATATTGTGATGTTGAAAAGAAGAGGGAGGCAGCATCAGCTGACAGGTAGAAGAAGACTTGCGACTATGCACCATGCAGGCAAACTGAACTGAGTGCTGTGCTGGCCAGGTTTGGATGCAGGCTGCTGTGGAGAGGGAGAAGAGCTGCTGGGACTTGGACTGGAGCATGACAGTAAAGCCTCTGTCAGAGTGTGTATGTGTGATGAATAAGGGCAGGCCCAGGGTTACTGGCATAATTTGAATGCTGATGTGCTTACAGTATACAGTATAAGGGGGTGGGCACAGGTGGCACATGAGGATGGGGCTATGGCATATAAGTGACTTGAGGAGTACTCTGATGCCACACAAAAAAAGATATGATTGAGTTTAGGCTAGCCTATATGCTCATGGGGAAATCTGAGGCACATATAGAGGTGCACTAAGTGGCTCTCTGTTGGTAAATTAAGGTGCATGAGGGGCCTTTTTATTTTAGTGGTAACACAGTGGTTTGAAATCTGATAATCAATTGGATGAAATCCTACTGTGGTTTTCACCACTTTCCCGAATAGACCTCATGGTCACACCCCATGTCAGGGAATTGCTTAAACTCTTCATATTCCCTATTGTGTTCCCAGGGAGAATGCGAGTTCAACATGGCTGCCCTGTACAATATACATAGCAGAATTTGCTTAAATCCAGCAAATGAAATGCCTCTTAGACATTCTCTAATGCACTTGACAAGTTTTTCTCAAACTCGGTCCTCTGGACCCCACACAGTTCACACTTTCCAGGTCACCCAGCAGGTGCACTGTGTATCACCAACTGTCACATTTTAAAAATCCACAGGTAACCTGGAAAATATGAACTGTGTGGGGACCGAGTTTAAGAATATGTGCATTAGACTATTAATCATCTGTCAAAGCTCTTACGTCACCATACCATTTTAATCAGAATGGAACAAATTATCTTCATATGTGTCTCTGTGTAATACTTTATAAACAACAGAGTTATTTTTATTAGTCCCCATAGTAAACCAAGTGTTTTTAAGGGGCAACAAATAAAATTATCCAATCACCACATACTGTCCCATTAGACCATGACAAAGTTGCAAACATGAAAAAATACTGTATATTAGGGTCCCAAAATTAATTTTAAGGACAAACAGCTATCCCATCCATATAATTCAATAACATCTCCAAATGTCTTCTCTTTCCAGTTTTAATAATGTTCTTAATTTTACATTATACCGCAGCAGGGCTGGCAATTGAAATTATGGGGCCTAGGGCTGATGAAATAGGCATCCCCTCAAAATAAAGGTGGGTGGAGCTACAGTGGGCGTGGAGCATCAATTGGAGTGTAAACCATAGCCACACACACTGCCCCCATAGCCACACTGCCCTCATAGCCACACACAGTGACCGATAGTCTGCCCCCATAGCCAACACACACTACCCCATAGTCTGCCCCATCACACACACTGACCAATAGTCTGCCTCCATAGCCTCACACACTCCAGCCTAGTCTGCCTCATAGCTTCCTCCAATAGCAACACCACTGCCCCATAGACACACACACTGCCTCATAGTCTGCCCCCATAGCCACACACTTCCCCATAGCCTGTCACAGAAACTGCTCCACACAGTGTGACTGACAGCCAAGCAGTAAGAGACAGCGCAGTGGCATTCAAATTTGCCATTACCAGTGAGCCAATCACAGCTTGTGGACCGGCAGCCAATCAAAAGTGGCCACTATTGATTGGCTGCCAGTCTGCGTGTCTGTGTACATGGCTGGTTGCTGGTCCACATCTGCTGTCATTCCCCCCTCTTGTCCAGGCCTGGGATGCCAGTACCTGCAATACTTCCCTGATGGCAGCCTTGACAAGGGGAGATACATTCATGATATGGCTGAGCATACAAAGACTCCTGAATGGAGTTTAATAATTTACTGAATGTTGCAATATTCAGTATTCTCTAGCTCCATGAGCCGTATGGAAGGCTGCCTTTAACCAGCACTGCTTGTAGAGTATGTTACTACAGATGTATCTGTAGCATACACTGCATAAGTAATTAATGCACAGTATGGATGAAGCTACAGGTGCAGGGCTCAGCACTGATGGTTGACTGGGGTGTGCACAGTGTACTCCTGGGTATATAACCCCCATGAACTTTATTAGTGTAGCATTACTATCTTTCCTTTTTGTCATTTATAGGTACCTTTACTTTTAGAAGGTTGACAAGTTCATAAATTTTAGGTTATCTTCTAATCCTAATAGCCTGTTATGAATTTTGTTTTACAGTACTGTGTGTTCCAATATAGTCATATCCAAAGAGACTGGATAACCAGTTTCAAAAATGTGGATGAAACTTCAAAAATATACTTTGTATAGCTTTATTTATTTCCTTATTCCGTAAACTGTAAATCAATGGATTCAAGGTAGGAGTCACTGCTATGTAAAGCACTGAGAAGATTTGGTCAAGCTCCTCTGAGTTTTCTGATGGTGGTCTCATATACATGCAGAGTAAAGTCCCATAAAAAATGAATAGAACAAGTAGATGAGAGGTACAGGTCGAGAAAGCTTTTTTCCTTTGTCCCATGGAGTTCATTCGTAGAATATTTGATACTATCTTACTGTAGGACATTAGAATGAGTAAAAAAGGACACATTCCCAGGAGTAAGGCCTCCACAAATATCATTGATTCAAACACATGAATATCACCACAAGATATCTTTGTGAGTGTTTTAATATCACAGAAAATTTGATTGATTGATTTCTGTAGATTGGCAGAAGGACAAATGTGATGCAAACATTGTAACAAAAAGGGAATTAGAAAATCCAGAGATCCAGCAACCTGCCACAAGCAGAGTACACTTACTAGTCTCCATGAGGAGAGTATAATGTAATGGAAAACAGATTGCAACATATCGATCATATGACATTGTAGTCAGTAAACAAATTTCCGTGCAAGCCAGGGATGCAAAAAAGTACAGCTGAGAAAAGCAATCAGTAAATGAAAGTCTATTATTTCCTGTAATAATTATGTCCAACAGTTTAGGAAGTACAACTGAAATGTATAATACATCTACAAAGGACAGGTTCCGTAGGAAAAAATACAGTGGTTTTTGTAAGTGAATGTCTAAAAAGATCACTGTAAGTATTATCATGTTCCACACTAAACATATGAGATAAAGAAGAAGAAATGTCGAAAATAATAACTGTTTTCCTTCAGCTTTGGAAAAAGCTATTATATAGAAGTAAGTATTAAACGTATTATTCGCCATCACTTTCTTGGAGGCTGACACATTTGTCTACAAGATAAATAAATACTTTTTTATGAATTGCAATCTTCACACTTATATTTATTGTAAAATGAGTGAAGTTGTTAGGAAGCCTTCATCATGCATTAAATAGAGTCACTTTCTTGCCTCTATCTGCACCCACTTCAAGTTTAAATTTGCAAATTTGTCCAACTTCTTCTGCATTTTTTTTTTTGCTTAACTGCTTTTGTTTGTTTAATATATATATATATATATATATATATATGTGTGTGCGAAAGCTCTCACTTACTCATTGACTGACTCATCACTATTTCTCTTGCTTCCCGATATGTTAGGAGGCTGAAAGTTAACATAGGTATTCTTCAGGTAGGAAATAGGAACACTAAGTAATTAGAATTTTAATAAACCTCCGCTAAGGGGATGAAAAGGGGATTGACACAATGATGACGACATTACCAATGCGTGGCTTGCATTGCATGAACGATTACACCCAAATGGACAATCAGATTAAAAGATCTGCTACGGGGGTGTGGTTCATAGGATCAACCACACTTAGGTCGACAGTGTCTAGGTCAACCACTATTTGTCGACAGTAACTAAGTCAACACCTAAGATAGGTCGATGTGAGAATTAGGTCGATGTGAGAATGGTCAACGTGACAAAAGATCGACATGAGTTTTTGGTTTTTCTCTTTTTTTTTGTGTCATTTTATTCGTAGAGTGACCAGGAACCCCAATTAGTGCGCCGGTGCAGGCAGGTTACCATTCCCAATTGTAGTCTATGTGGATTGTAAAGTATGAAAAAAAAAAAATGAAAAAAATAGTGAAAAACTCATGTCGACCTTTTGCCATGTTGACCTAGAACATGTTGCTCTAGTAACCATGTCGACCTAGAAACCATGTCAACCTAATGCATGTCGACCAATGGTGGTCAACCTAATGCATGTCGACTTAAGGGTGGTCGACCTAGAGACAGGATACCCTGCTGTGGGTGCTCCTCGGGCAACGCCAAGAAACATAGATTAATATTTACTTACATTAAGACTTCTCAAATTTACATCTCTATAGATTTACCAAATTTTTAACGCTCATTTACATGTACAACCATGAAAATCAGAAACTCATGTGCGATTAATGGGTAGAACAGCTAGGCTTTTATAAAACTGACTTTCTGGTCTGAACTTAGAAACATAGAAACCACTTGGTCCATCTAGTCTGCCCATGTACAATCATACCTATACACTAGGGTTAATTTTTGTCTGGAGCCAATTAACCTACATTATATTTTGGGATTGTGGGAGGAAACTGAGGTACTCAGAAAAAACCCTTGCAAGTATGTCAAGAGTATACAAACTCCACATAGTTAGGGCCATGGTGGGAATCAAGGCCATGATCTCAGTGCTATGAGGCAGTAATGCTAACCATTGCACCATTTGTACTGCCATCATAGGCACCCCAATCACTAACAAATTTAAAATGAAATGAGAAAAGTCAGAAATACATTGTTTTTATGAAAATTTTGTATAAAAAATTATGTTAAGGTTTAATATAGATTTATTTTAAAATTGAACTAAGTAATATATTTTAAGAAAAAAACATATCGCCAAATGTGATCATCAGGGAATTCTAATACCCCTTTTCCACTAGCATAGCACGGGTCACAGCCGTGTTGCCTGACACGGCTGCGACCCGTGCTACAGCCCCTTGCAGACAGCGCTCACCAATTGCCGGGTTGATTACGCGCTATTGACACGGCAGGGGCGGCGCTGGGAGATCACATGATCTCCCAGCGCTGCCCTCCCTATGCACTGTGAACGGGAGACGTGTCGCCTCGACACGGCTCCCGTTCACACTAGATAGCTAGCCGGGTTGAACACGTGTTCAACCCGGCTAGCTACCAGGGTAGAATTCCCGGATCACTTGATCCGGGAATTTGCCGGGGGACCCATTTCCACTAGGGAAGAACACGGGTAAATGCGCGCCCCCACGCATTTACCTGTGTTTAAAAAAGCTAGTGGAAAAGGGGTATTTCAGTATATCTAGGTCTCCTCACAGAATAACAAGTTAAATAAGTTGTACAGTACCATTTGTTGTTCTTTTAAAATTTGTCAGTAATAAACACACCAGTGTTCCTGCAAGGAGACATGGAAAATGTGTGCTTTTAGTTATCAATGATGACTGCATTTGAGAAACACTGAATTACACTGTTTAAACAATGTAACGAAAGATTAAAATGACATGTGTCTTTTTATTTGTAAAATATCAGCAAAACTGTGTAATAAAACTAGGTCCTCTTCAGATAAATCTTGATAGATCGCCTGTGGTATTTGACAGGCAAAATTAAAAAATCTGATAAAAAGAAACAATATAATATTATACCTTATGACTGAAGAAACAGTGTATATTAAATGTACAATACTTTGAATAAGTCTTTTTTTGTGTATTTTAAATAAATGTCTTTTAGATTAAACATTGACAGACATTTTTCATGAACACTGTAAGTATTTGTAGTCAACTGCTATGTTTCGTATATTAACATGTATCATGTACTGTTCAGAACTTCAGCAACAATAAAAGATTTATTGCAGTGTACGGTGATCCTATTCTTTGTCTAGTAAATTTGGTAAACATATTTTAGCCTTCATTTAAATTATTAGATTTTTAGAGGGTCCCATGACACTAATCTCAGGTAATCATTCAATGACAACCTGAGACAGTTCTAATGTCTAATTTAAATATTTGGTCTAAGTTGCAACTGGGCTTTGCCTTTTATAAAATTTAAATAACAATTATTTTTGCAGGTAGAGCAGATGTAACATGCAGAGAGATTTAGATTTGGGTGAGGTGTGTTCAAACTGAATTCTAAATTGCAGTGTAAAAACGAAGCTGTCTAACATTTGTGGGCTACATGCAAAAGCAGCCTGTATTTAGCCTGCAAATCTAAATCTTTCTGCACATGTTACATCAGCCCCACCTGCAGAGCAACATGGTTTTGCCCAGATGTGTGCTTTTCCCATTACTTTCAAACATGGATCATGCCCTACAGTATATGCAGCATTTGGCCTTGTTGATACAAAACTAAGCTCAGTGGAACTTTAAACAGTGGAACTTTAAAGTCTTCCCTTCCATTTTTTCCACTGATTTTATTTAATTTGTTTTACATTTATGTATAGAATTGTGCTTATCTGTTGTCTTCAATTATGAAGAAGAAGAAAAATAATAACCAAAAAGAACAAAAGTTTAACAAACAATTATAAAATAAAATAATGCAGATGCTGGCATATATTAACAGAACACATTTAATAACTACAACTTTTATAATTGTCTGCATAATGTTTGTTGCTAGCTGTTCCTGAGGACTGGAGATGGGAAACACTGAAAGAAAGAAAATTTATAATTTACACCATCATTTGTGAACCCTGACCAGTAACCATATAATGTAAGGTTATTGTAGCCTAATAATGTGATCCCATTGCACCCAACAAATTTGAAGGCTGGGTGAATCGTGCCCATTGTTACATTGAAACATGCTTTATCTGTTTGAACATTGGTTGAAAGATCACAATGAAAGCCTTATGCGGCCAATACAAAAGCCCGCGATAATCGTCGATCCATCAGACATTGGATGAATGGCTATCCATCGGGGAATTAGGAAAATTCAACATATTATAATTTCCTGACTTGCTGATACCAAACATATTTTGGTTAGAATTGGAGAGTTGGGGAAATCCAACAAGTTGGATTTATTTGATCCCCTCAGCCAGCCATTGGTAGAACAGGGAATTGAGACAATCAGTCGCAGATGTATGGTCCAATTTACTTCTTTAATAGCACTAACTGTTGTTTCAGCTATCTGAATACACTAAGAGGCAATCCACTGTACCAAATTTTGCATTTTTTTTATACAGTATCAAGAGACACTATACTGCTGGGCAGGTGAAAAAATGATATACTGTACAGTATGTAGCGATTTATGTATATAATAAATCTGACATCACAGCTGCATGTGAATTTAAATAAATTATGTTGCATTTTATACTCTCAAAATTAACTTACTGTAATTTTTCTGTATTTAATAGAACAAACCAAGATAATGAGAAAGGACCAGTACATAGAAGATGAGATAAACAAAGAGAGAAAAATTGACTGCACTTGGTGGTTTCCCTATTACACATATTATTAAAACATAACTTTTATTAATGCATTAATTCATATAATAAAAACCAGCGAAAAAAGGATAACATTTAGATAGATTCGTGAAAGAAGTAAAGAATGTGTTTTTAAAAAAGTTATGCGCACTAGATGCCTCTGGAATTTTTTATTATTAAATGTATTTCCACTTCAATGAGATGTGTCCATGTTTTCTGTTTGTGCTATCGTCTTGTCATAATGTAACTCCCATTATGGGTCAATTCTGATCTTTTTATTAAACAAGCAAGTAGATATTTTGTATGTCAGGGGAAATCTGTATGTATCAATTTGTATCTGCTGTTTAACAGGGTATTTCTCTGTCTTTACACTATACCAGGGGGGATATACTGATTTAGAATATCTGTACAGTATACAGTATGTTGTTTTGTTTCTGCTGTATTCCTCAAGATATTTTTCCTGCACTCATTCTGTTGAATTCAAATCAAGTTGACTGTATGAGTTCTAAGCTATACTCATTATACACTCGATCCAGAACAAGGTCCACAGTATTTTGGTTACAATTATATATTTTCATGCACAATGATATATCAAATATAATCCACTATTAAGGTGATATTTAATGGAGGATATACAAATACTCCAGTTACTATATTTGTATTCACAGTGGATCTGTATCATATCAATTATATCACTGGTGACATTGTGTATCTCAGATTTATTCAACATCACCATATTCCTATGATGTCTGCAACCAGTATCAGCCACTCTGAGTATATAAATCAAGTTAATTTAGTCACTTTATGCCAATAGGAGTTTATAGATATGTACAAAATGATATTGAATTATCATTGCAGTGAAGGATAATATAGCCGTATTACCTATCTTATTGGGGGGGCACACACAGTGTTCAACAAGTAGACCTGTGCGACTAGTATCTTTATGACAAAGAAGAAGAGACACAGTTCAGTTAATCACTAAGAAAAAGTTGCAGCAAAAGAACAGGAGAATATTCATCATAGTCAGATTTCAAGAAAATTGGTAAATGTTATCCTGTTACAAATGCATGGCACAAAATACATGTTGCACCAATATCTAATCACATAATTCTAATGTCTATTTATTTATTAAGATTTTTTTTTTACTAACTAATAGAAAAAAATCAAATATGTTCAAAGCAGTGCTGGGGAATAAAGAAAGTCTCAGGGTCAAGTCTCAGAGTCTCAGTCTTGAAGGATCCATCCGTTACATTTTTGAAAAGCCACTTTAGCAAACAGTTCCCCGATTTATTGTCTTTCTCTTCAATATCCTAAGATCAGATGTGTATGTGAGTTTTAATATTATAGTTAGTTCTCTAGGGAAAAGTTAATAATGTGAAAAATACCCTGTGGATTTTCACATTTCTTTCAGATTTATTTTTAAATTCCAACTATTTTAGTTAATTAAAGAGCGTGATTTACAGTACATGTGCATTTTCAATAATTCCCTCACTTGTTATGTTTTTCTTTTTTCAGATGTCAATTTAAAAATGTACCAGTACTAGGAATGTATTACACATTTTCAATGACCTATTTAATGCTTTAGAAATGTATAAAAATGTATCTAATTATTATAAACCATATATAATTATTCACATATTTAAAATCAAACACTATGGGCTAAATGTAATAGCCTGTAAACTGCTGCAGGTGCGGGACTTTGTGCAAGTCTGTCCATATTTTTAAGGTGGCAGTGCCTTGTAAATGATTGCCACTTTAAAAATACGGGCAGACTCACACAAAGTCCCATACCTATGGCAGCTCGCAGGCTGTTACATTTAGGGGGTCATTCTGACCCATTCGCTTGCTGCTTTTTGTCGCAGCTGAGCAAATGGGTCCCTACTGCGCATGCGCCAGCGTCGTAGTGTGCCGGCGCATGCCAGACGGCCGAGGGCTGTAGCAGGGCTGCAATCGCCTCTGCCTGATTGACAGGCAGAGGCGATCACTGGGTAGGAGGTGGCGGAATGGCGGCATTTTGACGCTGTTTCGAGGGAGCGGCACTGCCAATGCAGGTGTGGCCGGACCGAACGGGGTCGGGCCGCAGCGGCTAACTGACATCACATGCAGCCACTGCGGGCCGGGAAGCGATGAGAAGCTACCGGCCAGCACACTAAAGCTGCACTGGCCGGGAGCTACTCTTGAAGTGCAAAGGCATAGCTGCTGTGCGATGCCTTTGCACTTCTGTGGGGGGGGGGGGGCGGTACTGACATGCTGGGCGGACTAGCCATGTGCTGGGCATCCCCCCACATGTCAGTGTGAATGATCGTAGCTGTGCTAAATTTAGCACAGCTACAATCAACTCGGAATGACCCCCTTAGCCCTACATGTTTTATTCTGTATCATCATGAATGAGTGAATTAAAACAGTGCGTTACTCACTCTGTAAAATTGGTGCCTATACCAATCCCCATAGATGGTCAATGTCTGACATTGATGATTTATTATTATAGGAGAATTTCATATTACTGAATCCCATAACACTTCCTCTCTTAATTATGCTTACAAAAGACTGGGTGGTATTCTACAAGTTCACTAGGGCATGTCATGAATTCAATAAATCACTTAGCCTCAAAGCAACACAAATAATAAATAAAAATTGTTAAAATGTTTTTTTTATTTTTTTTAATGAATGTATTTATTCATAACATTGTGAAAAGCAAGAGTGCCTACTAGTGTCCAAAAATAAATAATATCACCCAATTGAAAAAATAATGATAAGATGGCACTACTTATCTGACATGGTACTCTTTGGTTAAGTGATCACCATTAGATTGAAATAAAATAAAAAGCAGAAATAAAACATAGTGTGTTCAGGTTTTTACCACTGCAGATTAAATAGAGCAAATACAGTTGTATAAAACCTTTTTAGGGACGTGCATGTCCCAAACTAATAATCCACAGTCAGGGATAATAAAATGTTTAAAAAAAATTAATGAAACAATAACATATAGATGGCAGAAAAACAAACATACAAGATAAAAAATATTTGAGCCTATCTGACCATTAAGAGGGCTCAGGTACAGCAAATCCCAACGCGATTTGTCAATATTCAGACTAAATCATGGGGAATGTATTTATTTTACTGCTTACTTTTATAGTATAACCACATTCAGTCATGTTTATATTTTTTATCCATAACTCATAACAAAATAAAATATTACAGATTACAGTAAGGATTCACATACAGCTCTTATAAAGTAAAATAAAATGAAGATTCTGAATATAACAATATACCAGTGGTTCCCAAACTGTGTGCCGTGGCACCCTGGGGTGCCGCGGGACACTTGCAGGGGTGCCTCAGGTTGGTGGTCAAGGACCAATTCAAACTATTTATTGTCAATTTAATAGGCAAAACCAGTGCTGATGGCTTCCAGTTATAAAATATGTGGCCAAACAGAAGCAAATCCTGTCTCTCACCACCTAACTGAACGTAAGGATGACATATAAACATCATTTACTTAATCTAATATTTTTTTTTAAATTTCTCAATAAGAAACTTGTGGCCTAGGGGTGCCGTGAAAAAAAATCTGACACTCCAGGGTGCTGTGACTCACAAAAGTTTGGGAACCACTGCAATATACTGTATACAAAAGTAGCCATGCTCATCCAGCCTGCAGTTTGCTGTATGCGCAAGGGTGTTTATTAAAGTTGTAATTTCAAGGTAAGGGTTCTGTCTTTCTCTAACATCCTAGGGGATACTGGGATGGTATTAGTACCATGGGGGTATAGATTGGGTCCATTGGCACTTTAAGAAATCTTCAGTGTGTGCTGGCTCCTCCCCTCTATGCCCCACCTGCAGACTCAGTTTAGAAAAATTTGCCCAAGGAGCCGGGTGCATTCTCTGGAACTCCAGAGTGTTTTCTTCAGAAATTTATTTTAGTTGGCCGGCACCAGTCTGCCTGCATCATGGGACTTAGGGGGGGACCATACCAACCTGTTATAGGGTTAATAGTCTGGATCCCGCTGACCGGACATAGCTCCTGAGGTGCTGTTTCACATACCCCCAGGATGTGTACACATGCCGATAGCATGCCGCCACCCCTAACAGATGCCGAAGACGCTGAAGGTGTGGTGAGTACAGACACCATGGTCCCGGATAGCAGGTCCCCGGTGACTGTGGTGGCATAAGGTCGCAGTGGGCATGCAGCTGCATTGCCCGCGCTGGACACCTTCACTGGCTCTAGTACAGAAAGCAGTTTTAACCCCGTTTCCTGCAATTTAGGACACAAATGCCAGTATAATACACACAGCGACCTCGCGCCATTATGGGAGCAGGGCTTCCCAGAGAGCAGGACCAGTTTCTCAGAGACCCCATTTCCTGCTGCCTTATACTACAGGCTGCATGCAGGGAAGCGCTGCTCCTCCTGGGATCCTCCAAAAGTCACAATGTATGGTACCAGGGGGATTATAGAAAGGGGGGAGTTTCTAAAGAGATATATATATATATATATATATATATATATATATACACTGCTCAAAAAAATAAAGGGAACACTAAAATAACACATCCTAGATCTGAATGAATGAAAAATTCTTATTAAATACTTTGTTCTTTACATAGTTGAATGTGCTGACAACAAAATCACACAAAAATTATCAATTATCATTCCTTTTTTAAATCCAATTACAGAGTCCACCGTTACCACCTTCCCTGGCAGGGAATTCCACATCCTGATTGCCCTAACAGTGAAGAACCCTTTCCTCCGTTGCGTTCAGAACTTTCTCTCCTCCAGTCGCAGCGACTGCCCACATGTCCTAAACTGTGTTCTTTTAATAAATAATTCCTCTGATAACTCTTTGTGATGTCCCTTTACATATTTGAAGATATTAATAATATCTCCTCTTAGGCGCCTCTTTTCTAGTGTATACATATTCAGCCTAGTAAGTCTTTCCTTATAGTCCAGTCCTACTATGTCTTTAATCAATTTAGTAGCTCACCTTTGAACACTTTCGAGTTCACTGATGTCTTTTTTATACAATGGTGCCCAAAACTGAACACAATATTCCAGGTGCGGACGTACCAATGCCTTATACAGCAGCATAATTACATCCGAGTCCCTTGCCTCAGTTCCCCTTTTTATGCACGCTAGCACCTTACGTGCCTTCTTTACTGCGTTTTGACATTGTGTATGGTTATTAAGCCTATTATCAATGAATACCCTCAAATCTTTTTCCAACTCTGTTTCCCCTAGGCGTTCCCCATTTAATATGTAGGATGCAAGTTTGTTTTTAGTCCCAAAATGCATAACCTTGCATTTGTCTGTATTGAACCTCATTTTCCATTTAGACGCCCAGAGTTCAAGTTTAGATCGATCATTCTGCAAGGACTCCACATCCAATTCTGAATTAATTACCTTACACAGTTTAGTATGATCTGCAAAGATTGACACTGTGCTTTCCACGCCTATTTCCAGCTTCATCTGTAGTAAAAGTTACCTTGCAGGATGCAATTCAAAAACTCCTCCACACACAGGTGATTATTCCAGTGCCTCCTCTACTAAGGAGCAAGGGATTTTACTCAAGACTATTCGCGGTTCCGAAACCAGACGGTTCGTGTGGCCTATCTTGAACTTCAAATCTCTGAACCCGTATCTACGTGTGTTCAAGTTTAAGATGGAATCTCTCAAAGCGGTGGTTTCTGGTCTGGAGGAAGGAAAATTCCTGGTATCCCTAGATATCAAGGATGCATATCTGCACATCCCGATATGGCCCCCTCTTCAGGCTTATCTCAGATTTGCTATACAGGATCGCCACTTCCAGTTCCAGGCCTTACCCTTTGGCCTATCAACGGCACCTAGGTGGTTCAAAAAAGTTATGGCAGAGATGATCCTGCAACTCCGCATGATGGGATGGAACATAGGGGTACATTTACTAAGCAGTAATAAGAGCAGAGAAGTGAGCCAGTGGATAAATTTCACCATCAACCAATCAACAGCTCTGTATCATTTTATAGTATGCAAATTATAGATGTTACTTCAGTGCTGATTGGTTGCCATGGGCACTTCTCCACTGGCTCACTTCTCCGCTCTTATCACTGCTTAGTAAATGTACCCCATAGTCCCTTATTTGGACGATCTCCTCATAAAGGCAGTGTCCTGGGAGCTTCTGATGACAAGCATCAACTTGACTACATGTCTTCTTACGGGCCATGTGTGGATATTAAATAGAGATGTGCGGTGGGAAATTTTCGTGTTTTGTGTTTTGGATTTGGATCCAGCTCATGTTTTGGATCTGGAATGGTTTTGCCAAAACCACCCTTTCGGGTTTTGGTCTTGGATCTAGATGATTTTCTTAAAAAAACATAAAAATAGATTAAATCCCAGAATTTGGGGGTAATTTTGATCCTACGCTATTATTAACCTCAATAACATTCATCTCCACTCATTTCCAGTCTATTCTGAACACCTCACAATATTGTTTTTAAGCCAAAAGGTTGCACCGAGGTACAGTAGCTGGATGACTTTGCTAAGCGACACAAGTGTGCTGCACAAACACTTGGCCCATCTGGGAGTGGCACTGCAGTGTCAGACAGGATGACACTTTTAAAACCTAGGCCCCAAACAGCACACCATTCAAAGAAGAAAAAGGTGCAATTAGGTAGCTGGATGACTTTGCTAAGCGACACAAGTGTACGGCACAAACACCTGGCCCATCTAGGAGTGGCACTGCAGTGGCAGACAGGATGGCAATTTTAAAAACTAGCCTCCAAAGAACACGTAATGCAAAAAAATAAAGAGGTGCACCAAAGTTGCTGGATGACTAAGCTAAGCGACACAAGTGTTTGGCACAAACACCTGGCCCATCTAGGAGTGGCACTGCAGTGTCAGACAGGATGGCACTTTAAAAACCTAGGCCCCAAACAGCACATCATGCAAAGAAGAAAAAGAGGTGAAATTAGGTAGTTGGATGACTTTGCTAAGAGACACAAGTGTTCGGCACAAACACCTGGCCCATCTAGGAGTGGCACTGCAGTGGCAGACAGGATGGAAATTTTAAAAACTAGGCCCCAAATTGCACATAATGCAAAGAAAAAAAAAAGAGGTGTACCAAGGGCGCTGGATGACTAAGCTAAGTGACACAAGTGTGTGGCACAAACACCAGGCCCATCTAGGAGTGGCACTGCAGTGGCAGACAGGATGGCAGTTTTAAAAACTAGGCCCCAAAGAGCAGATAATGCAAAGAAAAAAATAAGAGGTGCACCGAGGTCACTGGATGACTCAGCTAAGCGACACAAGTGGGCGGCACAAACACCTGGCCTATCTAGGAGTGATAATGAAGTGGCAGACAGGATGGCAGTTTTAAAAACTAGGCCCCAAAGAGCACATGATGCAAAGATGAAATAGAGGTGCAAGATGGAATTGTCCGTGGGCCCTCCCACCCACCCTTATGTTGTATAAAAAGGACATGCACACTATAGCAAACGAATAATTTCAGTGGCAGGGTCTGCCACATGACTGTCGCTGAAATGATTGGTTTGTTTGGGCCACCACCAAAAAAGAAGCAATTAATCCCCCCACCAAAAAAGAAGCAAATAATTTCTCCTTACGCAAACTGGCTCTACAGAGGCAAGATGTCGTCCTCATATTCATCCTCCGATTCCTCTCCCCTTTTAGTGTGTACATACTCCACCTCACAGAGTATTAATCCGTCCCCACTGGAATCCACCATCACAGGTCCCTGTGTACTTTCTGAAGGCAATTGCTGGTAAAGGTCTTCCTGGAGAAATTTATAATTCATTTTCATTCATTATCTTCTCCACATTTTGTGGAATTAACCTCCTATGCCGATCGCTGACAAGGTTACCGGCTGCACTAAACAGTCTTTTGGAGTTCACACTGGAGTGTGGGGGGGGGGGGGGGGGGTCAACTTAGGTAAGATAAAGACAGTTTGTGAAAGGGCCTCCATATTGCCTCTTTTTCCTGCCAGTATACATACGGACTGTGTGACATGCCTACTTGGATGCTGTCACCGATATAATCCTCCACCATTCTTTCAATGGTGACAGCATCGTATGCACTGACAGTAGACATGTCAATAATTGTTGGCAGCTTCTTCAGTCTGTACCAGATGTCAACACTTGCTCCTGACTGCCATGCATCACCACCAGCGGGTGAGCTCAGAAATTTTATCCTTTTCCTTGAAGCCCCAGCTGTGGGAGGAAATGAAGGAGGAGCTGTTGAGGGGTCACGTTCTGCTTGAGTTGACAATTTTCTCACCAGCAGGTCTATGCACCTCTGCAGACTTGTGTCTGCCAGAAAGAGTGATACAATGTAGGATTTAAACCTAGGAATGAGCACGTTGGCCAAAATGTAGTGCTCGGATTTCAACAGATTGAACACCCTTCAATCCTGGAAAAGGGAATGAAGGGCTCCATCCACAAGTCCAACATACTTAGCGGAATCGCTACATCTTATCTCCTCCTTCAATTTCTCCAGCTGCTTCTGCAAAAGCCTGATGAGGGAATGAGTTGACTCAAGCTGGCAGTGTCTGAAATGACTTCACGTGTGGCAAGTTTAAAGGGTTGGATAACCTTGCACAACACGGGTTTCATTCTCCACTGCACTTGACTCAGATGCATTCCTCCTTCTTTGCCTATATCGTAGGTGGATGTATAGGCTTGAATGGCCTTTTGCTGCTCCTCCATCCTCTGAAGCATATAGAGTGTTGAATTCCACCTCGTTACCACCTCTTGCTTCAGGTGATGGCAAGGCAGGTTCAGGAGTGTTTGCTGGCACTCCAGTCTTTGGCACGAAGTGGCTGTATATCGAAAGTGGCCCGCAATTTTTTGGGCCACCAACAAGATCTCCTGCACGCCCCTGTCATTTAAAAAAAAAATCTGCACCATACTTTAATTGTATGTGCAAAACATGGGATGTGCTGGAATTTGCCCAAATGTAATGCACGCACAATATTAGTGGTGTTGTCAGATATCACAAATCCCCAGGAGAGTCTAAGTGGGGTAAGCCATTGTCGATGATGTCCCTCAGTTTCCATAAGAGGTTGTCAGCAGTGTGCCTCTTACAGAAACTGGTGATAGCGTAGCCTTCCTTGAAACGAGTTGCCATTTGTGAGATGCTGCTGCTGGTGCCGCTGCTGTTGTTGCTGTGGGAGGCAATACATCTGCCCAGTGGGCTGTCACAGTCATGTAGTCCTTAGTTTGCCCTGCTCCACTTGTCCACCTGTCCATGGTTAAGTGGACACTGGGTACAACAGCATTTTTCAGGACACTGAGGACACTTTTCTTAATGTCCCTGTATTGTCCAGTAATCACTTGCCTAGTGAAGAGGAATCTAGATGGGATTTTATACTGGGGACACAGTGCATCCATCAACTGTCTTAATCCCACTGCACAAATGGCGGATACTGGATGCACGTCTAACACCAGCATAGTTGTTATGACCACAGTAATCCGCTTTGCAACAGGGTGACTGCTGTCATATTTAATCTTCCTCGTGAAGGACTGTTGGACAGTCAATTGCTTAGTTGAAGTAGTACAAGTGGTCTTACGACTTCCCCTCTGGGATGACAATCAATCCCCAGCAGCAACAACAGCAGCGGCAGCAGTAGGCGTACCACTCTGGGATCTTCTGGAGGAATTTCAGTTAGGAGAGGACTCGTCAGTCATGCCAGTGCTATGGCCTGCAGGACTACTGATGTTACTGACTGAGGAGGAAGTTGACGTTGAGGGAGTTGGTGGTGTGGCATACAGGAGCTTGGGTACAACAGGAATAATAGATTTAGGTGTCAGTGGGCTGCTTGCGTTCTTACTCAAAGTTTCTGAACTTGACAATGACTTCTGATGAATACGCTGCAAGTGACATATAAGAGAGGATGTTCCGAGCTGGTCAACGTCCTTACCCCTACTTATTGCGGATTGACAAAGTCAACACATGTCTTGACACCTGTTGTCTGGATTTGTGGGGAAATAATTCCACACCAAAGAGGTGGCTTTTTTGGTATTTTGCCCAGGCATGACAATGGACTTTCTCATCCCACGAACAACAACTGTCTCCACTGGTGCCTTTTTCAAATAAACCCGATCACCATCAGAATCCTCATTGTCAACTTCCTCCTCAGCGCCAGCTACACCAATTTCCTCCTCATCCTATTGTACGTCTACAGTAACATCCTCAATCTCAATATCAGTAACTGGACTGGCTGTGCTCTTCCCAGCACTTGCAGAGGGTGTACAAATGGTGGTAGGAGCCTCCTTTTTCCATACAGTCTTGGGAAGGTCAGGCCTAGACATCGCAACCGCAGACACACTTGGACTCTCCTTGGGGATTTGTAATACCTTTGAATGCACAGCTGTTTTTTCCTGTGCTTTAACAAGCTTATTTTGTTTATTTTTCGAAAGGGAGGAGGGCTTCCATCCTCATGAGAAGCTGTGAGCCACCAGTCATGAACATAGGCCAAGGCCTTAGTCATTCCTTGCCACTTCGTGTTGTGAATGGCATATTGACAATTTTATGTTTCTCGTCAGATATTTTTTTCTGATTATACATTTTTTGCTTCTTGGATTTTACATGCCCTCTAGGACATTGGGCATCGTCCTTAGCAGATGACGTTGATGGAATTGCATCAATAATGTCATGACTGGTGGCAGCAGCTACTCAGCACTAGTACTAGGAACAGGAAGTGGTTCTTGATGTTCCACTATTTTTTCCTCCAAATTGTTGTTCTCCATTTCATAGGACAGCACCCGTTTATTATTACAGCAAACAGAACAGTACCCCCTTTATTTTCAGTAGCAGTGTGCTTTTAATTTGTAAGAACTGCACCCCTGCATTTTTGTAGCAGACAGGAACAGTGTAATGTTATTAAGATGTCGGCACCCCTATATTTAACAGCATACAGGAGCAGTGTGCTTTTAATTTGTAAGAACTGCACTATCCAAGTCCAGAGTGAAAATGGCAGCGACACGCGGCTGTTTATATGGGCTCTAAATCCCATGAGAATCTGACAGCGGGATGATGACATTTTGCCTCATTCTGGTTTCCGAGTCTGGCGGGAAGTCCCAGGCCGGACTCGGAGTGTGAAGTTCGGTGGGGTTTGGTTCTCAGGGAACCGAACCCGCTCATCTCTAATCCTAATCTTCAAAAAATCACACCTGAAACCATCACAGAGGCTTCAGTTCCTGGAGATGATACTGGACACTGTGTCTCAGAAAGATTTGCTCCCTATGGAAAAATCTTTAACGATTCAAGCTATGGTCCGCTCAGTGCTCAGGACCCGCAAGATATCGGTGCACTTTTGCATCTGACTACAGAGCAACATGGTGGCCTCCTACGAGGCAATCCAATATGGCAGGTTCTATGCCATCCATTCCAGCTATATCCATTGGACAAGTGGTCGGGTCTCACCTGCACATGCACTAGAGAATATCACTGTCGCCGAAAGCGAGGATCTCCCTGTTATGGTGGCTTCAAGTCTCTCACCTTGTGGAGGGTTGGAGTTGCAGAACCTAGTCTTGGACTCTGATGACGACAGATGCAAGCCTCCGCATTTGGGGGGCTGTGACCCAGGGGGCTCAGTTCCAGAGAAGGTGGTTGAGTCAGGAATTTTCCCTCCAGATAAATGTTCTGGAACTCAGGGTGATTTATAATGCCCTTCTACAGGTATCCTCTCTCCTCCAACATCAAGCCATACAGGTACATTCGGACAATGCCACTGCGGTAGCGTACATAAACTGATAGGGAGGAACAATAAGCAGGGCCGTAATACGAGAAATGTCAAGAATACTCCTCTAGGCGGAAGCCAATGCAAGGGCCATATTGGCCATATTCATTATGGGAGTGGACCACTGGGAAGCAGCCTTCCTCAGCAGACACGACCTACATCCAGGGAAATGGGGTCTTCACCCGCAGGTGTTTCAACAGCTGGATTAAAGGTGGGGCTGTCCGATGATAGACATGATGGCTTCTTGTCTCGACAAGAAGTTCCGCCGCTACTCTTCCAGAACGAGGGATTGGCAGGCTGTGGAAGTGGATGCTCTGACGGTGCTGTGGACCTACCAGATTGTCTATCTGTTTCCTTGAATCCTCTTATTCCCAGAGTTCTAAAATGGCACAAACGGGAAAACGTTCAAGCCATTCTAATTGCCCCGGATTGGCCTGGTATGCGGACCTACTGACAATGTCTCTCGAAGAGCCCTGGCCTCTACCGCTTCTCAGGGATCTTCTTCAACAGGGGTCGTTCATCTATCTAGGCTTACTGTGGCTGTGTTTGATGGCTTGGAAGTTGAGAGGCAGATCCTAGCCAGAATGGGTCTTCCGTCAGGACTTATCTTGACTATGGTGAAAGCTCGAAAGGTGGCCACGTGAAAGCATTACCACCGTATCTGGAAAAAGTATGTTTTTTGGTGTGAGGGTAGGAAATATTCTACTGTGGAATTTCACCTTGGCTATTTTCTGCTCCTCCTGCAAGCAAGCGTGGATATGGGGCTATGGTTAGGCTCCATCAAGGTTCAGATTCTGGCCCTATTTTCTTCCAGAGACAGCTGACTAAAATTCTGGAGGTATAGACATTCCTGAGGGGTGTACTTTGCAATCAACCACCCTTTGTCCCTCCCACGGCTCCGTGGGATCTCACGGTGGTCCTGAATTCTCTTCAATCAGATTGGTTTGAACCTTCATACAAGGTAGAATTAAAATATCTTCTTGCAAGAACGTCATGTTTCTGGCTTTATCCTCCGCAAGGAGTGTGTTGAAATTGGAGGCCTTATATTGTAAGTGCCCTTATTTGATATTTCACGAGGATAGGGCGTAGCTCAGGACTCGCCCACAGTTTTTGCAGAAAGTGGTATCGACTTTTCACATTAATCAACCTATCGTGGTTCCGGTGTTGTCTGACACTTCGGTTTCTCCAAAGTCCTTGGACATGGTCCAGGCTTTAAGGATTTATGTCGAATGGACAGCTCATCACAGAAAGTCTGACTCACTTTTTCTCCTTTACAACGCTACAAAGATTGGATGTCCTGCTTCTAAGCAGTCCATAGCCTGTTGGCTACGACTGACTATCCAACAGGCTTATTCAGAGTTCTATTCAGGCCCACTCCACTAGATTGGTGGGTTCCTCCTGGGTGGCTGCCCATGGCGTCTTGGCCTTACAGTTATGGTGAGCTGCTACTTGATCTGGTTCGAACACGTTTGTAAAGTTCTATAATTAAGTCTATTGATACCTTGGCCTTTGATGACCTTCAGTTTGGCCAGGTGGTTTTACAGGGGCTCAGCACTCTCCCACCCATTCTGGGAGCTTTGGGACTTCCCCATGGTACTAATACCATCCAAGTATCCCCTAGGATGTTAGAGAAAATAGGAATTTAATACCTACCGGTAATTCCTTATTCTCATAGTTCGCAGGGGATACAGAGGCGGAACGGGGTGTGGCGGAGGTGTAATGGGGGCGTGGCTGGTGTATTGCACCATGTAAGCCATGCCCCCAGCTGTGTAATGCTGCTATTACTGGCATTATACTGCAGAGGGCGTGGCTATGATGACTTGATTCAACAAGAATCACGTTATTGACTGCCTGGACCACCCACTTTACTCTCTAAGTGGGCGGCCGGGCAGGGGGGATCCAAGAGAAATTGGGAGACTTGCTTGCTCTTCTGGGTGGCCGGAAGGGTTACCCGATTTTCGGGAGCCTCCCTTCCATTCCGGGAGAGTAGGCAAGTATGACCCAAGTTTGGCAGATGGAGTATTTGATCCTATGTCCCTGTACACCCAAGTCTTGTACTTCTATTTGAACAAACACTCCCATGTTTGTTCATTAGTAAATTTCTGTGATGTATAATTGCTCAAACATTCCCATGTTTGCCAACTTCTGCAAACACGGAGCTTAGTAAATTTACCCCTAAGTGTATTATTGGTGACGATATAGCCAGTCATTTAGTTATGCTCTATTCATCCACAGCTGTGATATACCAATTACCAAAAGTCCATGAAGATGCTGTGAACCATGGGCCTAATTCAGAGTTGATCGCAACAGCAAATTTGTTAGCAGTTGGGCAGAACCATGGGGGTCATTCCAAGTTGATTGCTCGCTAGCAGTTTTTTGCAGTGCTGCGAACAGATAGTCGCCACCTATAGGGGAGTGTATGTTTGCTTTGCAAGTGTGCAATCGCATGTGCAGTCGAGCGGCACAAAAAAGTTTTGTGACCTTTCTGAGTAGCTCAGAACTTACTCAGCCGCTGTGATCACTTCAGCCTGTTCTTGCCCGGAAATTATGTCAGACACACGCACTGCAAATGCTTGGACATGCCTGCATTTTTCCAAACAGTCCCAGAAAATGGTCAGTTGACACCCACAAATGCCCTCTTCCTGTAAATCTCCTTGCGATCAGCTATGCGAATGTTTTCTTCTATCAAATCCTTCGCTCAGCAACGATCCGCTTTGCACCTGTACGACATGCCTGTGCATTGCGGTGCATATGCATGTGCAGTTCTGAACTGATTGCTGTGCTGTGAAAATCCGCAACGTGCAATCAGGTCAGAATGACCCCCCATGTGCACTGCATGGGGGGAGATATAACGTGCAGAGAGAGTTAGATTTGGGTGGGTTATATTGTTTCTGGGCAATTAATGGAAGGACTGACTGAAAGACTCAGCAGATAATGATCATCTTGCTAGGAGGATCAGCCTTGCAGCTGCATTCAAAATGGATTGTAG